>NC_140484.1:72136366-72451366 GCF_964271855.1 Acomys minous | reverse complement strand
TGCGTGCACACAAAGCCCTCTTCTGGCCTCCGCGGAGACTGCACACACACGCACATGCGTGCACACAAAGCCCTCTTCTGGCCTCTGCGGAGACTGCACACACACGCACATGCGTGCACACAAAGCCCTCTTCTGGCCTCTGCGGAGACTGCACACACATGCACATGCGTGCACACAAAGCCCTCTTCTGGCCTCTGGGGAGACTGCACACACATGCACATGCGTGCACACAAAGCCCTCTTCTGGCCTCTGCGTAGACTGCACACACATGCACATGCGTGCACACAAAGCCCTCTTCTGGCCTCCGTGGAGACTGCACACACACGCACATGCGTGCACACAAACACTTCTGCACATAAAATAAAGAACGAATGAATCATAGAGAAAAGGGGAGGAGGAAGGGGAAAAGGAAGAGGAGACAAGAAAGAAGAAGACAGGAGGGAGGGAGGGAGGGTGGGAAGGAGGGAGGGAGGGAGGGAGGGAGGGAGGGAGGGAGGGAGGGGAATGCTCCCTGAGCATTAACAGAGGCTCCAGGGGAGGAGAGCACTGAAGGAGACCCAAGCTGCTAATGTGAAACATGGATGGGTTCGCAGAGAAGGAAGCGAGACAGGAAGTGCAGGTACCAGAGCATTAGCCATTTGCATTTCCAGAAGCCACTCTGGTCAGAACAGACTCTGAGAGACTGTTAAGAGGGCATTCCTCTCGCTTACTAGTGGATACACATTCTACAGGAGTCTCCAGACAGGCCACAAGGAGACGGGCATGAGGCTGGACATCATGACAGTGTATGTGACTACCAATAGTTGGATGCAATTTAGAGATCCATCATCAGGGAGGCCTGTCCCTGATGTTCCCTCATCAGAACAGCATTTAGGGGCTGGAGAGATGACTCAGAGGTTAAGAGCACTGACTGCTCTTCCAAAGGTTCTGAGTTCAATTCCCAGCAACTACATGGTGACTCACAACCACCTATAATGAGAGCTAGTGCCCTCTTCTGGCCCTTCAGGCACACATGCAGGCAGAATACTGTATAAGTGAGATGGCTCAGAGGTTAAGAGCACTGTCTATTCTTCCAAAAGGTCCTGAGTTCAATTCCCAGCAACCACATGGTGGCTCACAACCATCTATAATGAGATCTGGTGCCCTCTTCTGGTGAGCAGGCATACACACAGGCAAAACACTGTATATGTAATAAATAAATAAATCTTTTTTTTGTTTTTGTTTTTGTTTTTGTTTTTTTGAGACAGGGTTTCTCTGTGTAGCCTTGGCTGTCCTGGAACTCACTTTGTAGACCAGGCTGGACTCGAACTCACAGCAATCCGCCTGCCTCTGCCTCCCGAGTGCTGGGATTAAAGGCGTGCGCCACCACGCCCGGCCTAAATAAATAAATCTCTAAAAAAAAAAAAACTAAACTAAAAATAAAACAGCATTCAGGAGGCTGGGGTAGAACCATGGACGACATAGTTCATCTGTTCTCAAAAATAAGGAAAAGATTGATTGCACACTTATTCTAAGCCACAGTGCAGTCTGGAGAGATGGCTCAGTGGTTAAGGGCACTGGCTGCTTTTGAGACAGCCCAGATTTGATCCTAGTACCCATATGGAGGCTCACAGCCATATGTAACTCCAATTCCTGAGGATGTGACAACTTCTGGCCTCATGCATGTGCCGATGTACAGACATAAATGAAGGCAAAATACCCACATACATACACATACCCCCAAATAAAACACATACATGAAATAAAAATTAAAAATGAAAACACAGGAACAGGTTTTAGAAACAAAACAAATGAGGTCAGGTGTGGTGGTGCATGCTAGTCCCAGCACTCGGGAAACAGAGGTAGGAGGCTCTCTGTGAGTTCAAGGCTAGCCTGCTCTACATATCTAATTCTAGGATAGCCTGGACTACATAAGGAGATCATGTAACAAACAAACAAACAAGCAAACAGGGGCTAATGCAGGGGTGTGACCCCCTCCACATCCTACCCCATGGTCCCAGCTGTTTTGGAGCCTGAAGCAGGAGGATGGCTCTAGCCTGAAGTCCAAGGCCAGTCTTACTGAACCAAAAACAGATAGCGGGATCCATGAGGTGGCGCAGAAGATGGAGACACTTGCTACCAAGGCTGCTGACCTACATTCAGTCCAGCACCCACATGATATGGAGGTTGTGCTCCCACGGGACATCCTGTGCTCTCAGCACAGCTCCCTGGTGGTGGCGACACAGGCCCACACGTTGCCCTAGCGTAAAATATAACGTAACTTAAAAAACACACAAGGAAAAAAAATCAGTAGCCGGGATTAGAATAAGAGGAAGCTCTTTTGTTTATTTTTTGGACTGGGTCTCCGGTGGCCAAGACTGTCCTGGGAGTCCCCAGGTTACTGCGGATGACCTTAAACTTCTCGTGTTCCCCACCCCGCCCTGAGCACCACACTGCAAACCTGTTCCTTCCCAGCCAGTTTGTGCAGCTGGGAATCAAAACGAAAGTTCTGTGCCTGCTAGGCGCATAGTCGGCACCTGAACTACAACCTGTCCCCACATTTTCAGGGTCTTTTGGAGACAATGCTTCACTATGTAGCCCACACTGGTACAGAGCTCTGGAATTCACTTTGTACAAAAGCTAGCCTCAAACTAGGGTTGGTTTTTTTGTTTGTTTGTTTGGTTGGTTGGTTGGTGTGTTTTTTGTTTTGTTTTGTTTTTGTTTTTTTCCAGACAGGGCTTCTCTGTCTCTAAACCTGGAACTCCTTTTGTAGACTAGGCTGGCCTCAAACTCACAAAGATCCACCTGCCTCTGCCTCCATGCTGGGATTAAAGATGTGCACCTACACCACCCAGCTCAAACTGAGGATCTTTAAAAAGATTCCTTAGAATTCGGCTCAGACTCCCTAGTGTTGGAATTAGAGGCACGCACTACCACAGCAGGCCAATAATAGACAAACAGCAGAGACCAGTGGCCTAGGGTGATGTGGTAATGGAAAGTCAATGAACCATGCTCTAGTAATCAATATACATGCAAAATATTTCCAGCGGGGCCAACTGCTGGACAAATGGTTTGTTTTGTTTTGTTCTGTAGGCAGGGTCTCTTTGTGTTAGCCTTAGCTGTCCTGGACTTGATTTGTAGACCAGGCTGGCATTGAACTCACAGGGATCCATCTGCCTCTGCTTCCCTGAGTGTTGGGATTACAGGTGTGTGCTACCAAGGTCAGAGACAAATGTTTGTGTAAGACCCCCTCCCCTGTGCACCCGCCATAGCAAGCATAGCAGCAGTAACGCTATCTTGCAAGGCAAGACTAGAATAATAGGTTCCCGGACCCCCTCCCCTGTGCACCCGCCATAGCAAGCATAGCAGCAGTAACACTATCTTGCAAGGCAAGACTAGAATAATAGGTTCCCGGGATAAGATGAGGCCTGGGGCCCAGAAGAGAAAGATAAAAGCGTGCTGAGATAACAGAAACAGTTTGTCCTTGTCAAACAGGATATTTATGGTCGGCCATCTGGCCCAGAGAACGGGTGAACTCCCCTGTTCCCAGAGCCCATCTGATGACCGGGCCATAACCTCGCCTCATTTAAATTTACCAATCAGAGCCCTGTAACTATGCTTCTCGCTTCTGTACCCGCGCTTCCCGCTAAAATCCCTATAAAAGGCCCCCCGAAAGACTCGCTCGGCGCGCCAGCCTCTCCAGAGACTGAGACGCCCGGGTACCCATCCCCCTGCAATAAAGCCTCTTGCGTGTTGCAACCGAAACCTTGGTCTCGCTGGTTCTTGGTGGGGGTCTCCACGTTAAGACCACCGTGCTGGGGGTCTTACAGTTTGTTTTATTTTGTAGGCACTTAGTGGTGGGCTGACTGTAAGACTGGAAGGAAACAGGGGTGTTGAGGACCACCTCCAAGCTCTGGTTCCGAACAGTCAAGTGAGAGGTAGTGAAATGAAAACTGAAGATAGGATGATAAGTTGTTTTATCTTGTTTTTGTTTTTTCAAAACAGGGTCTCTGTGTTAGCCTTGGCTGTCCTGGACTTGCTTTGTAGATCAGGCTGGCCTCGAACTCACAGTGATATGCCTGTCCCTGCCTCCCAAGTGCTGGGATTAAATGTGTGTGCTACCATATCCAGCTAATAAGTTTGACTTTTTGTTTGTTTAGTACATATTTATTTTTATGTGCATTGGTGTTTTGCCTATGTGTATGTCTATGTGAGTGTGTCAGATTCCCTGGAGATGGAGTTACAGACAGATGTGCGCTGCTATGTGGGTCCTCTGGAAGAGCAGCCTGTGCTCTTAACCACTGGGCCATCTCTCCAGCCCTGTTAGTTTGTTTTTGAGACATTTGGATGTGACAAGGCTAACAGCCAACTATCCAGACAGCTGTTTTCTATCAACTCTAACTCTTCCCCATAAAAGGGACCCAAAAGCTAGTGAGAGGCTGCTCTCTGAACCCCGACTTAGGGTGAGGCAGCCATCAGGCCAGTCCCCTGTATATCTCTAAAGCTTGTTTAATCAGACAGTCATAGAAATGGTTTTTTTCCTCTTGTCGAACAGACAATTGGCGCTAGCCATTGGAGTTGTTTTAAAATGTTGTCCTAATTCCTGGTTTTCTATATATGTTAGTGGGGTTTTTTTGTTTGTTTATTTGTTTTTATCATTGTTTTAGTTATGCCTTATTGTACACATCTGTAGTCCCAGGTACTCCAGAGGAAAAGGCTGGAGGATCATTTGAACCCAGGAGTTAAAGACCAGCCTTAGAGGAGAGAGGCCAAAGAGGGAAAAAGCACTGTGTATGTGTGTGTATGAGAGAGAGAGAGAGACAGAGACAGAGAGACAGAGAGAGACAGAGAGACAGAGACACAGACACAGACAGACAGACACACACACACACACACACACACTCAGGGCTCAAGGCTGCCTGTGGGGTAGGTAAGTGTGACAGTGAGCAGCTATCCGGATAATTAGCTGTTAGAAAGGAGACAGTAAAAACAAGTGCAAGAATACATCATGTGGAAGGAGCCACCAAGGATCTGGGAAGACACATTCTTGTAAGGCAAAAGGGCCATCACATATGTCAGGCTCAGGAGTCAGCAAGGAAAGCCTGCGCACAGCAAGGGGTCACAAGTTCAGGGTAGTGGAAAATGAGGTTTGCGGGCTTAGGAAACAGAAAGTTATTCTTGTGAGGTATGGAGACTTGATAACAATGTATGACTAGGTGGCTCCTGTTTTGGTTTCACACTGTCAACCTGATGGGTGCTAGCATGACTTGAGGTATGCAGGGGTGTGCTTACAGGAAGACTTGTCCTTGGCAGGATCCTGGACTATGAAAACCAGGAAATGCACTGAGCACTGGAAGGCAGCTCTGCTTCTTTTGTTTTGTTTGTTGGGCTTTTTGTTCTGTTCTGTTTTTTGTTTTTCCTGAGACAGGGTTTCTCTGTGTAGCCTTGGCTGTCCTGGAATTCACTCTGTAGACCAGGCTGGCCTCGAACTCACAGAGACCCACCTGCCTCTGCCTCCTGAGTGCTGGTGAGTGAGCTACCATACCTGCTCTGGAATCCTTTATAATTTTTCCAAAATAAAAGCGACAGACGGTGTGGCAGTGCCACTCATTGAGCCATGCTAAGAAGTGGGCTGTGGAGACAGAGGCAGGCGGATCTCTAAGTTCAAGGCTGGTCTGGTCTATAGATTCATTTCCAGGACAGCCATGGCCACACCGAGAAACCCTGTCTTGAGCCCTACCCCATGCCCAAAAGAAGAAGTGCAAGGTTGCTGCTGAAGAGATGGCTCAGCAGTTTGTGGCGCCCACGCCACCTCGGTACCGAGTCAAGGGCAAGGGACTGCAGATTTAACTCACACACACACACACACACACACACACACACACACACACACACACTAACATAGCGGGTCCTTCCTGCTAAGAGAGCAGCAGCTGCTATTGCAGCCGCGGCAGCAGTTTATTATTCTCGTTCAGAGTTCCAAAGAGCCTTCTTATAGGCAGCAAAACAGGAATCCTCCTCCCAGGTGAAAGCCCTCAAAAGGTGATTGCACACAGGAGGAAAAGTCTCGAGGAAGGGAGGGGTGCGTTCTCAGAGCAGTAAACATGACTAGCTAACCAAGATAAACACAGGCGTGGAAGCTGCTGGAAACAGGACATGAAACAGCAAGACAGGCAGGCAGCCCAGTCGGGCCTGGTTCCTACAGCAGTTAAAGCATTTGTTGCTGTTGTAGAGGACCCCAGGTCAGTTCCCAGCACCCATGTGGCGGCTCAGAGCCATCTGTAACTCCAGTTCTGATGCCTGCTTCTGGCTTCCTTGAGCACTAGGCATACACATGGTGGGCACACATGTATGCAGACACAACAATCATATACATAAAATAAAGACAAGTGATTTTTTTTTAAATGGAAGGTTCCAGGCATGGTGGCACACACCTTTAATCCCAGCACTCGGGAGGGAGAGGCAGTGCCCCAACCTGCGTGGTTCGACTAAAACTCGGGAGGGAGGTCACCTGGTGAGAAATGCAAGACACAAGGAAGGAGAGCAAGTCTGATTGATCAAGTTCTCAACTTTATTAGTCAGGCAGCAGCTTTTATAATTCAGGAGGCAGGGAAGCATATTGCTATAGCAACGCAGTTGCGGGTTTTTCTCAAAACATAGGGAATTCCAGGCAGGGTCCTAATGTCCTGCCACACAGGGCATCTTGCTCTGTCTTCATCTAGCTTTAGTCTAACTGTTGACTCACAACAGGGTCGCTCCATCCCTATCTGTCTTTAGCTGCTGACTCACAACAGGGTCAGCTAGTTCCTGGTGAAAGGTAAGCTCTGGGAAAGACAGAGACTTACAGGTGCAGACTTGGACCAGATGGCTGAACACTGGTCATATGGCCTATCGTTCCCAACATCTCCTCCCTCTCTTAAGATTAAAAGAGGAGGCAGATGGATCCACTATATATGGGTAAGTGTTGGTCCCCGGAGGGAGCGGGCATTAACCAGAGGTGGAAGCATTGACCTGATCCTCCTGGGCCAGATTGGCTTGTCAAGATGTCTTTTTGAGGAGGAGAGGGAGGTCCTGATCTGCTGTCTGTGGGCGTCCCCAACATACAGTGAACAAGACAGTTTTCGACATCAACCTCTATGCAATCAGGTTTACTTCTCAGGGGACTCAGAGTTGGACAATTGGGTCCCCCCCCCAGGTACCTTGTCCCACACCCCTTGTAGGTGGCCATGCCTTATGGCAGGCAATATCTGAGTATATGCCATTCTCACCGTGTCGAGGAAGGGGGAGCGGAGGCACATTAGTGTTCAGGCTCACCATGGCCTTGGTCTGCCAAGTCAAGTTTATGATAGTGCACCTGTATTGCTTGAGCATCTCAAGCATCTAGCTGTTGTTTTATAAAGGCAGCGAGATGTCTAAAAGCCCAGGGGCCAAAAGAGATAAGGAGGAGAAATCCCTATCTGTCTTTAGCTGCTGCTGACTCACAACAGGGTCAGCTAGTTTCTGGTGAAAGGTAAGCTCTGGGAAAGACAGAGACTTAAAGGTGCAGACTTGGACAAGATGGCTGAACACTGGTCATATGGCCTATCGTCCCCAACAAGGCAGGTGGATCTCTGTGAGTTTGAGGCCGGCCTGGTCTACAGTTTGAGTTCCAGGACAGCTAGGGCTGTTACACAGAGAAACCCTGTTTCAAACAAACAAGCAAAAACAGGCTGGAAAGATGGCTCAGAGATTAAGAGCACTGGCTGCTCTTCTAAGAGTCCTAAGTTCAATTCCCAGCAAGCACATGGTGGCTCACAACCATCTAAAATGAGATCTGGTGCCCTCTTCTGGCACACAGGTATAGGTGCAGGCAAAACACTATATATATTATATATATAATAAATCTTTAAAAACAAAACAAAACAAAAAACAAACAAAGAAAACATTTCATTGGGGCTGGCTTACAGGTTCAGAGGTTTAGTCCATTAGCCTCATGGCAGGAAGCATGGTGGCGTGCAGGAGGACATGGGGCTGGAGGAGCTGAGAGTTCTACACCTTGATGCTCAGGCTGCAGCAGGAGGCTGTGAGCCACACTGGGTTGAGCACAGGAGACCTCAAAGCCTGCCCCCCAGTGTCACACTTTCTCCAACAAGGCCACACCTTCTAATATCGCCACTCCCTATGAGCCAAGCACTCAGACACATGAGTCTATACACAGGCCATACCTATTCAAGCCACCACACCAAGGCCTACTCCATCAAAGGCCACAGCCCTGGCAAAGTCTCTAAATGAACTAACCTCACTTTTTGGCTTCTGCAGTTCTGCCCCCGGCTAACTGTTCTTGTTAACTGGAGTGTGTCAACCCACAGCTCATCCTGAGAAAGGCTCGGGGCCACACTGGGACCCTGAACACCCAGTGTAGCTGTCAGTTGGCCAATAAAGACTTTCTATTGGCTTAAACCCGTGTTCAAGCAGTCTTCTCAGTGAATGCCCCACAACAGAATTACAGGAGTGCACCGCCATGCTTGGTGTTATAGTTTGATTTTGGTTTCTGTGAGAAAATATTTTAACCAAAAGCAACTTAGGGGGAAGAGGTTATTTGTCCCTTCAAGGTGACAGTCCATCACTGAGCAGGATATTGAAACAGAGACTACGAAGGATTGATGCTAGCTCGTCTGCTCACTGGCTCGAGTTTAGCTAGCTGGCATTTTCTTTCTTTTTTTCTTTTCTTTTCTTTTTTGAGGCAAGGTCTTACTGGCTAGTCTGGGACTCCCTATATAAAGCAAGCGGGCTAGCCTCAGTCTCACAGGCATTCACTTGTTTCTGCTAGTCCTTCCCAGGGAATTGGCACCACCTGTGGTGGGCTTGCCCTCCACATAACATAAAGACAATTCTCCAGAGTCCTGCCCACAGGGCTGTGTCTATCTGGGAAATCCCGCAGTTAAGACTGCCTGCCTTCTCAAGACTCCGGCTGAGTCGATGGCTAACTAGGACACCTGACTAGACATACAGATTCAACCAAAGGGAAAAAACCTTCCTTTAAACTTTAAAAAAGTGTGTCTCTGTGTGGGTATGTGCACATGAGTGCAGGTGCCAGAGCAGGACAGAAGCATCAGTATCCTTGGGGCTGGAATTAAAGGCGATTGTAAGCCACCAGTGTGGACACTGGGACCTGGTGTTCTTCCCAAAAGCAGTATTTTTTTTTTAAAATTCATTTACTGTATATGAGTGCTCTATCTGCATGTACACTTGCGGGCCAGAAGAGGGCATCAGATCACATTAGAGATGGTTGTGAGCCACCATGTGGTTGCTGGAAATCCAACAGTGCTCCTAACAGCTGAGCCATCTCTCCAGCCCCAGCGGTATGTGTTCTTAATCGCTGGGCATCTCCCCAGTGTCATCATTTTTCTTAGTTTTATTTGTTAAGTCTGGGGACTGAGAGAGTTTAAGGTTCCCTAACAGAAAACAATACCTGATAGCTTACTGTGTGCCGCAGGCACAGGATTGCACACCGGGATGCCTGAATGAGTGGAACTGATAGTCTTACCTTAAAGAATCTGTAATCCAGTCAGAGAATAACAACACATAACTATAGACTTTAACTGTTTCATTACATGTGTATCTTCTCATTGGAGCTTGGATTCCCTTGGAGCTGGAGTTACAGGCAGTGGTGAGCCACCTAATGTGGGGTCCTCAGGACTGAGCAGCAAGTGCTTGATGATGTTTTAGGAGTTCTGTAACACTAGGATGGACACGTGGGGGGGGGGGGGTTGGAGCAGTCCCTAGGGATTGAGACCAGCACCATGCTAAGCAAGTGTCCTACCACTGCACTCGCTCAGCCCACGAGGTAGGCTTCAAAGGACTACCTCTGTAGCTCAATGTCTGGATGCCCACAACCTTTGTTTGCTGGGAAGGTTCTGTAAAAATGTGATCTCTAAACTTAAAACTGCTTGCTTCAGCCAGGCGTGGTGGCCCACGCCATTAACCCCAGAACTCTGGTGCCTGAGGCTGACGGAACGCTGTGAGTTCGAGGCCAGCCTGGTCTACAAAGCGAGCCCAGGACAGCCAAGGATACACAGAGAAACCCTGTCTCGGAAAAACCAAAAAAAAAAAAAAAAAAAAAAAAAAGAAAAGAAAAAAGAAAAAGAAAAACAAAACAACAAAAAACCCTGCTTGCTTATAATTTAAATTTTGTGTTTAAATTTTAGAATCACAAAAAAAAATTAGCTTAAGGTACAGAGTTCTTATATGCCTCCTGGTGGCCCTCCTTCCCTATTTCCAACAATCCCATGGCTTTTGTTTATTTTTGTTTGTCTTTTTTCCCCCCTTTTTGGTGCTGAGGATCCGATCTCGTCACCTCCCACATGCCAGGCGAGGTTTCATACATGCTTTCGGCTCGTTTAATTTAAACGAAAGCTTCCGAGGGAGTATGCAAAGACACTGCAAACAAACACTCTTGATAATATTAAATCCTGGTTAAGTAGATCAGGACGCAGGTGTCGAAATAAAAACTACGTTTCCCAGAGGGCAATGCAGCACGTCACAGAGAAGTATCGGGCATGCGCAAAGGAGTCCTTTGCGCTCGACCACGTTCATAAGAGAAAACAGCGTGTGTGGTTCTTGACGTGCCGCGAACCTTCGAACACAAGTGCGATACTACCCAGTGCGGAAGCGTTCCAGCGACTCGTCTGCTCCCGCCATCGCAGTTACCAGCGCAACGTGCTGTTTCCGCCCCAGGCTCGGTAGGTGGGATGGGGCCATGGCAAGGCACCTCCAAACAGCGCGGGAACGAAAGGCCAGCGTTCCTGCCCTGCGCCTGCCTCGCTCAGGCGGCTTCTGCGGGGGCCGCGCACGCGCCCTGCACCGGGGAGAGGGCGGGGCTGTGGGAGCCTGCAACCCCCCCGCCCCCCCCCGGGCGCCCTGGCTCCCGCGCGTGCGCCCTGCGCCCTGGAGGTGGGAAAGCCGGTGGCGCTGTCTTGTCTAGGGACAAGCACCTGGTGATGGTGGTCCTCGGCGTGAGCGTGGCCCCCAGACACCGGTACTTTTTAACTGCTTGCTCAAAAGCCTGTTTATTTTTTGAGATGGTTCAGCTCTGTATCCCAGCCTGGCAATCCTCCTGCCTCAACTCCCAAGTGCTGAAAGGACAGACTTGAGGCACACATGCTCTTGATTAAAGGTGTCCGTTTTCACAACAGTAACTTCCACCCTCCGGCTCACTCACCTCTTGGCACCACGTGGATCCTAGGTGGTCTGCTTCTGTTCATTAGCACTTACCTGTCAGTTCTCTCCAGGGAGCCCCTGGCTCATGGTGTTCCACAGAAACAGTCCTACCAAAGCCACCATGTTGACAAGTTCGTCGCTTCCATTTCCTCTTGCCTAATAACTCTTGGCTTCATTTCTTTTTCTTTTTTGGTTTTTTCGAGACAGGGTCTCTTTGCATTAGCCTTGGCTGTCCCGGACTCACTTTGTAGACCAGGCTGGCCTCGAACTCACAGCGATGCGCCTGCCTCTGCCTCCCGAGTGCTGGGATTAAAGGCGTGCGCCACCACGCCCGGCTTGGCTGGCTTTCTTTCTCTCTTTCTTTCTTTCTTTCTTTTTTCTTTCTTTCTTTCAAAGATTTATTTATTTTTATTATGTATACAGTATTTTGCCTGAATGTTCACCTCCACACCAGCAGAGGGCACCAGATCTCATTACGGATGGTTGTGAGCCTCCATGTAGTGGCTGGGAATTGAACTCAGGACCTTTGGAAGAGCAGCCAGTGCTCTTAACCTCTGAGCCATCTCTCCAGCTCCCATTTCTTTATCTTTAATGGTTGTACCACCAAAGCACATTAACCCTTTAGCTTGCCTTTCATCTTGTCCATTCCTTGAACATTATCTATGTCAAACTTTAAATGTGAATAAGATTTATTTTGGTACTAACGCGCTCACATTTCTATCTTTTTTCTTTCTCTCTCTCTCTTTTTTTTTTTGTTTTTTTTTTTGTTGTTGTTTTTTTGTTTTTCAAGACAAGGTTTCTCTGTGAAGCCTGGTAGACTAGGCTGGCCTTGAACTCACAGTGAACCGTTTGCCTCTACCTCCCAAGTGTTGGGATTAAAGGCGTGTGCCACCATGCCCAACTTAACATTTCTGTCTTTTAAAAGGCAGAGGCAGGTGGATCACTTTGTAGACCGGGCTGGCCGCGAACTCACAGCGATCCACCCGCCTCTGCCTCCCGAGTGCTGGGATTAAAGGCGCCACCACCACGCCCCATATCCCTCAAATTTATGTCTTCAGCTCAGTATACTTTGGTGTCAGAATCCACTGGGAAAGACCAGGTCTTTGACTCAATTCAAGTTTAGATTAAATGAATTTATTTTTACTGCTAGCAGGACATCAGCCTTAGAGCCAAACAGCATGCTGTGCTGAAAGGAGCAAAGGGAAGGAAGGGTTTATAAAAAGATGTGCATGACCGCTCTCTGAGAAGTCCATAGCTGAGCAGTTGTTTCTCTTTCCCATTGTATAGTAATAAAGACCACTTCGTGCCCGTCCCACAGAGAAAAGCAAGTTCACAAAAGCAGAAAGCAGGAACACTATCATCTTATTCTTCTTGTCTGCAGGGCAAAGATTAATGGCCACTAAGGGATGCTTGGCACCATGTGGCTTCCTTAGCTATCACAGGGGAGTTCCGTGTATATCATTACACAGGCCGGAGTGACGGAGACCAGCTCCGCGAACGTCTTGAGTACAGGCGGACTACTGCTCTGATGGCAAGTAGCCTTAAGAAACGGGCGGACTATTGCTCCGGTGGCAAATAGCAATGGTTTATTTCTTAAGTACAGCTTTTATACTATTTTAGAATAGCATATTCTGGCTTGGCGCGTAACATCAGTTATTCATTAATATTATCAATAACAAACTTGGTTCTCACACCTATTAGACTAAACACATTCTGGGAATCAGTCAAGGGAGAAAATTTCACGAACAAGAAAGAAGATAACTATAAGCCTTCCCTTACCTTGAACCAATAACTGTTTCAACTTTATCAAGAAATTTTCAAGGAGCTACTGCCAAGACTTCTGGGAGCAGAGCCAGAGCCACCCAACCCTTCCAGGAGGGGCAGCCCCTGAGCTCTTCCCCAAAATCCTTAGTTAACCCTTTCAGGCCGATACTAAGTAGCAGTTCTCCTCACCGGAGCACCTGGTGGGGGCTGTCACTGATTGTATGGCACAAAGCAGATAGAGGCAAAGTGCCATCAAGTTGAGGCTGGCTGCCACGTCCCCACAGTTCTACCTTGAACTCAAGATTTATTTTTATCTTTAATAAGGTTTGTTTGTGTATTTTTATTATTAATTTAAAACTATTTTGCGGCATTATACTTTTTTTTTTCTTACTTTTTTCACTTATTTTTAGACAGGTCTCCCTATGTAGCTCTAGCTGTCCTTGAACTCATGTAGACCAAACTGGCCTGGAATTCATAGAGATCTGCTGCCTCTGCCTCCCCAGTGCTAGGATTAAGGATGTGGATCACTCTGCCTGGCAGTATTTTACTTTTAAAGATTATTTTTATTTTACACATGAGTGTTTTACCTGATGTATGTTTATGGACCACAAGCAGAACCCAGAAGAAGTTATTGGATCCCCTGGAGCTGAAAAAGAGGGTTATTAGCCACCATGTCGATGCTAGGAATAGAACTTGTGTCCTCTGCAAGAACAGCCAGTGCTCTTGACCACTGAGCCACAGCTCTGGTGCATTCTTCTTCTTCTTCTCATTACTTTGTTTTTGTTTACTTTAGGGGAGGTATATGTATATGAGTGTTTCATCTGCATATAGAGTCTGCACACAGTAAGAAGGCATCGGATCCAATTATAGATGGTTGTGAGCCATTGTTATGAGGTTGCTGGGAATTGACCTCAGGCCCTTTGGAAGAGCAGCCAGTGCTCTTAACTGCTGAGCCATCTCTCCAGCCCCTATTATTATTTTTAGGTAGGATTTCACTCTGTAGTCCAGACTGAATTTGAACTCATAGTGATCCTCCTGTCTTGGGCTCGTGGGTGCTGCAGATTTTTATATTCAGCTCTGGCATTGCATCTCATTTTTAAAAAAATATTTGTTTATTATTATGTATACAGTGCTCTGCCTGCATGTACACCTTCAGTCCAGAAGAGGGCATCAGATGACATTATAGATGGTTGTAAGTTCCCATGTAGTTGCTGGAATTGAACTCAGAACCTCTGGAAGAGCGGACAGTGCTCTTAACCACGGAGCCATCTCTCCAGCCCTGCATCTCCTCTTGAATGTCTAATAGACATTTCAGATGTGGCCCAAACTAAAATCTTGCTTTATCCTCACACTCTCCTACTTTCACTAGTGTTCCCATTCCTCCAGATACTCAGGCTAAGGACTTGGGGTTGTTTGTGGTGTTCCCCACTCTTCTCTATCAGGGTGCTAGGACATATTTACTTGTTCTTGATGCTTTGGGGAACCACTTCTCAGGGCCTAATTGTGAGTGCCTGGTAGATCCCTTTTTGTCTGAGAATTTTAGTTCTGGAATTGTCATTTTGTGTCCAGGTTTATCCATTTATATATTGTACTGGTTTCCTTTCTGTTGCTGTGATAAAACACAACAGAAAATGCCTTGAAGAGAAAGGGTTTGTTTGGGTTCGCCAGGCTGGGTTGTAGTCCAGCACTGTGGGGAAGGCAGGGGCTTGAAGAGCTGCTCACAGCTGCACTCGAGAGCAGACAGAGACCAATGCACGAATGCCTAGCTGTGTTCAGCCCCCTCTCTGCGCGTGCACAGGACCTAAACCCAGGAGACGAAGCCACCAAGAACAGATGGTTTTCCCATCCCAGTTAACATAATCTCTCACAGACCAACCTGATCTAGACTTTGACAGTCTTCTCCCATGGGATTTCATCTATTTATTTAGAGAAGGTGGTTTGAGACAGGGTTTCTTCTGTGGAGCCCTGGCTGTCCTGGAACTCACTCTATAGACCAAGCTGGCCGTGAACTTACAGAGATCCACCTGCCCCTGACTCTAGAGTACTGGGGTTAAAGGCATGTGCCACCACTGCCTGGCTTTCCCAGGTGATTTAGATGTCTAGTTAAAACTAGCTATCGCAAATGTTTATCTGCTTTAGTAATTGTATCACCCCAAGATTAAATGTATGGAACATACGCATCACATAATGATGGCGCTATTAGGTGATTTTGCCATAAAACCATTTCAGAGTGTTCTGTAACCCTGATTGTTGGTATAACCTGTTATTCCCATAGACAGCAGCTTACTGTAGCAAATACTATAGGTAGTTTTCACAAAACAGAAAGTATTTGTGTATTTATACAGAAAAGGTTCAACAGAAATACCAGGAGCCAATGAGATGGCTCAGAGAGTAAAGGCCTGAGCTTGACCCACGTGGTAGGAAGAAAACCTGTAAACAGTGTGGCACATGTGCTACCATAGTCAATAAGGAAATATTTAATAAAATAATGAGGTGATGGAAGTTCTGTGAGTTTATAATCTTATTAATCTTTTTAAGCAAGCCTGGAGTTGGTGGCGCACGCCTTTAATCCCAGCACTCAGGAGGCAAAGGCAGGCGGCTCTCTGTGAGTTTGAGGCCAGCCTGGTCTACAAAGTGAGTCCAGGACAGCCGAGGCTACACAGAGAGACCCTGTCTTGAAAATAAAACAAAACAACAACAACAACAACAAAAATCTTTTTGAGCATTACAATTTAAAAAAAATTTTTTTTTTTTTTTGGTTTTTTCGAGACAGGGTTTCTCTGTGTAGCCTTGGCTGTCCTGGACTTGCTCTGTAGACCAGGCTGGCCTCGAACTCACAGCGATCCGCCTGCCTCTGCCTCCCGAGTGCTTGGATTAAAGGTGTGCGCCACCACGCCCGGCTAAAAAAAAATTTTTTTTAAAAGACTGGTTTCTCTGTGTAGCCTCAGCTGTCCTGGACTCACTTTGTAGACCAGGCTGGCTTCGAACTCACAGAGAGCCGCCTGCTTCTGCCTCCCGAGTGCTGGGATTAAAGGCGTGCGCCACCACATCTGGCAAGCATTACAATCTTGTGGGACCACTGTCATATGTTTGGTTTGTTGTTGCTTGAAGTGGCACTATTTGGGTGTGGCTATATTTATTTAATTATATATATTTTATTCTGCATTGTTTTTCTCTCACTACTGCATATCCTTCACGTCTTAGATAATTAGTAAGCACCACTGAGTGGAATTGTGAAGGGGTGACACCACTTCTGCATAGGTGGGAAGTAGATAGTCTCTTGGGGGATGTTGATAGTTAGCAGTTTTTTTGGGGGGGACAGACTTGTAGTGTCCTAAGCTGAAAGACTGCTTGCTGTAAGGGTTGTGGAGGACTCAGCTCCATTCGGCAATCTTATATGAAAGCCGTGTGTGCCAAGGCCTATGCAGAACAGAAAGATGACTAGAGTAGCGCCCCTGCATTCTCCGAGGCTGGCATCTGGTAGGAGAGCTGTCCGTGAAACCGTTGACCATATGCGTGGGTGACAGGTGCAAGATCAGAAGCTTACTCTGAAGGCTAAGGCCAGAGAAATGTGAGTTCAGTGCTAGCCTGGACTACACAGTGAGAACCTGTCTCTAAAGCAATAAAATAAGCTGGGCGTGGTGGCACACAGCTTTAATCCCAGCACTGGGGAGGCAGAGGCAAATGAATCTCTATGAGTTCTAGGCCAGCCTTTCTGAGTTCTAGGTCTCCAGTCAGAGTTGCATAGTAAGACTCTGTCTCAAAGCAACAATAAAAACAGCAAGGGAGAATGGGGTGGGGGGAGGTGTGTGGAGGAGACTGGGAAGAGAGAAGGGGGCTGCAAACAGCATGTAAAGTGAATAAACATATAAACTTAAAATATAAAACAGAATAAAGTTAATATGCAGGGCTTAGGAACTTTCCAGATGTTTTGATTGGTCATAACTTGGAGGTAAATGGAGGAGCCTGTGGCTGTTTGTGAACAGTGTTATTCTTCCCCCTGCTTATATAAATTGTCTATTCATGTTGTGCCATGGTGTGAAAATAGTTGATAAGCTCTTTGTTGTTGTTGTGAGACAGGGCTTCTCTGTGTATCTTTGGCTGTCCTGGACTCACTTTGTAGACCAAGCTGGCCTCGAACTCACAGAGATCTGCTGGCCTCTGCCTCCCGAGTGCTGGGATTAAAGTATGGACCCACTTCATTTTGACAACTGCTATTTAAAATTTGAAAGTTGAATAAATTAGAGCAACCTAGAAGGGAGGCAGAGCTATAGGGGAAAGTATGGACTTTTTTGATAAAGAAAGAGCGTGGATTCACATGTGATCAGTCAGAAAGATCAAATGAATCCATCGTTTTAGTACAAACTTTCTGAAGCTAAATAAGGGAACAGAGACACCCTCATCCCCACCCCGATTTCTAAATGTATGTGTAGATTCTTACAAAGGTTTTTTAGGTGCATCATTTGTGGCCATGGCCTATCAAGTAGAAGGTACACTGGTGACCTTGACCATTGTGAGTCAGCTGTGCATGGTCCTACAGGTGCTTGAGCAGTCAAGCTTAGGTTGTAAACTGAATTGGAACCCCACCGTTGCTACTTACTACTTGTGGACCTTGGTAATTTCTTCTCCTGACTCAGTTTCCCACCGGTACTAAGTGAGCAGTCCTTTACAGTGTTATTAGGAAAACGACCTTTATAAAGCAATTGGCATATGGCAGTGCTTAGTAAGAAGTGGCTGTTCTTTCCGTTAGGTTTTCTTTTCTTTTCTTTTTTTTTTAAGATTAATTTATTTTTTAAATTTTATTTATTTATTATTTATACACTATTCTGCCTGCATGTACACTTGCACACCAGAAGAGGGCACCAGATCTCATTATAGATGGTTGTGAGCCACCATGTGGTTGCTGGGAATTGAACTCAGGACCTTTGGAAGAGCAGCCAGTGCTCTTAACCTCTGAGCCATCTCTCCAGCCCCCTAACTTATTATTTATACAGTGCTCTGTCTGCGTGTACACCTGCATGCCAGAAGAGGCGATCAGATCACATTATAGATGGTTGTGAGCCACCATGTGGTTAGTTGGGAATTGAACTCAGGACCTTTGGAGGAACAGACAGTGCTCTTAACCTCTGAGCCATCTCTCCAGCCCCCCTTCCCCTGTTTGGTTTTCTAGAGAAACAGAACCAGTAGGATGCAGCATAGAGGTACATGAAAAGAGTGTGTTAGCATGGGTTGGGTCACAGGCTTATGAAGCTGAGAAGTCCTATGGGCTGCCATCTTCAAGCTGGAAGCCCAGGAAAGCCAAAGTGGGTCCAGTCTAAGCCAAAAGCCTGACTGCTGCAGTTTGGATCATAACCACTTCTGGAAACATCTTCACAAGCACTGCCCAGAAGTAATGTTTTATTAGCTGTAGTACAGTCAGCTTACCACATAAAATTAGCCATTTTGTTTTCCTATCTTTTTGTTGTTGTTGTTGTTGGTCTTGGGACTCAGACCCCAGGCTTTGGGTAAGCTAAGCAGTATTCACTGTCCAGCAGGACCCCTGTGTTCTGTACAATTGCTGCATTGCTCCTGATGGCTTCTCTGTAACCACAGTGTTGATCAAGTCGCAGTTTGCAGGAGACAAAATGTTTCTCCCATGATTTACTTTCCTATGGAAAATGCTGAATTGCAAGAAAACTTGAAGTCAGAGGACGAGCATGGACTGGAATTTACAGCCTTGTCACCAAAGCCGGCTTTTCCTGATGTTCCTGAGTTCTGGGCCATAACTTCTCACTTTAAGCAGCAGAGAAGAGTGCTTTCCCAGTGTGGACTCTGAGCTCACCTGGCCACTCTGAACCTTTTTTTCTGGTAGCTCAGTGAGGCTTTTTCCTCTCTAATTATTCCCCCCACTCTTTCCCTGCTGATTCCTGAGGTTTTAGCAACAGCCTGTAAGTCGACTGTTCTTACATTTATCCCTGTCGTCTCTAACTAAGGCCGTGATGCACTACAGCCTAGGATTCTAGATAATATAGCAAGGCGTTTATTTTTTTCTTTTTGAACCAGAGTCTTTCTTGTCAACCATTTGACTGCATTCTCCTGTCTGACCTGGAACTTGCTTTGTAAACTAGACTGGTCTCAAATACATAGGAGCTTGCCCGCCTCTTTTTCCAGAGTGCAAGAATTAAAGGCTCATGCCACCATGCCTAGCACAACTAGATTTATCTATATGTATGAGTGTCTTATTTCATGTATGCGTGTGTATCGTGTGCATGTCTTGTGCCCTTGGAGGCCAGAAGAGGATGTCTGATCTCTTGGAACTGAGTTATAGTTGTGGGCCATCGTGTGGATACTGGAACTGAGCCTGGATCCTCTGCAAGAGAGGCTATGGCGGTTTGGATAGGTATATTTGAATATTTGGCCATAAGGAGTAGCACTGTTAGTAGGTGTGGCCTTGTTGGAGGAAGTGTGTCACCCGTGAAGGTGGGCTCTGAGGTCATATATGCTCAGGCCATGCTCAGGGAGGCGCAGTCTCTTTCTGCTGCCTGCAGATCAAGCTGTAGAATTCTCAGCATCTCCAGCATCATGTCCGCCTGCAGGCTGCACGGTGATAATGGACTAAACCTCTGAACTGTAAGCCAGCCCCAGTTAAATGTTGTCCTCTGTAAGAGTTGCTGTGGCCCCACGGTGGTGGCGCACGCCTTTAATCCCAGTACTTGGGAGGCAGAGGCAGGAGGATCTCTGTGAGTTCGAGGTCAGCCTGGTCTACAGAGAGAGAGTTCCAGGTCAGAGAAACCCTGTCTTGGAAACCCTCCCTGTCGCAAAAAAAAAAAGAGTTGCTATAGCATGGTGTCTTTTCACAGCAATAGAAACCCTAACTAAGACAGAGGCAAACGCTCTGAACTGCTGAACCACCTCCCCATCCCCATAAGTAGACTTTTCAGACTTTTTGAGATTTGAATTTTGGGGGTAGTCAGATTCAGACAGGGTCTTGCTACTTAATAGCCCCAGTTACCTGTGAAGTCAAGTTACTCCTGCCCCTGCCTCCTTTGTGTTGGGATTATTTGTACATTTCCTTCTTTCTTTCTTTTTCTTTCTTTCTTTCTTTCTTTCTTTCTTCTTTCTTTCTTTCCTTTTGTTGGGGAGGGCATGGTCCCACTATGTAGCTCTGTCTGTACTATAACTCATTATGTAGACTAGGCTGACCTTGAACTCACAAAGATCTGCCTAGAGTGCTGGGATTAAAATACCCAGCTTTTTTTTTTTCCTGGCACATACTCTTTTGTTTGTTTATTTGCTTATTTTCTAAGACAGGGTTTCTCTGTATAATAGCCTTGACTTTCTTGGACTCTCTTTTTAGACCAGGCTGGCCTCGAACTCACAGAGATCCACCTGCCTCTGCCCCCTCAAGTGCTGGATTAAAGGCATGCACCACCATGCCTGGTTTAAAAAAAATTTTTTTTGGAAGCACATGTTTAAATAGGAAATGCAACCTCTTTTTCCTCAAACTGAGTCTTGGAGACATGACTTCAGGAAGAGCTACAAAGCAGACCTGCTTTCTTTCACATTTACAGCATTGTTTTTGTTTGTTTTCTGAGACAGGTTCCTCTGTATAGCCCTGGCAGTCCTGGAATTTGCTCTGTACATCATGCTGTCCTCAAACTCAATTTGTAGACCAGGCTGGCCTCTAACTCAGAGATCTGCCTGCCTCTGCTTCCTAAGTGCTGGGATTAAAGGCGTGGGCCATAATGCCTGGCACAACACTAATTTTTAATAGCTATTTAATTTTATGTGTGCCTGAGTATATGCATATGCATATACATGGATAAAGGAGCCATTGGAGGCCAGAAGAGGGGTCAGATCCACTACAATTAGAATTTAACACAGTTGTTGCTGTCGTGTGAGTGCTGGGAACAGACCCCAGGCCTCAGTAAGAACAAGTGAGCCACCTCTCCAGTCCCCACAACGTTATTCATTTTCACTAAGGAATATGTGCCAAGGGGCTGGAGAGCTGGCTCAGTGGTTAAGAGCACCGCCTGCACTTCCGAAGGACCAGGGTTCAATTCCCAGCAACCACATGGCAGCTCACAACTGTTTGTAACTCCAAAATCTGACACCCTCACACCAATGCACATAAATTAAAATTAAATAAAATATTTTTTAAAAAAAGAATATGTGCCAAACCAGCCGGGCGTGGTGGCGCACACCTTTAATCCCAGCACTCGGGAGGCAGAGGCAGGAGGATTGCTGTGAGTTCGAGGCCAGCCTGGTCTACAAAGTAAGTCCGGGACGGCCAAGGCTAACACAGAGAGACCCTGCCCTAGAAAAAACAAAAACAAAACAAAAAACAAGGAAACAAAAGAATATGTGCCAAAAGCCCAGTTCAGAAATAAAAAGAGAAATAACTAAACTTAGAAATGGAAAAGGGGCAGCTTGCAAAAGAAGGTAATATAAATGCTCACTAATCACGTGAATAGATGTCCATTATCATTAGCTGTTAGGGACATTCGAACCAGAGCACCCAGGGCCAGAATAGTAGGACAGTGGTGGGTCACTTGCCTAGTGTGTGCAAGGCCCTGTGTCCTCACCTCAGTCCTTAACTATACGAAACACACACAGCAGTGAGTTACCCCATCAGACTAGGATGACTGTAGCAAAAAGACAGTAGTGTATGTTGTCACAGATGCACGCATTCTAGAGTCTCATCTCTGGTAGGAAAACGGCACACATGACTGAAAATAATCTGGCTGTTCTTCTGAAGGTGAGACACAAGTGATCCAATAATTCCACTCCTCTGAATAGACCTGGAAAATGAAAGTATACGTCAGTACAGAAGTTTGTATAAGCTGTGTCATGTGGTGCATGCCAAAATAGTGGCTCCTCTGGGACTGAGCTAGGCGGATTACTGCAGCCCAAAGGTTTAAGGGGCCCACAAACATAGTCAAGGTCTTTGTCTTAGAAAACAGGCTGGCGGGGCTGGAGAGATGGCTCAGTGGGTAAGAAGTCTGCTCTTCCAGAGGTCCTGAGTTTAATTCCCAGCCACCACATGGTAGCTTACACCCATTTCTACTGGAACCAGATGCCCTCTTCTGGTATGTAGACATACATGCAGATAGAGCACTCATACATAAAAAAATAAGAAATAAATAAAATCTTTAGAAAAGAAAAGAAAACAGGCTGGGTGTAGTATCACACATCTGTAATCCCTGCACTTGAGAGGCTGAGGCAGAACTGTGAGTTTAAGTCCGTTCTGGCTCTATAGAGTTGGCAGGCGTTTGGGGTCCCTCAGGCATTGTCTCCTTGAAGGAATAATCTCAATGAGGTGTCCTTACTTGAGCAAATTTGTTATGCAGCTATTGATCTAGCAAATGCCTTTTTTTGCAGGGGTGGGGTGGGTGGGGGGAGTGGCCCTATTCATAGTGACCACCAGAAGCAATATGCCTTCATTTAGCAAGGCCAGCAGTGTACATTTACCACGTTACCTCAAGGATGTGTTAACTTTTCAGCCCTGTGTTGTTATGGTGTTGAAAACCAGGAGCTAATAACAAGATGTTGCAAAGTAAAAAAAATTATTTTTACAATTGGGGCGAAACTTACAGTTCCCCTTGGTAGGAGAGTGAAGTGACCCAGACCACAAACAGAAAGGCCTTTTTATGTCAAACAAGCAAGTGAATAAGAATTGGAATTTTGTGGGGCCAGGTGGTGTTGGCACACACCTTTAGTCCCAGCACTTGGGAGGCAGAGGCAGGCAGATTGCTATGAGTTTGAGGCCAGCCTGGTCTACAAAGTGAGTCCAGGACAGCCAAGGCTACACAGAGAGACCCTGTCTCAAAAAAATAAATAAATAAAATTTTAAAAATTGGAATTTTGCGGCTGAGCATGGTGGCCCAAAGCTGTAGTCCCAGCACTCGGGAGGTAGAAGCAGGCGGATCTCTGAGTTTGAGGCCAGCCTGGTCTACAGAGAGAGTCTAGGACAGCTGGGGCTCTGTGTAACAGAGAAACCCTGTTTCAAAAAACCACTAAAAAAATGGAATCTTGCAGTTATTTTTATGATCTTGAGAAAGATTCATGTTACAGGTTTATGATCAGACACTTAACATACCATGAAACATATTATGGCCAGTCAATTCTGAGAACAGTGCCAATGGTCTATAATATGTAATTTACAAGATTATTGAGGAAGAAGACATTTTTTAAAAGTTGATCTTTAGCTAAGGACATGACAAAAGTCTTAACATTATTTACCTAAAAAGGAAAATGGAGTCATCTGTCCCTTAACAGTGTCATAACTTAGAAGGGATCTTGATTGTCTCCTCCATAAAAGATTACAGTTGTTCTCAGTATTGACAACATTGTACTGATTGGACCAAGTGAGCAAGAGGTAGCAACCGCCTTGAACTTGTTGGTAGCTCATATGTGCATCAGAGGATGGGAAATAAGTCCAACCAAAACTCAGGGGCCTCCTACCTCAGTGCACTGGTGTGGGATGCAGAGACAGGCAGTCCTCCTGAGGTGAGGGATAAGTTGTTGTGCTGGCCCCTCCCACCACCAGGTGTAGTCAGTCTTTGCTGTGCTGTGCGTTCTTCTTTTTCCCACACTTTATCTCCCCGGCCTCTGGTTTCACCCCTGACACTAGATAGGAGAGAAACAAAGATAGAGGGAGGCAGGAATTAGGAAAATCTCTGAATCAAATTTCTTTCTTTTGTTTCTTCTTTGACCGCAGCCTCCCTGAATGACCAACAAGCACTTGACCCCACCTCTCAGGACTCTCACATTCATTACCCTCTGAAAAGTTCCTCGTGTAGTCCCAGAAGCTATCTGCTGCGGAGAGGCCATGCCTCTGCTAGAGGCAAATCGTAGTCAACTACTGTGTCAGTCTGAAGCAGCTCCATAGCCTCATACCTGGGATTAAAGTGCAAACACGTTCTTAGAATATTTGTGTTTTTATTTTATTTTTTAAAAAGATTTATTTTATGTATGAGTGCTCTGTCTGTAGTGACACCCGCATGCCAGAAGAGGGCATCAGATACCTGCGTTGATAGTTATAAGCCACCATGTGGTTGCTGGGAATTGAACTTAGAACCTCTGGAAGAACAATGCTCTTAACCTCTGAGCCATCCCTCCAGCCCAATATTTGTGTTTTTAAAGAAATCAAAATTCCAGACTTCTCACTATATTTCCCCACTTCTGTATTAAGCCATTAATTGTGCTGTGTATAGAGGGAAATTATAAACAGAGACATTTAAAATGAAATAAGCGCTTTTTGGATCAGTGGCCAAGGTTTTCAGGAGACCTCACCCGCGCTTTATCAGTTTTGAGAGTATCCACAGTTTTTCACTTACTGTGGAAGTATAAACATGTCTGCATTCCCTAATGCAAACCTTTCGCTGACTTCCCTTCTGATATTAAGGCGTCCTTATAGACTCTCATCTGTGGCCAAGTCTAGAGCTGTGCTGCCTTCAATGCCAAGTGCAGGGCTTTTGGTCTGTATGTTAGTTACTCATCAGCTGACACAACTTGTAATTTTTTTCTGGGAGGGCCCAAGCCAGGCCTTCAAGACTGTTTCTTGGTGGTAAGAAATTACCTTGAATACCTCTTTTAGATGTGCATTTCTGAGCCTCTTGGCAGCCTTTGCTGTGATGAATATGCACCCCAGGAGGCCTAGGTGAATATGCACCCAGGAGGCCTAGGCAAATATGCACCCAGGAGGCCTAGGTGAATATACACCCCAGGAGGCCTAGGCAAATATGCACCCAGGAGGCCTAGGCGCACATGCACCCCAGGAGGTCTAGGCGAATATACACCCCAAGAGGCCTAGGCGAATATACACCCCAAGAGGCCTAGGTTTCTTTCTGTTTGAGATTTAGGGAACCATTGCCCCTAGAAATGACCCCTTCAGTTCTCTGCACAAAGTACTCAGTTAGCTCCCTGGGCATTTTGAGATCTGAGGCTTTTGGTTTGGTCACAATCTCTGCAAATGACCATATTTCCCACAACTGAAGCACTGAGCTTTTTATATCAGAGGCCTCTAGCTGTAGCTGGACGTATTACACTAGTCTGGTATAGGCGCTGCTTGCTCCTGTAACGGCTTGATAACCTTTTTTTACAATCATTCTCTATCAATACCTGTCTTAGGGCAGAATCTGATACAGCTTTGTCCAAAGTCAGATGCTGCTGACTGTCAAAGCAGCCCCATGTCCTCACACCTGAGATTAAAAAGAAAACACTTTCTTTTATTTCTCTGTTTTTAAACAACCCAAAATTGTGTAATTCTTAAAAATGTCACCACAACCAGGAAAGCATTTCAACAGTTACAGGCCTATTCGGATTCTGGAAACAGCACTTCCCTCACTTGGATGTGCTCCTCCAGCCCCTGTACCAAGTGACTCGGAAAGCTGCGGGCTTTGAGGGGGCCTGGAACATCTGACCAAAAGACAGTTTAAAATACCCCAAAGACAAGATTGAAGTGTGCTCTAAGACAGGGAGCGCTAAAGAGTTCACCCTGGAGGGTTTTTTTTTTTTTAAGTTTTTTTGAGACAGGGTTTCTCTGTGTAGCCTTGGCTGTCCTAGACTCACTTTGTAGACCAGGCTGGCCTCGAACTCACAGTGATCCACCTGCCTCTGCCTCCCGAGTGCTGGGATTAAAGGCCTGCGCCACCATGTCCACCTGCCCTGAAGATTTTTAAGAAGTTTTATATATTAAGAGTATCCAGGCCCTTGTTGCTAGCGGGAACAGGGCAGCAGCAGCTCAGCTTCCTGTTGTCCAGGTGTGAGGCATCTTGAGGTGAGTTGCATATTGATCAGCCCTGTCCTTGCCCTTACTTGGTCAGTTTGTCAATCCCCTAGCTTGTAGCAAGCCTTTGTTTGGTGTCCTTAGTGCCTGCAGCCTCACATTTCAACCCTAACATTCCTTTTCACTCTAAGGTGTGTTTTTACCATAGCAATAGCAAAACTTGTCTTTAATTTTTTTTCTATGTGAGTTTTCATAGGTGCATTATTTACAGTAGCCAAAAAGTGAGTACAAATCAAATGTCTATTAGTTGAAAAACTGATAGACTGTTGCATAGCAAAACAATGGAATATTATTCAGCAGTACAAGGAAATGAAATATGATATAGGCAAATCTAAAACAAAAACAAAAACAAAAAAACCCAAAGTAGATTAGTGTTTGCCCATTGTTGAGGCAGTTGAGATTATATCCCAGGTCAGTGCTGTTTGTATATTGAGGATTGTGCAGTCTTTTAGCACAGTTTCATCACCAACAGAAAAGGCCATGTGCCCTATAATATTCCCTTTCTGTTCTCATTATTCCTTCCTTACTCAGATTTCTATACTCTGAATATTTCTTACATGTGGAAACAAAATCCAGGTGTGTGTGTCTGTGTGAGGGTGCCCGGCCCCCTGGAACAAGAGTTATACACAGTTTGTGAGCGGCCACGTGGATGCTGGGGATTGACGAGCAGCCAGTGCTCTTAGCTGAGCCTATCTCTCCATCTCAAAAGGTTGTTTTGTTTTGTTTTTTTAAGATTTATTTATTATGTACACAGTGCTCTGTCTGCATGTGTGCTTACATGCTAGAAGAGGGCACCAGATCTCATTATAGATGGTTGTGAGCCACCATGTGGTTGCTGAGAATTGAACTCGGGACCTTCAGAAGAACAGCCTTAATCTCTGAGCCATCTCTCCAGCCCTTGTTTTGTTTTTTGAGCCAAGATCTTACTAAATAGCCCTGGCTGGCCTGGAACTCAGTATAGATCAGGTTGGCCTTGAACATACTAAAATCTGCCTGCCTCTGCCCCCTGAGTGCTGGGATTAAAGGTATAAGCCACTACCACCTAGCTAATAATTGATTCTCTCCTTTTTTTTTCCCCACCCAAGACAAGGTTTCTCTGTGTAGCCTTGGCTGTCCTGGAACTCACTGTGTAGACTAGGCTAGTCTAGAACCCAGAGATCCATCTGCCTCTGCCTTCCAAGTGCTGTGCCACCACCACTTGGCTAATGATTAATTGTTTTTGTTTTTATTTTTCAAGACAGTTTTTTTTTTCTCTTCTGTGTAGCCTGGCTGTCCTAGACTCTCTTTGTAGACCAGGCTGGCCTTGAACTCACAGAGATCTGCCAGCCTTTGCCTCCTGAGTGCTGGGACTAAGAGTGCTGGGACTAAAGGTATGTGCCACCATGCTCTGCTAATGATCGATTCTTAAGGTAATTTTGAACTGAGCTACATTTGCAGCCTTTTTTTTTTTTAATACTATTATTTTTGATTTTGAGACAGGGTCTCTCTGTGCATAGGCTAACCTCAAATTCAAGATCTTCTGCCTTAGGCCTCCTGAGAGGCTGGGCTTACAGGCAGATATGTACTATTATACTGCGCGCGCTCTCTCTCTCTTTCTCATGATTTTTTTTGTTGTTGTTATTGTTGTTATTGTTTTTTGAGACAGGGTTTCTCTGTGTAACCTTGGCTGTCCTGGACTCACTTTGTAGACCAGGCTGGCCTGGAACTCACAGTGATCCACCTGCCTCTGCCTCTCAAATGCTGGGATTAAAGGCGTGTGCCACCACGTCTGGGTTCTCTCATGATTTTTAAAAATTTGCTTTTTTGGATAATGTTGCTATTAGTTTAGATATGGCCTAATGTTTATTATTAGGCTTGTAATTATTTTGTCAATATTATTTACCCACTTTCCCAACCAATAAAGACACAGACGCTGGCAGATCACAAGGACACAGAGAAACCCTGTCTCAGAAACAAAAAACAAACACACAGACACCTGATATATTTTAGAATAACCATAATTCACCTGGGGCAAGGCAGACATTACCTCCTAAGCTACCTTCGTTATCACCCAGCCTCCATCCCATGCCATCTGCTTCCAATAATTTCTATTTGCACTACCTCCCATCTATAAGCCCAAAATATTTGCTACAGTTGTTTGTCTGGGCCATTTCTTTCCATGTGGAACTTCAGAGTTCCTCCTCTGGGCCCATGTGGCTCTTTCCTGTCCCATGGTGGTTCCCCTCCAGTATCTGTCTGCGTCTCCCGAAGCCTTGAACGTTTGCGGCACTAGCTTCCTGAGCCTTGCCCAGGTACTGGCTTTTTTTCCCCCCCTCCAAACAGGGAGGCAAGGTTAAATAGCAACACTTGGGGTACATGACACTATGTAGTAAGAATCTCAGGGCCAGGGGTAGGGGCAGGCAATTAACAAATACAAGGCACTAGATCGTATTCCAACAGGATAATTTGTTTTTAAAGGGGGGAGGATTTATTGTTAACCATTTACATAACAATACATAAGATTTTATCTGTTTTGTCTTTTTGAGCAGAGTCTCACTTTGTAGCCTTGGTGTCCTGGAACTCAGAGAGATCCACCTGTTTCTGTCTCCCTAGTGCTGAAATTAAAGGTGTACACTGTGACTCCTGGCTAGATTGATTGATTGATTGATTGATTTAAAGACAAGGTCTTGTTAGAGCTCTGAACATGTGGTCCTCCTGGTTTATCTTCTAAGTACTGAGATTGGAAATGTGTGTTCCATGCTTAGTTTGGCTCTTGAATCTCCCTATAAAGGCCCACATATTAAAGGTGTGGCTGTCAGTGTCTAGGGAGGTGGCAGAACCATTAGGAAATAGGGCCTATAATGTACATGCTATTGGTCAGTTGTCACGTGCTGTTTGAGCTTACTGAGACGCTGGCTCCTCCAGTTCAGACCCAAGCATGTGTTCTCTAAGGTCCCTTGTCCAGGGATGGGCTGGCTTCCCTAACCCTGTGACAGGGGAGAAGTGAAGCTAGAAGGTGAACCATTTTCTGCAGAGGCTTCTGTTGTTTATGCTGTCCTATATAAGTGCCTGCAGCGGGCACTATGGGCAGCCATGGGCAGGAGCTCATCCAGGAGAGAACCACTCAGTCGGGAACTCCAGCCCACTGCCTCAGCTTCCCCAGTCAGCTGCTGCTGGATGTGGTCAGCATACAGTTTGATGGTACCTGTGTTTGCTCTCTCAGCTGGACACCTCCAGTCATCTCTTCTGGATCTTCTAAGAATGAATACATTTACTGATGTTTTGCTTCTTTCTGCTACTTGCTATTTATTCTTTTATTTTGCTTGCTATGTGTTTCATAAACTCACTCATCCAAACCTGAAAGTGTGGTTAACAAAGAGCATCTCCAGACTGTACAGAACAGGACATTCAGGAAGGAAGTACCCAGGGCACAGTTGGAAGGGATATTTGGACCTTCCTTCTACCTCTTCTGCTTCCTGCTTGTCATGGGCCGAGCAGGTCTCCTGTGTCATACGTCCCCCACCATGACGTACTGTGCTGTCACAAGCCCAGAGCAATATAACCAAGCGACCATGACTGAAACTAAAGTTGAGTAAAAATAAACTTCTCCTTGTAAGTTCATCATACTGGGTGTTTTGTCACAGTGATGGAAGGCTGTGTATCTTTCAGAAATTTTATTTTCCTGTCTTTTTTGGTAAGTGAGTTCAAGGCCAGCCTGATCTACAGAGTGAGTTAGAAAAACCCTGTCTTGAAAAACAAAAACAAGCCGGGCGTGATGGCACACGCCTTTAATCCCAGCACTGGGGGGGCAGGGGCAGATGGATCTGTATGAGTTCCAGGACAGCCAAGGCTACACAGAGAAACCCTGTCTCGAAAAACAAACAAACAAATTAAAACAACGACAAATAAAAAGAACAAAAAACAAAAAAAGAAAAGAAAACAAACACAAGGAACCTAGGACTTTAAACATGCTAGGCAAGCACTGTACCACTGAACTAATCTAGCCCTGAACAGCCACTTTTGTTTGTTTGTTTTTTTTTAATCGAATGACATTCAGGTAACAGACCAAGTATTTCATGTAAATTGTATTACAACTGAAGATTAAAGAATAACTGCCCCTATACAAAGCTAATTAATTGTGCTGTACACCAAGAAGAACTTGCTTAAATTTCCAGTTCACAGGCAGTCTTACCAGGAAAGATTAATTGTTTTTTAAAATACCACTAGGGCCAGGCGGTGGTGGCGCCTTTAATCCTAGCACTTGGGAGGCAGAGCCAGGTGGATCACTGTGAGTTCAAGGCCAGCCTGGACTATAAAGTGAGGCCAGGGCAGCCAAGGCTACACAGAGAAACCCTGTCTCGAAAAGAAAACAACAACAACAAAAAAGAAAATACCACTAGGATAGTGATACTTGAACACATATTTGGTTGCTAACACACATGCTAACTGCCAAAAAGGGACTCTGCACAGCCTTACATCTGAATTGTTGAGGAATTTAAACTTTAACTTTTTGAGACAGGCTCTCATGTGAGTCCAGCTGGCTTTAAACTATTGGTCTTCTTGCCTCTGCCTCCCAAGTACTGGGATTGCAGGCATGTGCCAGCACACCCACTTCTTTCAGCTTTGTTTTCTCTGAGAAGGAGTTATGGCCAGGATGTAAAGTGCATTATAGACAAGAGAAAACAAACTTGCAGCAGTGCCAGTTTACCTTTGTCTTCGTGTTCCAACATGTCATCATCCTTTTTTTTCCTGATCTTTTCAGCCTTGAGAACTTTTTTTTTCTCCTTCCTTGAAAATGTTAAAGACTTACTTATTTTTATTTTATTTTTGTTTCCCTGTATGTATGTAAGTGGACCATATGCATACCTGATACCTGCAGAGGTCAGGAGAGGGCATCAGATCCTCTGGAACTGGAGTTACAGATGGTTGTGAGCTGCCAGGCAGTGGTGGGAACCAAACCCATGTCTTCTGCAAGAGCAGCCAGCGCTCTTACCCACTGAGCCCTCACTCCCGCCTGCAGTAAGCAGCATCCTGTTTTTCAGAAGGCTGCTTGTCACCTGCAGTGGCTTGTTCCACAGCTCTCCCAGTTTTTCTGTAGCAACACCAGGGCCTAGGAAGATGTTCTGTGATTGTCAGAAGAGGGCCCCCTGGTACCAGGCCCTTCTTCACGGTAACACCTTGTCCTTGGTTCCTTCCCACACGGGCTGGTAGCTCTCTGAGCCCTTCTCAGAAAATGCCGAGACACTGACTCCAGTTATGTTCCAGTAGATGAGTTTATGCAAAGAGTACAAAGGAGGAAGTTTGCCCCTTGCCTCCTTAGGGCCGCCACCGTGCATCGTTTTGTCCATCATGATAGTGTCACATTAAAGTCTTTTTCTCCCTTTTTCCCCTGACTCAGTGCTAGAGATTGAATCCAGGCCCTGTGCATACTAGGGAAGCACTCTGCCACTGAGCTATACTCCCAGTATTTTTTGTTTGTTTCCTTTTTTGAGTTAAGTTCTTATTATGTAGCTTAGTCTGGCCTGGAACTTGGAATTTTTCCCTCAGCCTCCTGAGTAGGTAGAGTAGAGTTTAGGTATCTACTCCAGGCCTGGCTGCAGAACGACCCTTCTAAGAGGTAGGGTAGTGTACAAAATTCCAGCCCTATCCCCAACTTCCTCATCCCAATAAACCTTTATTTTAGATGTAGCTTTACTCTTTTTACCTTTTATTGTCACTTTTTCTTTTTCTAATTTTTGTTAAAAGAAAACATTTTCTTTTCATCATAATACATTTACTTTACCTTGAATAAGGTTTCCTTCCGCCCTTTCTTTTGTAATTTCTCGTTCCTCTCTAGTAAGAAAATAGTGTCCCTTTGGCTTGGAAAGCATCTTTATATAAGGCCTTATTTGAGGAAGAGTGTGCTGGTGTTGGCTGTCATTCTGCCTACCCTGGAAGCTAAAGCAAAACTCTCGGGCTCGGAGCCGACAACCACTTGTTCCCACATCACTCTACTTTCTGCCTCTGTGATTATGTGGCTGCCTCCCCACTGTGTGCGCTTGTCTCTCCTTTTTTTATTTTATTTTATTTTTTATTTTTCTATTTATCTTTACTACATTGGTGTTCTGCTTGCATGTACGCATGTCTGTGTGACAGTGTCAGAGTCCCTGGAACTGGAATTACAGACAATTGTTAGCTGCCATGTGGGTGCTGAGAGTAGAACCCAGGTCTTTTGGAAGAACAGCCAGTGTTCTTAACTGCTGAGCCATCTCTCCAGCCCCATAAGGACATGGTCACTCCAGGTTAAGGTCTTGTCTTCCTCTTGACTTAATCTGCAAAGACCCTGTTTCCAGATAGGTCATTTACATGCACCATGGATCAGGACATCACATATCAGAAATGTAGGTCAACCCACAGCAGGCAATGACACCTTTGCCTTCTGTCTTCCCTCTCTGACCAGATGCCCTTCACAGGCCCATCCCATGGCCCTCGTTTCTGCTGATTCCCGAATTGCAGAGCTTCTCACAGAGCTCCACCAGCTGATCAAGCAAACCCAGGTAAGAGCAGAGCGACCTCTGTTCAGAGAGACCTCGAGTGCATGGAGCCAAGAGACCGTAAAGGAGGCGGGAGGAGGGGTTCTCATGTCTGACTGCCGTTCCTGCTGGGTTTTCTGTCAAGCACATGATTTCAGGGTTCTTTTTGTTTAATAGCTATTTGAAAGACAGACCCATTGAAAGTGCAATTTGGTGACTTTTAGTAATTTAGTTGTTCAGCTGACACCATGATCAATTTCAGACCCATACCCATTAGCCGTCACTCCTCTCCTTCCTCCATCCCCAAACTCCATGTAAACACAGATGCTCTTACTAGGCAAGACAGTCTGAGGATTTAGAGCTAATGTCCAGGATCAATCAAAGGCCAAAGTACTTTAGAATGTGTGTGGGGTTTAGATAATGCAGGTTGTTGTACCCAGATCCCGAGGGCCCCCCCCCCAAAAAAAAGACTACCAGGACTTGATATCAATGCAATACATATAAGGACCTTTACTTTTTGACTCAAAGCCAGGCTTTGCCTCACCAACACAGTGGTATCCAGAAAGAGCCTCGATCCAGAGCTGAGGGTAAATGTTTAGGTTCCTACCCCTCCCAGCGCCCCAAAGCAGGGGAGCTCCAGCCTGGCAAGCGTCTATTGGTTGAGTAACATAAGGAGTCCTAATGTTTAAAGGTGACAGGCCACAGAAAAAGGCGCCAAGACCGCCCATGGCTTAGCTTTCTTTGTTCTCTTTGTCCACTACCTTGTCCAGGGAAGTGTCTGGTTTCTTATTAACCCTATCTCCTTTGGGCAGAAAGGAATGTGGCCATAAAACTAGGTCTCTTATCAGCTCTATCTCTGGTGGGACCCTTCAGGTCAGTCACTAGGCAACGCTATCTCTAGTGGGGCTCTTCTCTGCAGCTGGCCAGATTATCTCCTGTAGGCCTATTTCTTAACTTTTGCCCTGGTAACCCTGAGATCCAATTTTAGTTCTTCTGGTATTTCAAGGTCTGCAAGTTAACCTGTTAACCCTGTGCTGCCTAGATTACTGCCCTGGCCCATGGCCTGTTAATTCTTTTTATAAAACTATTTGTAAGCTGGGCGGTAGTGAAGCACACCTTTAATCCCAGCACTCGGGAGGCAGAGGAAGGTGGAGGCCAGCCTGGTGTACAAAGTGAGTCCAGGACAGCCAAGGTGCACAGAGAAACCCTGTCTCAGAAAAAAAACCAAAACAAAACAAAAAACCAAAGTGTGTTTTATCAGTTTCTCTCTTAGCCTGGCTATCACACAAATAACTGACGATCTTTATATTTGTTTAACGATCAGCCTCACAGCACAGTAACTGAGCACTTATTACTCTGTTCTTAGCCCTCTAAGCTAATCTGGCTTCCTCCCAGCATGCATCCCAGAGATACTTGCCCTCTGCAGCTTTTCTGCTCCAGCTCCTTCTCTTCATGCCTCTTGGACCTCTCCCATGGCTCAATCTGTTACCTCCTCCTCCAGCTCCTCCCCTGGCTGCCAGGAAGTCCAGTCCTGTTCTCTCCCCTGCTCAGCAATTGGCTGGAAGCTGCTTTATTGGCACACCAGGGGACAATTGAGGAGCAGTTTGTTTGGTTTTTTGTTTTGGTTTGTTTTGGTTTGTTTTGGTTTTTTTACCTCTCAAATGCTGGGATTCAAGGCGAGTGACACCATTCCTGGCTGACTGTTGTTTATAGTCACACACTGGTTGTTCCTCTGGACCGTATTGTCCAATGAGCCAGTAGGGAGCAATTCCCAGAACTCTCCAGATCCTGCCCTTGGTGGTAGGTGTTCCCTGAGAAGTAAGAGCCATAAAATACCCGTGCATGTTTGCTAAGTGAAAGATCTCAGTAGATTACATATGCTTCATTCCAACTGTGACAATCCCAGAAAAGACAAAACTAGAGAAAGTGAAAAGATGGAATTGCCAGAGCCGTGGGAGGACTGGGATGGATGGGAGGACAGGAGGAGCATGCAGGGTGTCAGGGAGGTGGGAGTCTTTCCTGGGCATGATGCTGTCATGATCGGTCCCTAACTGAAGCATCTGTCAGAACCACAGGCCAGTGTGACGCAAAGGGAGCCTTCTTGGAAACAGTGGGCTTTGTTAGTGTAAAAAGTCTCCCTCACAGCCTCTTGACTTCATCCTACAGGAAGAGCGTTCGAGAAGTGAGCACAACTTGGTGAACATCCAGAAAACCCACGAGCGAATGCAGACAGAGAACAAGAGTGAGTACTAAAGAGCAAGGGATGGAGGTGGGAAGGGGCCGAGACAGGGACATGGCCTTACGTGTCTTCAAAAGCCATTGTGTTGTATCTGCATATTCCCAGGGTGCTCTGTAGAGACTTTGTTTCTTTTGGCTAAACGACCTAAAGTGATAAGAGCTGATGACAGAATGCCTTGCGCCAAAGGGCCTGAGTCCCTCAGCTCAGGACTGGAAAGGCAGTCTTGTATGCAGGAAAGCTCATCCTTACCTTAGAGCTGATGGGCACAGGGATTTTCTGGAGCAGAGCTCCCTGTGGCCTCTGTATATACCCCAGGCAGGCCACCCCTGTGCCTGATGTATATACCCCAAGGCAGGCCACCCCTGTGCCTGATGTATATACCCCAGGCAGGCCACCCCTGTGCCTGATGTATATACCCCAGGCAGGCCACCCCTGTGCCTGATGTATATACCCCAAGGCAGGCCACCCCTGTGCCTGATGTATATGCCCCCAGGCAGGCCACCCCTGTGCCTGATGTATATACCCCCAGGCAGGTCACCCCTGTGCCTGATGTATATACCCCAGGCAGGCCACCCCTGTGCCTGATGTATATACCCCAGGCAGGCCACCCCTGTGCCTGATGTATATACCCCAGGCAGGCCACCCCTGTGCCTGATGTATATACCCCAAGGCAGGCCACCCCTGTGCCTGATGTATATACCCCAGGCAGGCCACCCCTGTGCCTGATGTATATACCCCAGGCAGGCCACCCCTGTGCCTGATGTATATACCCCAGGCAGGCCACCCCTGTGCCTGATGTATATACCCCAGGCAGGCCACCCCTGTGCCTGATGTATATACCCCAAGGCAGGCCACCCCTGTGCCTGATGTATATACCCCAAGGCAGGCCACCCCTGTGCCTGATGTATATACCCCAAGGCAGGCCACCCCTGTGCCTGATGTATATACCCCAAGGCAGGCCACCCCTGTGCCTGATGTATATACCCCCAGGCAGGTCATCCCTGTGCCTGATGTATATGCCCCAGGCAGGTCACCCCTGTGCCTGATGTATATACCCCAAGGCAGGCCACCCCTGTGCCTGATGTATATACCCCCAGGCAGGTCATCCCTGTGCCTGATGTATATGCCCCAGGCAGGTCACCCCTGTGCCTGATGTATATACCCCCAGGTGGGTCACCCCTGTGCCTGATGTATATGCCCCAGGAAGGCCACTCCTGTGCCTGATGTATATGCCCCAGGCAGGTCACCCCTGTGCCTGATGTATATACCCCAAGGCAGGTCACCCCTGTGCCTGATGTATATACCCCAAGGCAGGCCACCCCTGTGCCTGATGTATATGCCCCCAGGCAGGTCACCCCTGTGCCTGATGTATATGCCCCCAGGCAGGTCACCCCTGTGCCTGATGTATATACCCCAAGGCAGGCCACCCCTGTGCCTGATGTATATGCCCCCAGGCAGGCCACCCCTGTGCCTGATGTATATGCCCCCAGGCAGGTCACCCCTGTGCCTGATGTATATGCCCCCAGGCAGGCCACCCCTGTGCCTGATGTATATGCCCCAGGCAGGTCATCCCTGTGCCTGATGTATATGCCCCAAGCAGGTCACCCCTGTGCCTGATGTATATACCCCAGGCAGGTCACCCCTGTGCCTGATGTATATACCCCAAGGCAGGTCACCCCTGTGCCTGATGTATATACCCCAAGGCAGGCCACCCCTGTGCCTGATGTATATGCCCCAGGCAGGCCACCCCTGTGCCTGATGTATATACCCCAAGGCAGGTCATCCCTGTGCCTGATGTATATACCCCAGGCAGGCCACCCCTGTGCCTGATGTATATACCCCAAGGCAGGCCACCCCTGTGCCTGATGTATATACCCCAAGGCAGGCCACCCCTGTGCCTGATGTATATGCCCCAGGCAGGCCACCCCTGTGCCTGATGTATATACCCCAAGGCAGGCCACCCCTGTGCCTGATGTATATACCCCCAGGCAGGTCACCCCTGTGCCTGATGTATATACCCCCAGGCAGGCCACCCCTGTGCCTGATGTATATACCCCAAGGCAGGTCATCCCTGTGCCTGATGTATATACCCCAGGCAGGTCACCCCTGTGCCTGATGTATATACCCCCAGGCAGGCCACCCCTGTGCCTGATGTATATACCCCCAGGCAGGCCACCCCTGTGCCTGATGTATATACCCCCAGGCAGGTCACCCCTGTGCCTGATGTATATACCTCAAGGCAGGTCATCCCTGTGCCTGATGTATATACCCCAGGCAGGCCACCCCTGTGCCTGATGTATATACCCCCAGGCAGGCCACCCCTGTGCCTGATGTATATACCCCAAGGCAGGCCACCCCTGTGCCTGATGTATATACCCCCAGGCAGGCCACCCCTGTGCCTGATGTATATGCCCCAAGGCAGGCCACCCCTGTGCCTGATGTATATGCCCCAAGGCAGGCCACCCCTGTGCCTGATGTATATACCCCAAGGCAGGCCACCCCTGTGCCTGATGTATATACCCCCAGGCAGGCCACCCCTGTGCCTGATGTATATACCCCCAGGCAGGTCACCCCTGTGCCTGATGTATATACCCCCAGGCAGGTCACCCCTGTGCCTGATGTATATACCCCCAGGCAGGTCAGCCCTGTGCCTGATGTATATACCCCCAGGCAGATCACCCCTGTGCCTGATGTATATACCCCCAGGCAGGTCACCCCTGTGCCTGATGTATATACCCCCAGGCAGGTCAGCCCTGTGCCTGATGTATATGCCCCCAGGCAGATCACCCCTGTGCCTGATGTATATGCCCCAAGGCAGGCCACCCCTGTGCCTGATGTATATACCCCAAGGCAGGCCACCCCTGTGCCTGATGTATATACCCCCAGGCAGGTCACCCCTGTGCCTGATGTATATACCCCCAGGCAGGCCACCCCTGTGCCTGATGTATATACCCCAAGGCAGGCCACCCCTGTGCCTGATGTATATACCCCCAGGCAGGTCACCCCTGTGCCTGATGTATATACCCCCAGGCAGGTCACCCCTGTGCCTGATGTATATGCCCCCAGGCAGGCCACCCCTGTGCCTGATGTATATGCCCCAGGCAGGCCACCCCTGTGCCTGATATATATGCCCCAAGGCAGGCCACCCCTGTGGCCTGATGTATATACCCCCAGGCAGGTCATCCCTGTGCCTGATGTATATACCCCAAGGCAGGCCACCCCTGTGGCCTGATGTATATACCCCAAGGCAGGTCACCCCTGTGCCTGATGCTTTCAAACTTGGTAGCTTTAGACACTGCCTACTTCTTGGTTCTTGTGTACCTGCCATGGCATAGGCAGGTGACAGGTGACAATGTGTTCTTCAAGAATAATGGTAGTGGCTTCACCATATGGAAATGTGACCATGTTAAACAGGGAACACTTTTTAAATGTATGTTGAGCGGGGTACACATGTATGTGTCTGCAGAGGCCAACCTCATGTTTTGTTCCTCAAGCACAGTGCACTTTTTTGTTTGCTTGTTTGTTTTGAGGCATAGTCCACTATGTAGCCCTGCCTGTCCTAGAACTCACTGTGTAGGCTAGGCTGGCCTTGGACTTACAACTACCCACCTGCCTATGCAAGTGCTTGAGATTAAAGCACACCTGACTTTCGGTTGCTTGGGTGATAGACTTTGGTTCCTGGTACTTGCAAGGCAAGTACTTTCCATACTAAGCCATCGACCTCCTAAAGTTGACCTCACAAAGTCAAGAATCCAGGCCCTGACCTACAGGCCTCTTCAGGCTGACTCTGGTGTCCTAGAATCAGGGGCACATCTGCCATCTCCTCCTGCTCATACCTCCGCATCCTTGTGTTTGTAGTTTCTCCGTATTACCGGACAAAGCTGCGTGGCCTCTACACAACTGCCAAGGCCGATGCGGAGGCCGAGTGCAAGTGAGTACCACCCATGGGGTGCTGCTGCTCGTTCCCGACCTCCAGGGCTGGACCAGCGATGCTCAGGGACCACAGCCCCAGCTTGCCTTCTGTCTGTGGAGAGGGTCTTGCTCAGCCTGCCTACTGCTTGAACCCAAGCTCTCCCTTTATTACCCGTTCTTCCCCTTTCACCTGTTGCTTTGTAGATGGCAGTAAAGCAGTGTCACGCCCCTGCATACTGTTTCCTAGTCATATGACCTGGCAGTCAATTCAGTCAAACCTCTGTTGCCTTGTCATTAAAATCAAGATAACAGCTCTCTACTGGGTTGTGAACATACAGTGGGATTATCTTGTGAGGTTGCCCCCTCCTGTGCCATGGAAATCCGCTGACTGGAAGGCTGTATTGGTAACAGGGACCACTGTGTGGCATTGCCCTGTTCCTGGTACCATTCCATGTGTTTCTTTTCTTTTCTTTTTTTTTTATTAATGGTTTTCCGAGACAGGGTTTCTCTACATGGCCTTGGCTGTCCTGGGCTCACTTTGTTGACCAAGCTGGCCTCCAACTCAGCAGTCCACTTGCCTCTGCCTCCCAAGTGCTGGGATTAAAGGAATGGGCCACCACACCCGGCTCCACGTAGTTTCTTTTTTTCTTTTGCTGTGGGGGGTGTTCAAGACATGGTTTCTCTGTGTAGCCTTGGCCGGCTCTCCACATAGTTTCTTTTTCTTTTTTAATTTTATGTGCATTGGTGGTTTGCCTACATGTATGTCTGTGTGAGGGTATCTGATCTTGGAGTTACAGACAGTTATGAGCTGCCATGTGGGTGCTGGGAATTGAACCTGGGTCCTTTGGAAGAGCAGTCAGTACTCTTAACCACTGAGCCATCTCTCCAGCCCTCCACATAATTTCTTGAGTTCAAAAATTTTTGACACTGTATAGTCCTGGTTAACCTGTAACTCACCATGCAGACCAGGCTGGTCTCCAACTCACAGAGATTGGCCTCCTTTTGCCTCCCTAGTGCTGGAATTAAAGGTGTGCACCACCATGCCTGGTCCAAATACTTAATCAAATTATTTGCTTCACTTGATCCACAAAGCACTCCTTTGTTATAGTTTATAGTAATATCCCAGTTTACTGTCAAGGAAACTGAATCATAGAGGAATTGTATCTGCCAAAACTTAGAAAATGAGAAGCCGGGCGTCTACGGCAGAAGTCCACAGCACTCCGCTAGGTGCTGCACAGGGCCTCTCTACAGCACCCGCCTTTTTGTTTGTTTTTCAAGACAGGATTTCTCTGTGTAGCCTTGGCTATTCTGGGCTGGCTTTGTAGACCAGGCTGGCCTCAAACTCATAGAGATCCTCCTGCCTCTGCCTCCCTGAGTGCTGGGATGACAGGCATACGCCGCCACCACCCTGGTTAGCCTGATGTTTTTAATAATGACTTTGCGTGTTGAGGGCCCCTAACCGTGCCAGCTGTCAGATAAGGATGAGAGTAGCCTACTTGGCTCAGGAAAGGGGAGGGTAGTTCATCAGGGTGTGCCACAGACCTCACTCTCGAGGCCTTGGGGTACCAATAAAGCCTACAGCTGCAAAAATAGGGGGGACAGTATTCAAGGCTAGTTAGAAGCCAAACCCAAGATGGTAATGGAGCTGTGGGACAGTGGCAGGATAGGGAGCAAACACCGGCTCAAGAGCAGCGGGTTTGAGGTGCATTAGGGAGCTAGCTTGTAGAAGGGAAGATCAAGGTAGCTAAGTTCGGTAGCACACAGCTATAATCCCAGTACTTGGGAGGCAGAGGTAGGAGGATCAATGTGAGTTCGAGGCCAGCATGGTCTACAAAGCAACAGTTTTAGTTTAGATGGAGGGCATCTGGCATGTGAGCTCAGGGCACAGGAGGGAAGAGTGGGCCGTCCTGCAGAGGGGAGACAAAACAAGTTCTTATGAATGTCTAGCCCCTCGCCCACTCCCCTGGGCTAGAGGAGCTTGCATGAGTCAGGCACCTGTTTGCTTTCCTGGGGTTTCTGTTTTTCCTTCTGTAGTGCTAAGGATGAGACCCAGCACCTTGAGCATCCTGGGCAAGCTCTGTACCAGAGTTACACCCCAACTCTTCATTCGAGAGTAAAGCAAACTGCCCCTTCCTCTCCTGACCGCTGGCAGAGCAGAGTCTCAGAAACGGTAGCTGGCATGACCTACCCAGCATTCAGCTGCTTAGTAAACACGGCCTATGTTATAGTCATTTTGCAAATTCAGGCTTTTAGACTCTTAAACAATATAGTCAACCTATAAACACCCACAGACCTTCCCAGCCCAGCAGCTGCGAGAGAGAAAGCAAACAAGAAAGATGAAGCTACCTGGTCCCACCACTCAGGGTACTCTCCATCTTGGTCAGACAAGCCCATGCCACTGGCTGTTACTGAACTCACCTGGGTAATATGTAATCAGCACCATACTGTTTCTTATACATCATATAACTTTTTAAATTTTATTATATATCATATAAATTAAGACATGGTTATAAAACTTGATAGTCTCCAAATTGAGACATCAGTTCAGATATAAAACTGTGACCCAAAGAACATAGCCTATTGCATCATGAGACTGGCAGGCCCTGTTCTAGTGCAGATGGCCATTGCTCAAGCGTCTTGTCTCCAGTCTTTGATCTGGACCAGTTTTCAGTCTCCCTTATCACTTTATGACTTGTACATTAGTTCCTCGATAGTAGTCCCTCCCAAGGGCGTGTTTACTGCTTCCTGGCTTCCACATTCAGGTGGTGGTAACACAGTAAGTAGAGTTTTCTACTAAAAGGCACAAAATACCCCTGCCAAGTGTGGAGGCAACCACCTTTAATTCCAGCACTCCATAGGCAGAGCCAGCCAGATCTCTGAGTTCGAGGCCAGTTGGTCTACAAAGTGTAGTCCAGGACAGCCAAGGTTACACAGAGAGACCCTGTCTCAAAAAACAAAAACAAAAAAGGCACAAGATACTATTGTCTCCTTGCTTGATATGGGATCTCCTAGGGTTTTGTTTTGTTTTGTTTTTTGTTTGTTTGTTTGTTTCCCATTGTATAATTAACAAATGCCTTGCTGGGAAATGCTCTGTGACCATTTTGACTATCCCGTTTCACATAAGCTACCAGTTCCTGTATCCCTTTATGCTTTCTTCCTGAAGCATCGGGCTGGGTCCTTGGTGGCGTCTCTTGTTTCTTTTGTTGTCATGTAGACTGCAACTTTGGACCTATGACATAAAGCTACATTCTGCAAGCAGGCCCACGGCAATGTAAGCCTTTCACAGTACTTTGGCTTCCTGACTCTTCTTTGCTTTTTGGGGGTGCCTCACTGTCCAAGTTCCAGCATTCCCAAGCTAAAGCTTTGCTAAGAGTTTGTGGAAACAGAATAAAATGACCCACAGTGGAGTTGTCCCTGCTGACTGAAGTTGCCTTCTCTGAGAGATTTCGCAAGATCTGAGATAAGGACCCTGCTGAGGAGCTGTGTGATGGTGGTGACTGCTGGCTTCCTGCCCCCTGGAGCCCTGTAAAGCCTGCAGGTCCAGGCTTCAGGGCCACCCGGAGTGGGAATGGGTTCAGTCTTAGAGGAGTGAGTCCCTGTAACCTGGGGCTGTTCTGAGCTGGACTGGTCCCTCTAGGCCCCTGGGTTCCGCTGCTCCTCTGCTGCCTGGAATTTCACTGTGTTATTTTATTCCTTACTGTATTGAAATTCCCAAGAGAAGCAACTTAATGGACAAAGCATTTGTTTTGGCTTTGTGCTTTGAGAGGGCTGTCTGTCATGGAAAGGGAAGCCCAGCAGGAGGGGCAGGAGGCTGCTGGCTACATTACTTTGCACTCAGGAAGCAGAACGCTCAAGCCAGAACCTGTAAGGTCTGCACCTCACCAGCCCACCTCTTTTAAAAAGGCCCTATACCTTGTAAAGGATCCACAGTCTGCACAGAAACTCCAGCCAAGGACCACCTGCTCAGACACTTGAGCCTGTTAGGGACGCGGCATACTCAAACCAGCCCTTCTGTTCTTGTCATCTGAGGACGGGGTCAGAGCGTGGGCAGGATGTCTGCAGAACTGGAGAGAGCAGTATCAGCGACCATGCCAACTGCTATTTATGCTTTTACTATTGAAAAACAGGGTTGGGGATACTGCTCGGTGAGTATCACAGGGCACTGTCGCAAACTGAGATGTGTCGGCACTCACTGTAGCCTCTTACACAGTAAAGACAGTCTGTGAGCATGAGACATGTAAGGTAACTGCCAGTGTCACGGCTATTTTTTTTAAAGATTTATTTATTATTATGTATACAGTGCTCTGCCTGCATGTACACCAGCAGGCAAGAGGAGGGCATCATATCACATTGTAGATGGTTGTGAGCTACCATGTGATTGCTGGGAATTGAACTCAGGACCTTTGGAAGAGCAGGCAGTGCTCTTAACCACTGAGCCATCTCTCCAGCCCTGTCTCAGGTATTTTTTAAAAGTATAATTTAGTAAATTTCTAAACCAGTGGCATAGTCATTACTATAACCAAGTGTGGGTGAGTGTATATGACTATATTTTCCCTTCTTGTGTGTGGCTGTCACTGCAGAGCACGTAACGTGTTAGACTACCACATTAAGTTGGCAGTGGTGTCATGAGACAGTAAAGTTTTATCTTCATTGTAGTCCTGTGAAGCTACTGTCACACGATTGTGACATGTGCAGACCTGTTGACTGAGATACTTGGAGTAGTACCCACTTCTAATTAAGGGTCTGTAGTTTCTTTTCTCTTTATTTTTTATTAATATTTTATGTGTGCATATGGTGATATGTTTATGCCATATGAACATATATTTGTGTAGGCCTCAGGCATGTTGTGAGTGTAGAGGCCAGAGGTTGACATTGGACATTTTCCTTGATAATTGTCCACCTAAGTTTTTGAGACAGGGTCTCTCACTGAACCTGGAACCCATTGATTTGCTAGGCTTTGTGTCCAGTGAGCACCAAGGGCCCAACTGCCTCTACAGTGCTGGGATTACAGGCACAACCACGCTGTCTGGCTTTCACAGGGTGTTGGGAATCTAACTCAGATCCTCAGGTTTGCACAACAGTCACTTGACTCATCTCATAGTGTAGTCGCTCCTTTTGTGTTGCAAGCAAGGTTTCACTCTAGCCTGGGCAGAATTCATTTACCTCACTGTGTAGCTAAAATGGCATCAAACTTACCACAGGGTTGTGGATGCTGAGCGCCTCACCCAGCATTCTTTTCTCCCTTCCCTGCCTAGCATCCTCCGCAAAGCACTGGATAAGATAGCTGAGATCAAGTCTCTGTTGGAAGAGAGGCGGATTGGTGAGTGGGAGAAAATTCAGGTCATTTCTTGAGCAGGCAAAGTTGGGGCTTAGGGGACAGCAGTCATGGTCCTGGGCAGGGGAGCATGGGACACAGTTGGTGGAGTCACCCCACAGAGTTGTCTGAAGCATAGTTTGCCTGGGTCTCTGTCCCACCCCTTGTACTGCCCTTGCTCGTCCTGGCCAGGAATGGTCATCTCTCTCCTTCCTACACTGCTTTCTCTATGACATGCTGTGGTGACAATCCGTCCCCCTGTGTACCCCCATGCCAGTCATGCGTTTGAAGCTGGCTTCACCCCCTGCCTTCGCCCCTCGCCTTCTAGATATTCTCTGGTGCCGTTGCCTTGGCTTCCTGACCCCTGTCTTGCCCTAGGAGCAGCTCTTTGACCTTAGTGGTTGTGGTACCATTCTTGTTTGTTTTCAGTTGAAGGGTATGATGAGCAGTGGCTGAGGAGGCCACAGCCTACACTTTGGCTGAGATTACATACACTAGTAGAAAGGAGATACATGTAGGTGTATTGTTCCAGGAATTTTCATTGACCCACCACATTTACATGTCCAGCCACCCCGTCAGCAAACAGGATGTAGCCTGCATCCCGGAAGCCTTCCTGTGTGCCTTTTTAGTCCCTCTCTAGGAAGGTGCCCACTGTCCTGACATCTTAGCCATTTGCGAGTTAGACCTCTCAGTTCCTTCAACCTCAGACATCTGTGAGGAGGGATATGCATGATTTTGGAGGGGGGGACCCTGGTAGAAAGTGCTCCAGCTCAGAGCCGTTTCTTTGGTGTGACTGGGTCAGACACCATCCACAGGGCCTCAGAGGTTCACTTGCTTCCTACAGCGGCCAAGATCGCAGGTCTCTACAATGACTCGGAGCCCCCACGGAAGACCATGCGCAGAGGGGTGCTGATGACACTGCTGCAGCAGTCAGCCATGACCTTACCCCTCTGGATCGGGAAACCTGGTGACAAGTGAGGGCGGGAACTAGCCAGAGAGGGCTGGTGTCAGGGGTCCAGGCTAACAGGCTTTCTCTACAGGCCCCCACCCCTCTGTGGAGCCATTCCAGCCTCAGGGGACTATGTGGCCAAACCTGGAGACAAGGTGGCTGCTAGAGTGAAGGCTGTGGAAGGGGACGAGCAGTGGATCCTAGCTGAAGTAGTCAGTTACAGCCATGCCACCAACAAGTGAGTGTGTGCCTGACTTTCATTCTCACCACACCAACTTCTGTAGCGTGGGAGGAAAACTTCCCCCAGAGGGTGATGGGTAGTGCTCCCTCAAGCTTCTTCACCCAGTTTTCATCCTCTCTCTTCCTGGGTCCCGGATACAAACTGTGCCCTTTGTCCCAGCACTGTTTCCCTTTTGTTTGCCCACAGGTATGAGGTAGACGACATTGATGAAGAAGGCAAAGAGTGAGTGTCCAGGTGGGGAACAGGGGAGTCACCAGGCTTCTGGAGAAGCCTCCCTCGTCATGGCCTGTATTGTGGTCCTCCTCCCCCCAGGAGACACACCCTGAGCCGCCGGCGCATCATCCCACTACCACAGTGGAAAGCTAACCCTGAGACAGACCCTGAGGCCTTGTTCCAGAAGGAGCAGCTGGTGCTGGCCCTATATCCCCAGACCACCTGCTTCTACCGCGCCCTGATCCATACCCCCCCACAGCGGGTAAGGAGCCACCGTGGAAGGCCTTTGATCACACCAGACCCTTAAGGGTTGGTCCTGTCGTTCTTTAGGGTACCTGTCGTTTACTTTCTTGTCTTTCATCCCCTAAGCATAGGCTTCTATGGTAGTGTCAGACCTCTCCAGAGTAGAGAAGAAAGCCAGAGAGGTGGGGAGAAGCATCTAGGGCTCAGGGCAAGGAGAGGCTCCCCTGGCCTAGCAGCATCTTGACCAGGCCTTCCTGTGTGTTCTGCAGCCTCAGGATGACTACTCCGTGCTGTTTGAAGACACCTCCTATGCAGATGGCTACTCCCCTCCCCTCAATGTGGCCCAGAGGTACGTGGTGGCTTGTAAGGAGCCCAAGAAAAAGTGAAGTGGGCTGGCAGGCTTGAGTCTGCACTGCCACCCTCATGGGAGAAGGCAACAAAGGAGTTCCTGTGATCAAATAAACACTCTTCCCTCTCATGTGTCTCTTGGGCCTCACTACGTCAGACCTCTTGCCCTCCTTTATCAGGCACGTGGGACGGATGGCTGCAGGAGGGAGGAGGCCCAGTCAGCCCTCAGTGGCTTTTATTCTTTCAGGTAAAATACAGTTTCTCTTCTGCTTTTGCGTGTTTGTACTTGGCTTCTTCTTCAGCGAGAGGATCTACTGCTTTCCTGAGACATGTTGATAAACCCTCTGCCTTCACTGCATCCCCAACCCCGTTCATTCCCTTAGCCCAGATTTCCTCTAGGCATGCATCAGTCTGTGGGTTGAACACATCACACTTTACTCTTCAGGTCATGGTTGTGTCAGCTCGCCTTGGTTCCCAGCAGAGCCATATCCACTCACAGTTCAAAACGGAACTTGAGGGCGCAGCCTGTCATGGTCTTAGCATAGTGGGCGTCAAAGCGCTCATTCTGGGCTACAGTGAAGGTGTTTTTCCAGTCCCCAGTGATACCTGGAGACAGGGAGAGAGAGGGGGAGACAGAGGGAGAGAGACTATAGAGTCACCGCCACAGGAGAGGATCCATGTGACTGCAGATCGTTGGCTGCATCCAGCCTCCCTTCTGCAAACACTCCAAATGCCCATCCAGGCTACTACCCACCTTTCCTCATAAAGGGAGAAACATCATGGTCCATGATATCAACGGGGATGGTGGTGTAGTTGGCCATGGGGTTTTCCTTCATTTTCTTGAAGGATGTATTGTGAACAATGAAATCCACGGTTTCCTCAGGAAGAGAACGCCCCAAAAATTCTAGGATCTTCTTGATTTCCTTTTTGGGGTTCTGGAGTCGGGAGAGGATCTGTTTAGATGCTCATTGGTATAAGGTTGGAGGGTCACCCTCAGGGAGCAGCAGGTCACTTTGACCAAGGAATTCTCAGACCTGGTGCCTTGAACTTTAACCCTCTTTCCCTGGGACAAAATAGGTAGCTTCCTACTTTACAAACTTGGCTTGAATGACCTCTGCGGGGTCCTTCTGGGAGAAAGAGGGACAGATGTTGGTCCCTGGTGCCCAGGCTTGGTACCCCTGGAGCGTGAAGAATCAAGAGCAGCAAGCTACCAGATCAAAAATGGCACATGACTGACACCTACTCCAAGACAAGGGCGGTGCTGTGGTCCTGAGCCCAGAGGTAGGATGGGAAGTGCTGGTCTGGAGTGGGGCTGAGATAGGATGTGACACAGGGGGCCAGGGCAGGGCCAGGTGGGGTTCCTGGCCGACAGGTGTGACATGGGAGGAGGTAGTCGCAGGCAGTCTCACCTCCTTTATGTCTTCATAGAAGAGATAGAGGACAGGGTGAGTGTGCTGCAGCTCCCACCACTCCTTCACGTGCTGGTACCATGACCCATAGGACACTGCGGAAGAGGACAGGGCAGGGACACAGGTATTGCTAGCTCCAGCCGTGCCTCTCAGGTATAGCCCCCTCCTTGCCACAGACTCAGACCCACCTTTCCCATCCATGAAGTTCTCCAGGAAGCTGTCCCAGGTGCCTGGATCAGGGTGCAACTTGGCCATGTTGTAGAAGTTATAATAGGAAACGGCCACATCCTTTGCGTTTCGGGCAATGTAGATCACCTGCAGGGGCAGATTCCCCGATCTGGTTCCCCTCCTGCTTTCCTGTCACCTTTCATGGGACCAGGTGAGGTTGTGGAACCTTCTAGCTCTTGGCAGATCCCAGCACTTTTGGGATGGCAGGAGAGATAATAGGACTGGATGTTGGCGTACTCATGGTATGGGTGTCACTGACCTAAGATTACACCTTCTCTGATGCCAAAGTCCTGGCTGTTTCGTTGACTGTTTTATCTGCCTTTTATCGTCAGCATACCCACATGGCAAGTCAAGAATCCCCCAGTTCCTTCACCTGCGTCCTGTGAGCACCTGGACTCTGTGTCTCTAGTTTACATCAAAGATTTCCATTTTCCTTGTCATGTGAGCCCTGCCACAGTGACAGACAATCAAGTTCCGTCCATATAAGATGAAACAGGCCTTGAGTTGCCCCACAATCCCCAGCGAAATAAACCAAAGCTAGTATGACCCCAGGGACCCCTTGCCTCATCTCATCCCCTCCCTTTTTCCCTCCCCGTTTTTCCCTCTGTCTTTTTGAGACATGGTCTTGAACTTGCTGTGTAGCAAAGGCTGGCCCTAAAGTCCTGATCCTTCTGTCTCTACTTCCCAAATGCTGGAAGGTACCACTATAACTGGGTTTTCGCTGTTTGTTTTTACCTTGACCTTCTGATCCAGCAGACTCTGAGGGAGTAAGGACAGGGGCAGATGTGTCTTAAGGAGCCGTGGGGCTGGGGTCTCTTCCAAAGTTTCGAGACCTACAGTTGAGCAGAGAACTTCCTTAAGCTGGGTCCTACTTCTGCTTATCCCCACTTGTCTCCAGCACCCCAGTCCGCGCACACACCTGAGGGAACCCCTGGGCATATGAACTCAAGGAAGGGTACCCGGGTATAGATGGGGGCCCGGCGACACTTTTCTAGCTTGCAGTCCTGATAGATCATGTCCAGGATCTCACTCATCCAGGTAGTGCCTGGAAAGGAAGGAACAAGAGGTAGCAGGGCTCAATCTGCATTTGCTTGCCAGGGTGTGTGTGTGTGCGCGCGCGCGCGCGCGCGCGCGTGTGTGTGTGTGTGTGTGTGTGTGTGTGTGTGTGTGTGTGTGTAAAGAAAGGGACAAGAGGTAGCAGGGCTCAGTCTGTATTTGCTTGCCAGAGTGTGTGTGTGTGTGTGTGTGTGTGTGTGTGTGTGTGTGTGTGTGTGTGTAAAGGAAGGGATAAGAGGTAGCAGGGCTCAGTCTGCATCTGCTTGCCAGGGTGTGTGTGTGTGTGTGTGTGTGTGTGTGTGTGTGTGTGTGTGTGTAAAGGAAGGGACAAGAGGTAGCGGGGCTCAGTCTGCATCTGCTTACCAGGGTGTGTGTGTGTGTGTGTGTGTGTGTGTAGGGGGGTGAACCCCTGCTCACCAGACTTCGGGTACGTGCTGATAAGCAAGTCATCAGGCCGGACTGTGAGGTTCTGCAGTGGTCCAATAGCCTCTGCAAAGTGTTTGAGGAGTGGGACGCCTTTCACATACTTGAGTGGTGGACGAGAGGTATCCTCAGCCAGCGCCATGTTGCTGCCTTGAGAACAGAGTAAAACCCACTTTTCTAGGAAGCGCATAATACCATGTACTGAATTCTCGCTTTAAGATTGGGATCAGGACCCTTTGGCAGATCTCACTAGAGTAGGAGGTAGATCTGGGATCAAAGGCAAGTCTAACTCCAGCAAAGGTCACTACTGTGCCCATACCTCTGCTCACCTGTAGAGCGTCCCATGTCCCTAGTGCCCAAGCATGGAAGCAGTCAGAGGGAGAACCAATACAGTGTCGGATGGTTTTTGGTCTATGCCAGCTGTGTCTCTCTTACTGCTTCCTGGTGCAACTGTCAACCCATGGCCTGTGGTGGCCTCTCCCACTCTTCCCCTTTCTTGGGCTTCCTGTTACCTTCAGAAATGTCCCAGACCATCTAGACCTGATAGCTTGTTCTCCTCTGAGACAAACATAACCAGGTTAGCTATTAAGCTTGTTGCAGGATGAGGAGAGACTTTCTTAAAATAAAAAGGATTCTAAAGCCAGCCAGATGGGAGAGAAGTCAGACAAGCTACAGTTGTTCTGCTGAGGTAGGGTGTGCATGGGGAAAGAACAGAGAGGCTAAATGCCCCGGCAGGAGTCAACTAGACTGACTAATCAAAGCGTAGGACTGTCTGCCCCCAGAAGAACACTGGCAGCAGTGCCTGGGCAGGACTCACCTGATGCTGAGGCTCCGAGCCTTGCCTCCCCGGTGCTCAGTGGTAGAGATCTTTGTGTGGGTGTTGCAATGCGAAGAATGTAGAATTGGTTTTTCAGCTGAAGATTTTGTAGGTCCCAAGTGGGAGGAGTGGAAACAGTGCTAGGACTGGCTGTTCTCCAAAAAAAAGAAAAAAAGGGGGTGGAGAGAGGGCGGGCCACTGTTTCCTCTACTATGGACTGTGGCTGTAGCCTCTAGAAAAAAGGCAAACAAAGCAACTAGTCAGATAGTTAGTTGGCTTTATTTTGCACTGTTTCTGGCTCCTTCCTTGCTCACCTAAGCTTCAGGGTAGAACAACAGTCTTTTCTAATTAAGTCCCTGTAGCAAAGGGTGGTCAGATGGGGACTAGAGTCATTCTTGGTCCTGCTGGCTCCAAGCCTGTCATGAGGACATCTTGGACTCAGATTGAAGAAGCAACAGCAGCAACACCCAGAACTGCTGGCTGACCTCAGGCAAAGTCCAGAGTGATAGGAGGGAGCAAGGTCAGGGCACTGGAGGCTCAGAAGAGTTGGGCAGGCTGTTCATGGGAATGTGAGTCTAAAGGCCCTGGAAGCCGCTGCTCTGCAGAGACAGGAAGAGGCTGCAGCTGGGGGAGTCCTAAGGCCCCAGGATGGGGAGGAGCCCTGCCCCTTTGGCTTTTGTCTTCTGCTGGAGTGAATATGCAGCCTGAAGCTGCACTGTAGCCTCAGAGGCTGTCTGCGTCACAGCTGTGCGCCTCCTGGCCTTACAGCGCTGTGTCGTCTCAGAGGAGAGCTGTGGAGAACCAGGCAGTAGAACCCTGTAGGAAAAGACTGAAGAGCTTCCATTTCTGTGGGTGAAATTCTGTTTGTTTGAGACTGTATAAATTGATGACATGACCCCTCCAAGATACGGTTTAGGGGAAGGTTTTTATTGTAGATATGAGGGAAAGTACAGCCATAGGCACCTGGAAGAATTCAGAGAGAGGGAAGTGGACTGAGTGTGGCCAGAAGACCGGACTCTGCCATGAGAAGTGGTTTGGGGTGGAAGAAGGGGGTGCAGGGGGGGGATAGCGAGAGAGGAAGACAAGAGCTCATGAGTATGCATAGCTGAAATATCGGGGTTGGGGTGAGAGGAGCCAGGCTAACCGCATAGACTCTGAAATGTGTACCAGGTACTTGTGATGCTTTGAGGCTATGCACTTAGGCATGCTAATAGGCACCACAGAGAACCGCTTGTCCCTTCTGCCAGTGGTAAGGAAATGGCAGCGAGCTGCCTCACAAGTCCCTGGGGAATACTGGCTTTGGACCTGACAGAGACAAGATCCACACTGTAGCCAAGGGTAACCAGGGATTCTCCGTGGAACCTGGACATGTGGCATTCTCCAGCTCCGGCCTCCCAGGTGCTAGGATTACAGGTATGAACACACAGTCTTGTTAGGAAAGTTGTGTGTTTGGAATAAAAGTGGGTCACTGCAGGAGTTCCCGTGCCCCAGGAGTGAGACCACCACCCTGCATGTTCCCCTTGCTTCTGGTCCTCCTGTCTATAGAAAAGCTATAGGGCATTTCTAGCCTTGGTTTTTCCAGACAGGGTTTCTCTGTGTAGCCCTGGCTGTCCTGGACTCACCTTATAGACCCAGCTGACCTTGAACTCATATTGATCTGCTTGCCTCTGCCTCTCAAGTGCTGCTATTAAAGGTGCGCACCATAACATGAAGAAAACATCTCCATATATTACATAATCTTTTTCAGTTGGGAGGGCATTTGGGTCCAGTGCCAGGCCGAAGAGGCACGGGATCCACTAATAGGCACCTCTGGAGCGGGGATTCTCTCAGAACTTGGCACTTAGAGGAGAGTGTCACTGGCCAAGCATAACATCTATGGAGGGACAGTGTTTAGTTGCATCTCAGAACTGTTGCAGTCCCAAGTTTTGCTCATAGGTTACTGATTCTGGAAAGTCTCTTTGCCAGTGCACCTGCTGCCAGTGAAGGGGAGAAATAGAAGATGAAAGACCCAAGGCCAGCAAGATGACCCAGAGGGTAAAGGCACTTGCTGCCAAACTTGATGATCTGAGGTCAGTTCACAGGACTTTTCCAGTGGGAGGAAGAACTGACAGCTACAGGTTGTCTTCTGACCTCTACGTGTGCACCACAGCGTGAACGCACATGTGTACTCACATTCACACACAAAATGTGTGTGTGTGCGTTGGGAGTTGTTTCTTTTGTTGTCTATTTAAAGGGAGTCTTCCCAGCCGCAGAACAAGTAAATCCACTTGTGTCATTGTGTGTGAGAGAATTCCTGAGGAGTCCACCTCGTCACTGTGCACAGTTAAAGGTCTGTACCCTGCTTCTGCCTTGGAGGAGGCAAATTGCTTAGGGCCAAGATACTGTTGGGGCCTGAGAAAAATCACAATTCAGTTATCCCAGGGTTTTCCCAGCCACGGCCCCTGAGAGGAGCGATTAGGTTGTGGATTAGGGGGAAGTTGGACAGATTCAGTGAGAAGCTTGGCTGCTAGTGGCTTCCGCCTCCTTAGCTAAGAGTAAGGTGACTGAAGGCTGCCAGCTCTTACACAGAGCTGAGGGACATGACTGAAGTCTGCCAGCTCTTACACAGAGCTGAGGGACATGACTGAAGGCTGCCAGCTCTTACACAGAGGTGAGGGTGCCCTGAAGGAAGGGTGATCCCTTGCAGAGTGCTCCCGCCATCACTAGCTGAGCATGCTCCTGGTCTATCTGATGACACAATGCCGCACCTCCTAGTTCACTGTGACATACATGCTAAGCTCCTGCACTGCTTCAGCTTCTCCATCTGATCCCAGCTACTCTGTACCTGTGTCTGTGTGTCACTTGTCTTTGTTTTGGGCTTCGTTTCCAGACAGGGTTTCTCTGTGTAGCCCTGGCTGTCCTGGAATTCACTTTGTAGAACAGGCTGGCTCAGATCTTATCTGCCTGCCTCAGCCTCCCAAGTGCTGGGATTGAAGGCGTATACCACCACAGCCTTCCTAGCACTTGGGAGGCAGATGTAAGTGGATCTCTTTGAGTTCAAGGCCAATCTGGTCTACTTACAGAGTTCAGTACTGCAATGGAGAGACCCTATCTTAAACAAAGAAACTATACAGATACATAGAGCTTGAACAATAGATTTCTGAACAACCAATGTTCACTAAAGAAATCAGAGAGGACAGTTAAAAATTCCTAAGAATTGGGGCAAAAGGTGTGGCTCAGTTATTAAAATTCTCACCCAACATTCATGAGGCTGTGAGTTCCTGCATCTCAAGGGCTTGGAAAAAAAAGTCCACCCACAAATGAGTAGATGGAAAGAGAGCAGGACAGGAATTAAAAAATGGAGCCTGAAGCCGGGCGTGGTAGCCCACACCTCTAATTCCAGCACTTGGGAGGTAGAGGAAGGCAGGTTGCTGTGAGTTCGAGGCCAGCCTGGTCTACAAAGCGAGCCCAGGATAGCCAAAGCTACACAGAGAGACCCTGTCTCATAAAACAACAACAGCAACAAAAAGCAGAGCCTGAAAGAACACAAAGGGTCGATGAAGCTGCCTTCTTTGGTTTTTGAAAAGACAAAATTGACAAACCTTTAGTCATACAAACCAAAAGAAACAGAGACAGCTCAAGTAGGATTGCCACTAGTAGTAGAAGACTTTCCAACACAGCCACCAGCAGCCTGACGTGCTTTTGACTTTAGGCACAGCCACCAGCTAAGGTCAAATCCTTGACTGCTCCAGGAGATAATTTTAGGATGAGTCCGAGTGAAGCAGTTAGTTTAAGCATCGAGACAGTCACAAAGGAAAAGGACAGTGCCCTCCCTGGGACCTGGGTGTGTGCTACTTAAAGAGAACCCTGCTTAGATGTCCTTATGGTGGCTATATGATGGGCCTGTGGTTTTCCAAGTTACAGTCTCAAAGGATGCTGCCACATCCTGCACAGCTAGGTTCCTGAGTACTTTTGAAGGAATAAAGAAATAACACATGAGCTGGGCATGGTGGCGCACACCTTTAATTCCAGCATGTGGGAAGCAGAGGCAGGCAGATCACTACAAAGCAAGGTAACACAGAGGAACCCTCTCTCAAAAAACTAAGAAAGAAAGAAAGAACACAGGATGGCCAGTGGTGGTGGTAATGCAGGCCTTTAATCCCAGCACTCAAGGAGGCAGAGAGGCAGGTGAATTTCTGAGTTCAAGGCCACCCTGCTCTACAGAGTGAGTCCCAGGGCAGCCAGGGCTACACAGAGAAACCCTGTCTGGAAACGAAGCCCAAAACAAAGACAAGTGACACACAGACACAGATACAGAGTAGCTGGGATCAGATGGAGAAGCTGAAGCAGTGCAGGAGCTTAGCATGTATGTCACAGTGAACTAGGAGGTGCGGCATTGTGTCATCAGATAGACCAGGAGCATGCTCAGCTAGTGATGGCGGGAGCACTCTGCAAGGGATCACCCTTCCTTCAGACTGTCAGCACGGGATGGGGAATGGGCATTTTCTGCACACTGTCAACATTTGCACTCTGCCTGGAGGAAGGCTTTGCCATCCTGCTGAGCTGCACCCTGGGGAAGGCTTTAACATTTCCCTGATTCCCTGATAAGGCCGTGCCCATGTAAGCAACTAACACTCACTCTGATGAAGTACCTCCTGCTCTGGTTATATAAACAAGGCTTTTAGGAGATTACAGCTGACCTCACTCAAGTTTACTGAACCCAGAGAGCAATGTTCGCAGAGAGACCATCTCCCGAGATAATCAGTCTTGCCTGAAGCAAACAACTCCAGGAAAGAGAGACCTCAAGCTCCAGTGGTGCCCCTGTAGCTGCAGTAACTTCCTCAGGGGTCTCAGCTAGCTTTTTTTCCCTTGTGGACTCCTCCATTTCTCCTACAGAGAGGCTGCCCTCTCTGTGTGTCAAGGTCAGACACTAGTCTCATTCCGCCTCCCATTTCTTTATGCTGCCTCAGAAATCTAACACACTCAATTCTTCTCTACAGGATGCAGTCTGTGACAAGGTTTAAAGACTGAGCAAATGGGTTGGAGTGATAACTCAGTGGTTAAGAGCACTGGCTGCTTTTCAGAGGGCTCCAGTTCAGTTCCCAGCACCCACACAAAGGCTTACTTCAGGTCCAGTTCCAGGGGATCTGATGCCCTCCCTATATGGTGTACAGGCACACACGCAGGCAAAATATTTCTACCCATTAAATCACAGGGGAAAAAAGCCTAAGAGAAGCTTAAAACAAGGGTTAAAGGTCAAGGAAAAATGTATCTTTTTTTTTTTTTTTTTTTTTTTTTTGGAGATATGGTTTCTCTATTTAGCCTTGGCTGTCCTGGATTCACTTTGTAGACCAGGCTGGCCTGGAACTCACAGAAATCTGCCTGCCTCTGCCTCCCGAGTGCTGGGATTGCAGGTATGCGCCACTGTGCCGACTGATTTGCTTATCTTAAAGGTTTCTCTTTGTAAAAAAGTTGTAAGGTAGTTTTCTGAGATACGCTGGTTAGACTTAGCAGTGAGAGGAGTTCTGTGAGCCTCAGCATTATGAGCACCCTAGTCCTAAGTGCACATGGGTCATGTTTTTCACATCCTTGGGGATGTCTTTAGAAAGATACATTTTCTCTGTAGCCTATTTTCATTTTATTCATCTGTTGACATCTCTTAATAAAATAAGGGGCGAGTGAGATGGTTCAGAGGTAAAGGCACGTGCCATCCTGGTAACCTGAGTTAAGGTCAGCCTGATCTACATTGTGAAAGCCTGCTTTAAAAAAAAGGGGGGGGGGTGGTGGTTGTGGTGGTGGTGGAGAAAGAGGGGCCTAAAGGCAGCCACTTGGGGACTCAACTATTTATAACTGAAGTTCCAGGGGATTTATCACCCTCCTCTGACCTCTGCAGGCACCAGACATTAACCATCACAGCACGTGCTCTTAAACACTGACACATCTTTTGAGCCCTATTGTTAGAATTAGTGGGTTTTTTTTTTTCTGTGCCTGTTCTAGTTCCCAAACAGTGAGATGGAAACCTATTACACTTATTAATAAGCCTCAGGCCCCATAACTGTGCAGATAGTGATCTAACTCGTCTGTACGATCCTGGATTTTCCCAGCCATGTCGTACCCCATGCTACTTGTCATCTGTCTCATCCTGGCCACTCTTGCTCCATCTTTGTCCTCATAGCCCAGCAACCTCCCGCCCTCCCCTCCCCCTCTCTTCTCTCCTCTTCCACTCCCTCTCCTGTTCCCTCTCCCCTTTCACTCCCACTCCCTCTTACTCCTCTCTACCTGGGACCCCCTCCCCAAGAGACCAGGACCGAAGTCTCTCCCTTACTGTCTCCTCTGAAGAGTCGTAGGCTCTTCAGCCTCTTTATTAGCCAGAGATAATGGAGGATTAATTTTTTAAAAAGATTTATCAGCTGTGTATACAGAGCTCTGCCTGCACATATACCTGCACACCACAAGAGGGCACCAGATTTCATTACAGATGGCTGTGAGCCACCATGTGGTTCCTGGGAATTGAACTCAGGACCTCTGGAAGAGCGGCCAGTGCCCTTAACCTCTAAGTCATCTCTCCAGCCCTGAGGATTAATTTTTATAGAACACTGAGACAGGAGATTCCTCAATAGCAGTGACAATACCACATTCTGCTGGTAGAGCTCACTGCTGGTTCAGCAGTTAACAACTGACTACACAGAGACACACTGTAACACAATGTGAATAATGGTCATCTCTGCACCCTGTAACTTAATTTTGTTTTGTTTCTGAGGCAGGCTCTCATGAGGCTCAAGCCCATCTTAAATGCACCAACCAGCTGAATAGCCTTGACTTTCTGGTTCTCCTACCTCCACCTTCTGAGAACAGGAATTACAAGCATGTACCCCCTCTTTTGTGGTGCTTGGTTACCTAAGAACTCCATGCACTCTACAACTAAGCCACATCCGAGGCCCACTGACAAATCTTTTTTATTTTAATTGTATTTATTTGTACGTGTGGGTGAGTGTGTATGCGTGCGTGCGTGTGTGTGTGTGCGCGTGTGTGTGTGTAGGTTAGATGACATCCTGCAGGGTTCTCTCTCCCCTTCCACACTGAAATCAGTCAGGCTTGACCTTAATCCCACTGGAAGAAAATTAGACCACTACCACAATTTTTGAGACAAAATTTTTTTTTTTGGAATTTTTTTTTTGAGACAAATTTGAAGCAAGCTTTTATTAACTACTGAGACCATGGCCAGGACATGGATTCTGGCTGGGTCCATAGCAGAGACTCATGCCCAGAATATGGCGCTAATATAACATTAGGAGCTTATAAAGCAAAATCCGCAGGACTACATATGTCCAAACTTCATCCAATCAGAATCATGCATCTATCCTGACATACTTCCTGCCTTTGTGTCACCATGCATACATACATCCTGTGCAGTTTGTACATGAACAGCCCTTTATAGTCCAGGAAGTTATCTGTCCTTGGGTAAAGTGGGCCGTATAGCTTACCGGCATTTTCGTTCTACAGCTCTTTTATTGCCTGGTGGGTTGGTTTGGTATTTTGTTGTTCTTGTTTGTTTTCTGAGACATGGTTTCTGTCTAACCTTGGCTGTCCTGGAACATGTTTTGTAGAGCAGGCTGGCTTTGAACACAAGAGAGCCGCCCACCTCTGCTCCCTGATTGCTTGGATTAAAGATGTGCCAGCAGCGTCACTGGGCTGTTCTCTAGATTGCTTAAACACAGTAATTTAAACTTAAAACGTGACGTTAGCCATGACACTAGCCACTTTAGGTTTTTTGTTTGTTTTTTGTTTTGTTTTGTTTTTTGGTTTTTCGAGACAGGGTCTCTCTGTGTAGCCTTGGCTGCTGGACTCACTTTGTAGACCAGGCTGGCCTCGAACTCACAGAGATCTGCCTGCCTCTGCCTCCCAGGTGCTGGGATTAGGTGAATGGGGGTCTGAGGTAGTGAATTTCAAGTAGGGTGGGATGTGGGGGCAGTAAATTCCCGAGGGCAGGGTGGACATGGAGGTTGGGGGAAAATTTTAACTTTGGCCTGTAATTCTTAACTTGCTTAGCAACGCTATTGTTATGATGGCTGAGCCAAGCTGCCTGGAAGCTCACATTGCTTAGCTAGCAATGTTACTGTTATGATGGCTGAGTTCAGGCCATCTGGATTTCCCCCTCTTTCTTGTAACTATTTTAATCCTGAAATAGTGCGGTCAGAGCTCTTTTTTTTTTTTTTTTTTTTAAATTGGCTCTATCATTAAGTAACCTGTTGAGGATGCCGAGGCCAAAGGTGAGTAAAACCATGAGAATGATTAGTGGCCCAATTGGGGGTGGGTTTGTAATAAGTGTCCCCAGTAGTCTCATACCCCCATGTTTTACAGAAGCTAGTGTGTCCTCATGACTATTAGCTGGATGGCACCCAATCTTTGCTTGATATAAGGGAAAACACGACGCATGACTGGTTTAAACAGAACTAAGAGTCTGTTTTCTTATATCCATCTGTCCCTTGTGCCAGAGAGTTGCCGTTGACTTAGCATTTCAGCCTATAAAGTGGGAAAAGTGCGCGTTGTAGTCACTTCTGTAGCTTCTTCAGGCTGACATTGGGGCGTTGTTATCAGAGCCTAGAGAGGCTGAAAAGCTAGTCCAAGGCTATTGGGGCCCTTGTCAGAAGCATCTGTTTAGCTGATCCAGTTGATGAGTCAGGGAGTAGTCATGTCTGTGTGGCTGGTTTCCATCAGCTTCCAGCAGGTCCAGATCTCAGCAGCTCTGGATGGAGTCTGTTACCTGGGTAATAATCTCTGAGACAAATGCAGAGTAGGGACAGAAGTTAAAATTGTGTCTATAAGACAGCTAGAGTAGGCTTATAACTTTGAAACCCAGTAAAAGCATGAACATTCTTTTCTCAGTCAGGAAGACTTGATACACAGATTGGACAGACTCATGTTTAGAATGACGAGAAGCACCCTTAAGTCTATATTCAGAATACAACCAAAGGGAAATTAAAATCTTGAGCTTGGGGCTGATTAAGAAGCAGCCAAAAATCTACCAGTTTATTATAACCATTGATCTCATTTTAAATCTATAACTTGTACTTACGTACCTTAAAACTTCTCTTAAGATCTTTTAACTTTTTTTTTTTTTTTGAGACAGGGTTTCTCTGTGTAGCCTTGGCTGTCCTGGACTTGCTTTGTAGACCAGGCTGGCCTCGAACTCACAGCGATCCACCTGCCTCTGCCTCCCGAGTGCTGGGATTAAAGGCGTGCGCCACCACGCCCGGCTAAGATCTTTTAACTTTTATAACTTGCACTTACCAACATCTGAACATTTTCTTAGACCCTCAAATATTAAATACTTTCTCAGACTCTCAAACATTTGTTGTTCTTATAGACAACCTTAAAACACCTTCTTGGAACAGTTTTTTAGACCTTTTAACATTTTTATCTTGCATGTACCAATCTTAAAAACGCTTTCTCAAACCCTCAAATGCTTTACTTGCCTAACTTAAACTTTCAGATCCTCAGACCTTATATAAACCACCCCTTTTTTCTATCCAGTCACTAAGAGACACAGGCAGTTGAGTTACACTAAAAACTGTTTTTCGTTTAACATGAAGCCTGTGAGCAAGGCAAGCCAGTTTGTCTTTTTAAATAAGAGAAGATGCCTAGTACCTGGTAGTTTTAACGAGCTAATGAATTGACTGTTGTACTAACAGTGGGTCTCATTGTCCTCTCGCTGTCAATCTACCATTAGCTCAGCCATCAATGTCATCAGAGACCTGAGAAGGATAAACTGTAACCTAGACAATGTTATGTACCAATCAAAATGACAGAGGTGACTAGCCATCCCCTGATACCTAGACAGTTGTCCCAGTTGTCTTGTGTGGTAACATGGCACCATGGGCAGAGACAGTCTAGTCGTCAGGCACAGAGGTACAGGAGAACATAGAAGAGATTGACCTCACCTCGTATTCAGCACCGTGAGACAATGACTCTCCAGGTGTCCAGTTTGTCCACGGTACGTGCTGGGCCAAGCAGCAGGGGAAGCGCTGGGGCAGGTTAGAAACCACAATCCAGAGTTGGATTTGTCTGCCATGCCAACTCTTCTCAGAGACCTTAGGAGTTACTGCTAGGATGTAGGATTTTCTGTCATAATTAGTTTAAATATATTTAATGCCGTATTCAGCAGATCTCTGATAAGCTTGAGGACTATGCTCAATCCTTGTCTGTCTTTAGCCATCAGCTTTAAACTGCATCTTATTATAATCTGCAGATAAGTGCTAGAGGACCACATCTAATTTTGGTATATCTGAATTGTTTGTTTTTTGTTATATATTGGCTTATTATTTTAGGAAATACCTGTGATTAACTGAACTAGTACCTAACAAAAGCATAAGCTTTAATTATCCTAAACAGTTTGTGATAATAGCTTTTTAAAAGGAATGGAACTGTACACAGCATTTTGAGAATTACGTAGGCACAATATCTTTAAAAAGTTGATATATAGAATGCTGTAATTAAACTACAACCCTAATTTTGTGTCAATATACAAAGATTTTAACAACCAAAAACCATCTTACCCCACCTAGGCATCGTTCTCTTGGAATTGTTTCATTGACTATCAGGCAGCTAATTCACTGATATAGTTGACCATAAACTACATCAGTTATTAGTATAATTTAAATCTATTTCTGAACTAATATCAAAGCTGAACTTTTAATTATAGATACAGTTCGTTGATGGACTGGCAATCTTGTTGACTTTGTCACATTTTATCATTAAGACTGAAGAGCAAAAGCCAGCTTAGAGGACAGAGGTTGCTGTTGGTGCTGAGCAAGGCAATTGAATGTGGTTGGCAGCATTCGATAGAGAGGCTTGAGTCTCTTGCAATCAAAGTGGTTCCAAGCCATGTGACTCCCCTTAGCCAAGATGTCGGAGAGGCTAAGGCCTCACCCATTTTATCACTGAATCAACATGGTGGCCAGCCATGTGGTGTTAGAAGCTATGACAGGTAGTTAGAAACATAGCCATGCTGGGCCGTGGAGGCACACACCTTCAATCCCAGCACCTGAGAGGCAGAGGCAGGTGGATCACTGTGAGTTTGAGGCCAGCCTGGTCTACAAAGTGAGTCCAGGACAGTCGAGGCTACACAGAGAGACCCTGTCTCAAAAAACAAAACAAACCCCCAAAACATATCCATATTCAGACAATAAAGCCGAACATATTTCTAAGGCAGCGATTTTTATCTTTTGTTTTTGTTTTTTTTTTTTTGTTTTTTGTTTTTCGAGACAGGGTCTCTCTGTGTAGCCTTGGCTGTCCTGGACTCGCTTTGTAGACCAGGCTGGCCTCGAACTCACAGAAATCCACCTGCCTCTGCCTCCCGAGTGCTGGGACTAAAGGCGTGCGCCACCACGCCCGGCTGCGATTTTTATCTTTTTGAGAATGAAGGTAGAAGACAATAACCATACATTTAGAAGACGAAACCCAAATTTTAACAGTGTAAACAATTTAGTTGAATAGTTCTAAAATGAATATTTCTTAACTTAAAAGTATCTTTTAGATTACCCATTTCCAAAGTCTGCAATACAGCAGTTTGTTAACCTGAATTAACCTTTACAACAAGCAGAGAGTTCATTAGGACCAAGTGGCTCTAAAATTGTTGCCGTATCCATGTGACTATCTCAAGATGGAGGAGTCACATGGCAGGCAATAGTAAAAACACAAATACATACATATATGGTTTTTGTTTTTGTTTTTCTTTTTTTTTGTTTTGTTTTTCGAGACAGGGTTTCTCTGTGTAGCCTTGGCTGTCCTGGACTCGCTTTGTAGACCAGGCTGGCCCCGAACTCACAGCGATCCGCCTGCCTCTGCCTCCCGAGTGCTGGGATTAAAGGCATGCACCACCACGCCCGGCTAAATCTTATCTTTTATAAGTCTATTATAATTACAGCACAATAATTACATAAAAACTTTAATTTAAAAGTACCTTTAGGGACCATGATGCTTATGCCATTTGCTACTTAGAATGGCTCCAACTCTAACTTAAAAGTTTAAGTTAACCTTTTTGTCATAGATGTTAAAGAATTTTTTGTTAACCACCTTTAATAATCAGTAATTTATAAGCAAGGTGTGCAGAACATAATAAATTTATACATTTAAAATCAAACATATAGTGGCCATATACATTAATACATTTTAAGGCAGGTAGACAAACCATGCTTAGAGGGCCAGGCTTGCCACCAGACTGCAAGCTGGAAAAAGCCTTCACCAAGGCCAAACAGCAGCCGTCCCAAGAACCCTGCAGTTCCAGTGTCATCTTGGTGCTTGTTCAGTGGTGGGACATTTTGAAAGACAAGGAGGGAGTAGGCATCCCTTAGCAATACTGTTTCCCCCTCTCCTAACACTTCACACTCAAGCCAGAGAGCACAAGCAGGTGGGGAGCAGGGCGTGCCTCTGCTGGCTGAGGGCTCAGGTGTTTCGAACCAGCAAGGATCTAATAGCCTCAGAGGTGCCCAGAGGGCCTTTTGTGCTTGGGGCAGGCCTTTCTACCAAGGACTCAGCAGCAGGCGAGTATTCAGATGGAAGGTGGGAGGCACTAGACTCAAGTTGCCATGCTTGAGACCTGGCCCATTTCTAGAACTGAGATAGTTACAAGCAAACAGAAACACAAACAGAAGGTTACAAACAGACAGAAAGACAAAACAAGTGTACCTGTATGGCAAGAGAAAAGGACCAAAAATCAGAACTGCCACTCTCCTGAGAGCTAGCCGACTCCTTCTGCCAGAAACAAAACTCCAAGCAGCCTATCCCAGAGCCGGGCTCTGCTGGAATCAGAAAACCAGACCTGGTCTGGAATTCCTACAAAAGATTCTTAGTCACAAGAGTCACACAAAGACAAAAAGGGAAACAAAGCACAAACCAACAAAACCAGACTTCCTGGTGCACACAGGTAGTGAGACATTGGCATCTGTGGGAGCCACCCATGTTGTCTCCCAAACTTGAGATTGTTTGTCTCTTGTTTTTCTGTCCATCAGTCTCAATCCACACCACATATTACAAACCAGCGCTTGGGCACGGCAGAAACCAGAGACAGACAGACAGACAGACAGACAGACAGACAGACAGACACACACACACACACACACACACACACACACACACACACACACACACACACACACACACACACACACGGCAGAAACCACACACAGGTAAAACCACAGAGACAACGCCCCTGCTGGGACGGGGCAGAATGGACAGGCCGAGAAAACCACACACAGGCCACGCCCCTGCCCCTGGCATGGCCCAGACCTGCGAGCAGAGTCTTGTACCCTCTTGGGCAAGAGCAAAGCGCTCGAGCACAGGTTGGAGAAGGGCTATTTCACCCTCCTCCTGGAACTTTCAGAGCATCCTCTGAGTTCACCCAGGCGGGGACACTCTTCCTCGGCGGGGGCAGTTCGCACTGGGGACCCCTACTTTTTCGAGGACACGAGGGCAACATGGTTGCTTCCTTGATCTAGGTGGAGACTAGATACACTATCTCCTTAACCTAGGCAACGGGATTCCCCATATGTTGCTTCCTCAACCCAGACCAATCATTCCCAAACCAGATTCAGATTCAGAGTAAAATGAAAGTAACAGAACCACATTGGACACAGACAAGAGACAAGACAAGCCGCGGCAGTACCTGATACTGCTTATTCCTCGACCGGAGTGTGGTCCTCAACAAGCTTCAGACCCGGCTAGGGTCTTCATATGTTAGACTCAGATGGTCGGAGTCTATTCCTGGAAGCCCAATTGTCAGACAGAGTTGATGCAAAAGCACAGGAATTTTATTGAGCCGACGCTCCGGGGTCTATGAAGCTCCGAGGAGAATGGAAGACCTCATTCTGTAAACGCAGAGGGTTCACATACCCTTTACAGAAGCAGAACTCAGTAACATGGTTAGTTATCAAGTGATAGGCTGACAATAGGTGACCTTTTAGGTGAATGGGGGTCTGAGGTAGTAAATTTCAAGTAAGGTGGAAGGGGGGCAGTAAATTCCTGAGGGCAGGGTGGACATGGAGGCTAGGGGAAATTTTTTTAACTTCGGCCTGTAATTCTTAACTTGCTTAGCAACTCTATTATGATGGCTGAGCCAAGCCACCTGGAAGCTCACATTGCTTAGCTAACAATGTTACTGTTACGGTGGCTGAGTTCAGGCCACCTGGAAGGAATCTTACACCTCACTTATAACCCAACTAACCTAAACAATAGGAAAAGAAGATTAAAGAATACAATAATGTAACCATAAGGATGTCAGTTCCAAGGAATGATTCTCCTGGTGTAATCAGCAGGATTTCTTCTGCTCAAACCTGGAACAACCAGAACCTGGAACCTCAGCCAGAGCCCAGAGCCCCAAAGCCTTCCCTCCAGTGGTTCTCTCTAGGAGCTTCTTGAAGTGGAGCAATGAACAGTCAAAACCATCCCAAGTCTCCAAAGGCCCTGCTCTTGTTTTTGGCTCACATTTATACCTCCTCTCAGAATTTGTTCAAGGATGTTTTTCAGCTGGTTAACAACCAGTCTCCCCCACATGGTGGTTTGACTTCTAAGGGGATAAACATCACCTGCTCTCTCACAAGTCTTTTTCTCATCCCCCACTTGTGATCTAAACAAAAAACATGTTTATCTCTCCTTCATCTCCCCTTTCTATGAAATAAAATAAGCTATATACAACAAAATAAGAATTATCCATTAAGTCACATTTACAAGGACCAGTCCATTTGTAGTTAACAATTTTTGAGAAATGATTCCACTATTTATCCTATGCTACTAATTCTTATCCTAACATCTAAAATTTTTTGTTTGTTGTTTGTTTTTTTTTACCTAAACTTACACTAATACTGTGCGTATCTAGTCTTCACTCCCATCAGAGACCCCAGAAGGAAAAACTATCAATATGAAGAAAGTGCAGGCAAGCAACTTCCAAAGTATTGACAGGGCGGAGGGCTGACTGTCTGGACAGTCACAAGTTCCTCTCCATTGTCGGGGCATCTATTCTTCAGCAAGCTGGCCCAAGGCATCTGACAGACTGCTTCTGGACTGTCCCAAGTTTCTCTCCATCGAGGGTGCATCACACCTTCAGCCAGACAGCCCAAAGCATCTCACAGACTGCTATGAAACAGTAATTCTGAAGGACTGGCCCACCTAATCTTCGCAAGGCTGGGCAGCCAATTTCTCAGTATCAGGCTTGATCGTAGTGGACGGTCATTCTGTCATCAGCAGTAGAGATAAGCAAAGTTCCTCAGACCAATGGCTATCTGCCACTGTCATTTCTTGATGCCTGCGTAATTAGACAGGAGGTGCTGCCATGAACTGATGTATGTCTCTGTCATAAAAGCCCTTTACTGTTAAATGCGATTTTCTGTGGATCTCTGAAGTATTTGAAGACCATCTATGTATTCTATCCATCATCTATCTATTCCTTTGAAAACATATACAAAAACCTAAATAAAGCTTATTCTATAATTAAGTAATTTAGTATCTAGTAAGATTTATAAGTGACCAACACCAATTTCTATCTCTGACCATCCTAAACAAGTTATAACAATTATTTTTCACCTTTTCAAATAAGTTGTACATGTATAATACATTAAATGTCAAACAAAATGATTTTAAGTTTCTACCAATATACAATTTAAGTTTCCATTAACATACCATATACAATACATAAAGCAAAAGTTGAAAAAGCAAAAAAACCTTAAATTTCCATCAATCTACAATACCAATGTGAAATATTTGAATGCCAATATAAATTATTTGAGGCTAGTAGATTCAATAATCTACTTTTTATTCTATAAATCTATGTCCTCCCTTATATCTTCCCTTCTTCCCTCCTTTTTCCCTAACATTAGATAAGATAGAAAAATAAGAGAGAAAGAAGAAGAAAGAAATCCCTAAATGAAACTTTTATTAACATAACTACCCCCACCTAGGCAAAAATGAACATTGATAACCCACCAAAAACCACCACCCCACCTATTGGGAATAGGGGCATTGTTCTCTCAAAATTACTTTTTTCTGTTTAGGGGAAAACACATCTTTTGGGTACCCTTAGAAAAATAAGATATTGGCCAAGTGATGCAAAAGCTGTATCTGTTTTGTCCAGTCTTTTCTGGATGAATCCTTGGGGCTAGCCCTTTTTAAAGTTTCTTGAGGAAATAGTAGCTGAAGCAGACTTTGATGTTGAATCGCCCGGATTACCTGCTTTGTCTTCATAATTATCTTTTTTTTTTTTCTCTGAAGATAAGCAAACTTTCACAAGTATTAGTATAAGTACATATATATGTATATATATATATATATATATTCAATATTATATATATTTAAGGTGTACAAATTATTTAAAGATAAACGTCTGCCCTATTTTTGAGCAGGTGGAAGCCGTCAACGTTATACATCTGTTTGAGCTGTAATATCCAAACTGTAAGAAAGAATGTCATGTTATAAGGACCAGATATCTGTTGGCTCTGTTTCTTAACAATTAGACTTTATTATACAACCCAACTGTCCTATACAAGAAGGAAAAAAGGTTAAAGAGAAACAAGAATAAATCTTCCGGTATCTGTTCCATGGGACGGATCCCTAGGTGTCTCTGGCCTGCGCCCTGGTCTGGCCTGTACGCTGGTCCTTTCCCTGATCCATGTATGCTCGTGCTCCAAACCTGCAGCCTTCTCCTCTCCTCTCCGCCTGCATCTCTCTCTAGCGCTAAATGGCCTATCTCACTCCCAGATTCCTCCTCCTATCGATGTTCGATTAGAAACACAATCGCCTGGCTGGAGTCTCCAGTCCGTTTCCTGAATTCCGGATGGACAACAATGTCCATCTCAGTGGGGTATCGGTGGTGTTTCCAAGCAGCAGAGCCTGAGGCAAGACCCACCTAGACTGCCTTCACCTGGGATAATGCCTACAATCCTTCCACACATCCCTCCTTTCTCTAAAAAAAATTAAGAACTATATACACAAGTATGCATATACACAGAAACATCAGGTATCAAATACATAACCAGTCCTTTTGTATTTGATAACCTTGGAGAAAGTATTCCACTATCCTATCAAAGAGAGTCCTTTCCTATTGTCTAAAGTTTTCTAAAGTCTCTTCATTAGATATTGCAATTATCAATCTATAAACGTGTTTTTTATTCATAAACTAAAGCTTCTAGTAACACTGTGGCTATCTAGTCTTCAATCCCATCAGAGACCCAAGAAGGAAATTCTATCTAATGTACAGGAAGTGCTGATGGGAAACTTCCATGTGTGTATAGGACAGAGAGAGCTGACTACTTGGACAGTCACCGGATTCTCTCCATCATCGGGGCAATCAGTCTTCAGCCTTATCAGCCCAAAGCATCCAAGAGATTACTTTGTGAAGCAGGAAATCCAACGGTCTGTTGCACCTAGTCTCTTCAAACCTGGACAGTCAACTTTCCAGCATCACTGTTGATCATAGTGGACAGTAAGCCTGTCATCAGCAGTAGAGATAAGAGCAGTTCCTCAGTCCAGTGACCGTTCTGTCACCCTCATCTCTTGATACGCTCATCTTCAATGATGTATATGGAGATGCAGCCAGGAGTGGACATTTCTCCCTGTCAGGAAAGCCCTCCATCATTAAATGTCATATTCTGTGGATCTCGGAAGAGTTTGAAGACCAACTCTTTTATCTATTGTTACGGTTGTCAATCTATTCCTTTGAAGACATACACAAGAAACTAAACAAGCCTATTCTATGACCAAGTAAATTAGTATCTAGTAAGATTTATAGGTAACTAAATACCAACTTTTATCTCCTATCGTCCTGAACAGGTTATTAATAGTTAGTTTTCATAAGACATTACCTTTTAGAATGACTGGCACATGAATAATACATTAAATAAATGTTGAACAAAATGATCTTAAGTTTCTACTAACATACATTATATAATAAGATTTTATCAGCATATAACATAGAATACATAAGCCAAAAGTTGAATAGCAATATACAATTTAAGTTTTTATCAATGCGAAAGCAAAAATGGAATAAAATAGTCTTAAATTTTCATCAATCTACAATACCAATGTAAGATATTTGAGGCTAGTAGATTCAATAATCTACTTTTTATTCTATAAACCTATATCCTCCCCTCCTTTTTTTTTCTTTTTCTTAATATTAGATGGGATAGAAAGATAAAAGAGAAAGAAAGATAGAAGAAAGAAATTTTTTTTTTTTTTTTTTTTGGTTTTGGTTTTGGTTTTTCGAGACAGGGTTTCTCTGTGTAGCCTTGGCTGTCCTGGACTCGCTTTGTAGACCAGGCTGGCCTCGAACTCACAGTGATCCACCTGCCTCTGCCTCCCGAGTGCTGGGATTAAAGGCGTGCGCCACCACGCCCAGCCCGAAGAAAGAAATTTTTAAATGAAACTTTTATTAATTTGTAGCTAACCCCCTTAAGAAAAAAAATGAGCATTGGTAATCCATCAAAAACATCTACCCCACCTATTGGGAATAGAGGTGTTGTATTTTTTAAATTATTTTATGTTGTTAGGAGAAAAACATCTTTTGGGTACCCTGGAAAAACAATATATTGGCCAAGCACTGGAAAAGCTAGTTGTATTTGTTTTTGTTTAGTTTTTTTTGGGATCTATTTTTCTGTTAGTCCTTTTATTGTTAATATGTATGTAATTTTTTGAGGAAACAGTAGCACCAGAGGCAGAGTTTTAGTTTTTATCATTGTTTTTGTTTGTTTGTTTGTTTTGAAAGTAAACTTTTGGAATCATTAGTGTAGGTATATTAGTACACAGATAATTTTTTAAGGAAACTACTGGGGAGGCACCTTGTTCGAGGTGCCAGAGGCATTTCTTTTAGGTTAAGTCACACAGATTGTTTGTTTTGTCTTTAGTGTTGTTTTGTTTTTTGTTGAAAGTAAGCAAACTTTTGAAATCCTTAATATAGGTATATTAGTATATATATAATTTTTAAAGAAAACAACAGTTGAGGCACCTTGTTTGTGGTGCCAGAGGCAATTTTTTGAGGTTAAATCACCAAGGCTGTCTGTTTTGTTTTTATCAATGTCTTGTTTTTTGTAAATAATACAGAGTTCTGCCTGTATGTACATCAACAGGCCAGAAGAGGGCATTAGTTAAAACAATGTCAAGTTGTAAGAACCAGGGAGTTCTTTTTTTTTTTTTTTTTTTTTTTTTTTTTTCTTCGAGACAGGGTCTCTCTGTGTAGCCTTGGCTGTCCTGGACTCACTTTGTAGACCAGGCTGGCCTCGAACTCACAGCGATCCGCCCGCCTCTGCCTCCCGAGTGCTGGGATTAAAGGCGTGCGCCACCACGCCCGGCTTCAGGGAGTTCTTAAGATTTACTTGTCATATGGTTAGGTCTAATCTTTATAAGTTTTGTTGGTAACCATATTTTTCCCCCCCTGTGGAAACATACACATATCCATGACCCCATCTCAAAATTATTGTAGGTTTTTATTTTATACTTGACAAATATTTGTAGAATATTGGTTGTCTCAGTTTCTTAGTTTTTTTTTTTTAATCACCCAATCTCTCTCTGTAACTGTTGTCCCTTCATCATTAATATTAATAAAATTTAGAGTCAACAAAGTATTATTTAATTGGTCCCTGGGTTGTGGGAAAGAGTGTAAGCTTTGTCACAGGTGGAAGCAGTCTTGGCGGGCTTTACCCTGGGGGCACTACAAGTGAAAGCAATCTTGGAGGGCTTTACCCTTGGACACCCATGGATACCTTGTGGTAGACTGAGTGGAGCCCATCCTGGGCCTGGAATTCAGGAAGCAGACCTGGGGACCCCACCTGGACTATTGTCTTTCTAATCAACCCTCAATGGGAGAAGGAGACACAGGCAGGCGGGGAGGAGAGCAGCAGCAGGTTCAGACCAGCTTGAGTGCACGTGGATCAGCAAACAGGCTGGACCAGCACGCAGGCCAGAGACACCTAAGGACCCGTCCCGTGGAACGGATACCGGAAGGTTCACTCTTGTTTCCCTTTAACCTTTTCTCCCTCTTGTGTAAGCTAGTTGGGTTGTACAATAAAGTTTAATTGTTAAGAAACAGAGCCTAAGCCGGGCGTGATGGTGCACGCCTTTAATCCCAGCACTCGGGAGGCAGAGGCAGGCGGATCGCTGTGAGTTCGAGGCCAGCCTGGTCTACAAAGTGAGTCCAGGATGGCCAAGGCTACACAGAGAAACCCTGTCTCGAAAAACAAAAAAAAAACAAAAAAAACCAAAAAACAAAAAAAAGAAAGAAAGAAAGAAAGAAAGAAACAGAGCCTACACTGGGTGTCTTTATCTTTTTCGTTGTTGTTTAATAAGTATTTTTTTAAGGTATGATTAGTTCTTTACACAAGTGTTTGTCCTGTGGGGTTGTGAGGTATATCAGTAACATGTTTTATATTATAATATACAAAGAATTTTTTTTTATTTTAAGGGACACATATGTAGGAGCATTGTCAGTCTTAATTTGTGTAGGTATTCTCATAATTGTCATTATTTCTAGTAAATGAGTAATTACAGTCAGCCCTTTTAGAACTTAAGGCAGTTGTCCATAAAAAAACCTGAATATGTATTGATGGTATGATGTACATAACCTCATCTTTTTAAATTTTGTAAAATGAAACACATCCACCTGTCAAATTTTATTTCTTTTGGTACCTCTACGGTTAATTTTAGAAGGTAATGGGATTTTATTATACAAAGAATATGTAGGACACTTATTAATTATTTCTCTGGCTTGTTGTCAAGTGATAGGGAATCTTTTCTTTAACCCCTTATCATTAGCATGATGTTTCTTTTTTACGACATTTTGAGGCTTTGAATACATTACCTATTAATAATTTGTCAATCTTTTTCTTTTCTTGTGTCAATGGACCTGGTAAACCTGTATGGGATCGAATATGAGTAATATATAAGGAATAGTTTTTGTTTTTGATGATCTGTTGTAGTTTTATAAATAATGTAGTTAATTCTGAGTTATCAAGAGTAAATTTAGTAGTTTCTATATGTAAAACAACTCTTTTTTTTAAAGATTTATTTATTTATTCCATATACAGTGTTCTGCCTGCATGTACACCTGCACACTAGAAGAGGGCATCAGATCACATTACAGATGGTTGTGGAGCCACCATGTGGTTGCTGGGAATTGAACTCAGGACCTCTGGAAGAGCAGACGGTGCTCTTAACCACTGAGCCATCTCTCCAGCTCTAAAACAACTCTTTTAGCATAGTGAGAGTCAGTAATTATATTGAGATATAGGAAAATCTAACAATACCATAAGGATTGTATACAATTTTGATTTTTGAACAGATGTAAATGGGATTTTAATAACCTTAGTTATTTTACCAGACTTATAACCAGCCACATCTGGTTTATTTGTATCAGTGAAGAAGGTGGGTGCCCCTGGAATTGGTGATCTCTTTACAGTATTTGGAAGGATCCAATTAGTTTGCTTTATAAACTGTATATGTTTGTTTTTTTCGGTATCTATTGTTAATGTCTTTCAAATAGTTACTACAAGTTTTTTGTTAATCTTTATTAATTACCCATAATGACATAATCTCAGAATCAGTAAGAGGCACTACAATTTTTGTCGGGTCCATTTGTGACAGTTGATGTAAACTTATTTTTTTCTTTGTAATCAATTTAGAAATTTTTAAATGTATGCTTTTAATTTTCTGTATTTTTTTATTTGTCAGGAATATCCATTTTATGATTTTGTCCTTTTTTTGTATAAGAAGCCCAGTAGGAGAATGTTTTGAATGCATAATAACCAGAATGTAACCAATTTTAGGATCAATTTTGTCTATATATGTCTTTTGTAGTTTTTGTTCTACCAGAATTAACTCCTTTTTTATTTTAGCGGTTAGACACCTTGGACTGTTTAAATCTGAATCTCCTTGTAATGTTTGAAACAAGTTACTTTACTAATAGGTAGCTAACCCAATGGTAGGCCTTAACCAGTTAATATCTTTTAATAATTTTTGAAAGTCATTAAGAGTTTGTAATTGATCTCTATGGGTCTGTACCTTATGTGGTCAAATTTTTTGTTTAGTTATTTTATAGCCTAAATAGATTATTGAATCTTTTGGGGGGGTATTGTTTTTTACAGTAATCTATAATTCCCAGCATGGCAGAATTTTTTGTGTTTTCTTAGACATTTTTTTAAAGCATTAGGTTCAGAATCGGCTAGCAGAATATCATCCATGTAATGGCAAATGATAGATTGAGGAAACAGTTTTAATGGTTGCATAAAATATTGGCATAAGGTTGGTCTATTTAATATTCCCTGTGGAAGTACCTTCTAATGCTACCTCTTCATTGGAGAATTACTGTTCAGAGGAGGTACTGAGAAAGCAAACCTTTCCCTGTCCTTTATATGTAGAAGTATTGTGAAAAAACAATCTTTTAAATTAATTGTAATTATATGTTAAGACTTAGGTAATAAGGAAGGCAAAGGAATTCCAGGTTGAACCGAACCCATGGGTTGAATTTCCTTGGTTATGGCCCTCAAATTTGTTATCATGTTTTATCTGTTTGTTTGTTTGTTTTTTTTACCATAAACACAGGGGAATCCCAAGGACTGCAAGATTTTTTGATGTGTTGAGCCTCTAGCTGTTTTTTCTCTAAACAGTGAAGTGCATGTAACTTTTTGTTGTTGTTGTTAAGGGCCACTGCTCCTGCCATACAGGTCTGTTTGAAATCCATTTTAGAGGCAGGGCTGTTGGTATCTCAGCAGTGGCCTCTCTTATAAATTTGGATATTCTAAACCTGAGGAGTTCTGAGATTGAACAGTGGGCATAGCTTGTGGTCGTTCTTGATCTCTTACATTAAACTCTTCCCCCAGAAGCATGTACCATTTTACCCCTGGTTTTAACATTGTTTATCTCTGTAATTGTAGGAATATTAATCTGAGAACCCCATTGTTGTAAGAGAGTTCTTCCCCATAGATTTATAGGTATGTCAACCACTTAGGGTCTCAGCCTCCCTGTCTGTCCTTTTGGTCTCATACACTCAAGTCATTGTAAACTTTGTTTTATTTGAGATAATTTACCAATTTTCATAATTTTCGTATAAACCTTTTGAAGTGGCCAAATTGGATTCCAAGACTTCTGAGCCATGATTGATACATTGGCTCCTATGTCCACTAAGTCTTTTATTTTAACATTCATTTGTATAATTAATTTAGGTTTCTGATCATTAACTACTGTTTGTCAGAACACACTTGTCCCTGTGTTTTTGAATGAACCAGTCCTTTTCACTGGAACGGTTTTGTCCTCAATGTAAGGAAACAGTAGCAGCTGAGCAATTCCATCTCCGGCATTAATTTTTATTTATTTATTTTTATATATGTCATGATTTTTATATATTCCTTAGAATCTCCATCTATAATACCGGGATGTACAATAAGACCATGAGAAGTCAGCCCATTTTTTCCCAGAACCATTTCTACTGTGCCTGAAGGCAAAGGACCGAAAACACCAGTATTTAATTTGTAATATTTAACCTGTGGAGATAGGGTGAGAGACATATTTGAAGCCAGATCCAAGGCTGTACTGTCTTTAATAGCATGTATGAAATCACTAATACTCAGTTTTCATTTTCCTGTGGGTCTGTCATTTTTGTACTGGTGAAGGAAATTTGGCTGGCATTGTTTATGGGGCCCCAAGCCGATTGGCCCCTCCTGCTGTTTCTCATTGGCAAGATATTGTCATGTATATATCTTTTAGATTGACAATCCCTAGACCGACGATGTTTTTTCTTTTCCACAATGACTACAGCAACCTGGAAGCTTTGACATTTTATTACCATTATGGCCAGAACTTCCTTGTTCTCTCCTACAGGTTATGGTGTTTGTTTGTTTTTTGTTTTGTTTTGTTTTGTTTTTGAGTTATTGTGTTGGTTTTTATCTTTACAGTTTTTTTGTACATGACCAATTTTACCACAATTAAAGAACCAGGTATTATGATATCTGGGCTCTCTGGCTATAGCTTGTTCCACAATATTGTTTTGATATTCCTGAGAGTTAATATTAATTGTCTCCTTTATCCAATCATATAATGGAGTGCCTCTTTTCTTTAATGGTCTAAGCACCATGATAAGTTTTTTTTTTTAAAGATTTGTTTATTATTTATACAGTATTCTGCCCACACGTGTGCCTGCCCACCACAGGAAGACACCAGGTCTCATTACAGGTGGTTGTGAGCCACCATGTGGTTGCTGGGAATTGAACTCGGGCCCTTCAGAAGAGCAGACGGTGCTCTTAACCACTGAGCCATCGCTCCAGCCCCAAGCCATGATAAGTTTTAATGTCTGTTTGGTCTCAGAATCTGGCAACACCCTATCCATAGCATATCTTAATCTCTGTAAAAAATTTGTGAAGGGTTCCCCAGGTCTTTGAAATACTTTACTAAATGGAATAGTTGTTTTTCCAGGTTCCTCTACCAGCTCCCAAGCGCTCAAGGCTGTAATACGACGTTGTTCAATCACTCTATCTTTATATTGAATTTGCTCTCTTAAGTTAGTATATTTTCCTTCACAAAGCAATTGATCTCTATTAATATTTATTCCCCTTGTAGTATTTTTTTTTTCTCTGTTCTTACAGCCTCAGTAACTGTTGCGTTGTTTCTAATACCTCTGAAATAAATTTTTCCAATCTTGGGGAACAAGTCTATTCTGCATGACCCAGCTGTTTAACATTTGTTTAACTAAGGCAGAGTACATACCATATTTGATGATGGATTCCTTAAAATGTTTTAAATCCATCATGTCTATAGGACACCATGTCATTTCATCATAACCCTCATCACCATTTTGAGCGGGGGTGTCTGGGTGACTTGGAGGTGTCCTCCATTTGGACATTTTTCTCCAAAGACCCTTTGGTCTGTATGTCTTTCTTTTTCTCTGGTTTCTGACCTTCTCTATCCTTTTAAACCAAAGGTGCCTTTTGTCTTTTCAGCCCTTCTAGTTTTGTTTGTTTGTTTGTTTCTTTCTTTTTTGTTTTGTTTTCTGTTTTTTATATTTTGTCCGTTTGTTTAGTTAAGTCAGTAATGCTTTCCAAAAAGGATAAAGCTTATTGACTCTTTTTGGTTTTTTGTTTGTTTGTTTGTTTGTTTTTGTTTTGTTTGTCTTCCCAGTCTCTCTATTTTATGTCCTTCTTTACTCTCATTTATCAAATATATTATTTGCTTTCCCATTACTTTATTTTTTTTCTCATTCTTTCCATCTGTCCAGTTAAATTTGTAATCTTCTTCAAAGGGATAGAATTTACTGACCCTTTTGGTTTTTCTATCTTATTAGCCTTTCTTTTAATCCTTCTAAGAATGAAATATAATAAAAGAACAACAACAACCAAAAAAAGCCCACAAAATTTCTTCTAAGTATAAAGCAGGAGAGAGTTTGACAACAGTAGTTGCGATTTTGCTGATACTTTGAAACATCATTTTTGTATCTTTGAATTTTCAATCTTCCCTCATACCATTAGAAATTATAGAACCTGCCGGGCTGTGGTGGTGCATGACTTTAATCCCAGCACTCGGGAGGCAAAGGCAGATGGATCTCTGTGAGTTTGAGGCCATCTTGGTCTACAAAGCGAGTCTAGGACAGCTAAGGCTACACAGAGAAATCCTGTCTTGAAAAACCAGAAAAAAAATAGAAAGAAAGAAATTACAGAACCCATCAGTCCCGACGTTGGGCACCACTTGTTGGCTCTGCTTTTTAACAATTAGACTTTATTATACAACCCAGCTATCCTACACAAGAGGGAAAAAAAAGTTAAAAGGAGACAAGAGTAAACCTTCTGGTATCTGCTTCATGGGATGGATCCCCAGGTGTCTCTGGCCTGCGTGCTGGTCTGGCCTGTGACTCCGCCTGTGGGGTCTTCAATGGGTACCTGTGGACGGGGTAGAAAGGGGGGAACAGGAGACACAAAGAAATGAGGGCAAGTCTGGATTCTGATCAAGCCCCGTTTATTGACAATTTTCACAGAGTTTTTATAGGCACTTGGGCACGGGTATTTGTGTAAGCGAGGGTTGCTATGGATACCTAACTCTGGAATGCTCCAGCAGGTGTCTACCTTTACAGCTGATATAATCACAGAAGATGGAGAAATTCCCGAGAGAAAGGGAAGTTGTAAAAGATGTGGTTAGTCAGGAAAAAGTTCCCGGAACTGCTGCTTGCAGGCAGCTAGCCTTTAGTCTGATTTTACCAGTAGTCTTACTGGAAAAGCTAGTTTATAGCCAGAAAGGAGTAGCTCTTACTATGAGCTTGGGGGGGTCTTAGAATGACCGTCCCCCACAATAAACCACAACAGGTGTCTAACTGCCGAACCACGACAGGGTCAACTGGTTTCTGGTAAATGACAGACTGCTGGAGAAATAGGAACCCAGGCTCTGACAAGATGGAAGAACATTGGCCATATAGCCCATACCCAACAGGCCCGTATGCTGGTTATCTCCCTGATCCCCGTGCACTTGTGCTCTGAACCTGCAGCCTTCTCCCATCCTCTCTGCCTGCATCTCTCTCTGGCATGCAAAGGTAGGTTTCCTTCCAGGATCCCTCCTCCTATTGATATTCTATCAGAAACACAATCGCCTGGCTGGAGTCTCTGTTTCCTGAATTCTGGGCCCAGGATGGTTCCTCCCAGTCTTCAACAATGTCCATCTCAGTGAGGTATCAGTGGTGTTTCTAAGCAGTGGAGCCCGAGGCAAGACCTGCCTAGAATACTTTCACCTGGGAAAATGCCTACAATTCTTCCACAGATATCCTTTATTATTCCTTTGCTATGCGAATGCACTCATGTATTGTGTACTAAGAGGTCTTTCCTGGTCAGATCTAATCTTTATAAGTTTTGTCAGCAACCATATTTTTTCACTCCCTGTAGAAATACAGGCATAGCCTCTGCCCCACCTCAAAACGTTTGCAGGTTTCCAGTCCATGCTCGATAAATCTTTATAGTAAATTGGTTGTCCTAATTCCTCAGGTTTTTTTTTTTTTCGGTTTTTCGAGACAGGGTTTCTCTGTGTAGCCTTGGCCATCCTGGACTCACTTTGTAGACCAGGCTGGCCTCGAACTCACAGCGATCCGGCTGCCTCTGCCTCCCGAGTGCTGGAATTAAAGGCGTGCGCCACCACGCCCGGCTTCTTCAGTTTTTTCTATAACCCAATGTCTCAGCTGCTGTTGTCCCTTCATCATCACCAACATTCAGAAAATTTAAAGTCAACAAAGCATTATTCAATCTGTCCCTGAGGTTCTTTACCCTTCCTTTTTGCTTAATAAGCATCGCTTTAAAGTTCGATTAGCTCTTTCAACAACTACCTGCCCTGTTGGATTGTGTGGTATACCAGCAATATGTTTAATATTATAACATGTAAAGAATTTCTTCATCTTAAGGGACACATATGCAGGAGCATTATCAAGTTTTTATTTGTGCAGGTATTCCCATAATTGCCATTATTTCCAATAAATGAGTAATTACACAATCAGCCTTTTCAGAACTTAGGGCAGTTGCCCATCTAAATCCCAAATAGCTATCGATAGTATGATGTACATATTTTAGTTTTCCAAATTCTGCAAAATGAAATGTATCCATCTGCCAGATTTCATTCCTTTTTGTACCCCATTAAAATCAACAGGTAAAGGGTTTTGACTATACAATGAACACATAGGACACCTATTAATTATTTCTCTGGCTTGTTGCCAAGTGATAGGGAACCTATTCTTCAAACCCTTACTGTTAACATGATGTTTCTCATGAAATTTTGAGGCTTTGAACACATTCCATATTAATAATTGTTCGATTTCCTCATTTCCTCATGCCAATGGACCTAGTAACCCTGTATGGGATCGAATATGAGTAATATACAAGGGATAGTTTCTACTTCGGATGACCTGTTGCAGTTCCATGAACAATATAGTCAATTCACAGTTATCAGGAGTAAATTCAGCAGTTTCGATATGCAGAATGACTCTGCATACTGAGAATCAGTGATTATATTAAGAGATTCAGGAAAATCTAACAGTACCATAAGGATTGCTTATAATTCTGATTTTTGGATGGAAGTAAATGGGCTTTTGATCACCTTAGTCGTTTTATCAGACTTATAACCAGCCATGCCCATCTTATTAGCATCCGTGTAGAAGGTGGGAGCCCCTGGCAATGGTGACTTCTTTACAATACTTAGAAGGATCCAATTAATTTTCTTTATAAATTGTATATGTTTGCTTTTCGGGTATTTGTTATTAATTTCTCCGAAATAGTTACTACAAGCCCTTTGCCAATCTCCATTAATTACCCATAGTGAAATAATTTCAGAATTAGTAAGAGGCACCACAATTTCTGCTGGGTCCATCCCTGATAGTTGATGCAATCTTATTCTTCCCTCTGTACTCAACTCAGAAAATTTTTCGATATACGTCTTCAACTTCTTACTTCGTTTATTTGTCAGGAATATCCATTCTATGATTCTGTCTTCCCTTTGCATAAGAAGCCCAGTAGGAGAATGTTTCGAAAGCAAAATAACCAGAATGCAACCACGTTCAGGATCAATTCTATCCATATATGCCTTTTGAATTTTTTGCTCTACCAGAATTAACTCCTTCTCTGCCTCAGTGGTTAGACACCTAGGACTGTTTAAATCTGAATCCCCTTGTAATGTTTGAAACAAGTTACTTAACTCATAGGTAGCTAACCCAATTGTAGGCCTTAACCAGTTAATGTCTCCCATTAATTTTTGAAAATCATTAAGAGTTTGCAATTGATCTCTACAGATCTGTACCTTTTGGGGGTCTTATTTTTTGTTCAGTTATCTTGTAGCCTAAATAGGTAATTGAATCTCCTCTTTGTACTTTTTTTTTTACAGCAGTTTGTAATCCCCAGCATGGCAGAATGCTTTGTACTTCTTTAAACATTTTTTTTCTAAAGTCTCAGAATCAGCCAACAGAATATCATCCATGTAATGGTAAATGATGGATTTAGGAAACTGCTTAAAAGTATTTCTAATGGTCTTTGAACGAAATTTTGGCATAAAGTGGGGCTACTCAACATTCCCTGTGGGAGCACCTTCCAATGGTATCTCCTCATTTGGACCACTACTGTTCAGTGTAGGTGCTGAGAAAGCAAACCTTTCCCTATCCTTCTCATGCAAAGCTATCGTAAAACAAACAAACAAACAACAACCAAAAAAAACCCCCACAATCTTTTAAATCAATTGCTATTATAGGCCAAGACTTAGGTCACAGGGAAGGTAGAGGAATTCCAGGCTGTAAATAACCCATTGGTTGGATTACCTTATTTACTGCTCTCAAATCTGTTATCCTCCTCCAGCTGCCTGACTTCTTTTTTACCGTAAACACAGGGGAATTCCAAGGGCTAGTAGATTCCTCTACATGCTTAGCTTCCAGTTGTTCTTGGTCTAAATGATGAAGCGCCTGCCATTTTTCCTTTTTTAAGGCCCACTGCTCTTGCCGCACAAGGCTGTTTGAGATCCATTTTAGGGGTGCGGCTGTTGGTACATCAGCAGTGGTCCCTTGTATAAATTTGGAAACTCAATACCTGTCTGAGTTTGGACAATGGGCACAGCTTGCGTTTGCTCCTGATTATTCATTTTAATACCTTCCCCGGAAGCGTGGGCCCTTTCACCCCTAGCTTCATCATTGCTTACCTCTGTAGTTGCAGGAATATTAATCTGAGTACCCCATTGTTGTAAGAGATGCCTTCCCCATAGATTTATGGGTATGTCAGCCACATAGGGTCTCAGCTTCCCCGTCTGCCCTTCTGGCCCCACACACTTAAACCATTGTATGTTTTGTTGTATTTGTGATCATTTACCAATCCCTATAATTTCGGTGTAAACCTTCTGAAGTGGCCAACTTGGATTCCAATACTTGTTTGAAATAATCATGATGTCAGCGCCGGTATCCACCAAACCTTGTACTTCAACACCATTCATTTGTATTATCAATTTAGGTCTTTGATCATTAACCATTGTTTGCCAAAACACATAGTTGCCCGTACTTCCAAATGCACCTGTTCGTTCTACTGGAGCAGCTTTGCCCTTAATGTAGGGAAATAGTAATAGCTAAGCAATTCTATCCCCTGCATTTATTTGCATCTCCTTCTTTCCACATGCCATGATTTTTATTTCCTCTTTACAATCCCCATCTAAATACCGGGATGCACAATAAGACCTTGAGAAGTCAGCCCACTTCTTCCCAGAACCATTCCTACTGTCCCTAAAGTCAAAAACAACAACAGCAACAAAAAGCAGAGCCTGAAAGAACACAAAGGGTCGATGAAGCTGCCATCTTTGGTTTTTGAAAAGACAAAATTGACAAACCTTTAGTCATACAAACCAAAAGAAACAGAGACAGCTCAAGTAGGATTGTCACTAGTAGTAGAAGACTTTCCAACACAGCCACCAGCAGCCTGACGTGCTTCCGACTTTAGGCACAGCCACCAGCTAAGGTCAAATCCTTGATTGCTCCAGGAGATAATTTTAGGATGAGTCCGAGTGAAGCAGTTAGTTTAAGCATCGAGACAGTCACAAAAGAAAAGGACAGTGCCCTCCCTGGGACCTGGGTGTGTGCTACTTAAAGAGAACCCTGCTTAGATGTCCTTACGGTGGCTATATGATGGGCCTGTGGTTTTCCAAGTTACAGTCTCAAAGGATGCTGCCACATCCTGCACAGCTCGGTTCCTGAGTACTTTTGAAGGAATAAAGAAATAACACATGAGCTGGGCATGGTGGCGCACACCTTTAATTCCAGCATGTGGGAAGCAGAGGCAGGCAGATCACTACAAAGCAAGATAAGACAGAGGAACCCTCTCTCAAAAAACTAAGAAAGAAAGAGAAAGAACACAGGATGGCCAGTGGTGGTGGTAATGCAGGCCTTTAATCACAGCACTCAAGAGGCCTGGACCCAATCTGCCTAAAAAATCTATATTCCTGAGACTCACGACTCCCGCTTATGGCTTTTTCCCTACTTCCCTGTGACTCCCACTCCTAATTACAGTTTCTCTTTATAAACCCATTACCCTTGGAGCTCGGGGTCACTCTCCCATCCTGCTGCATCAGGAAGGACTGTGATCCGAAGCTCTGCGCCCATAATACAGGACTCTGTATTTTCCATCGGCATCGAGTCCTGGTGGTCTTTTTTGTGGGTCTCGTGATCTGGGTGATCTCGGCATAACAGGTGTAGGTTAGGTGTGTGTGCATGTGCGTCTGCGCGTGCGCGTGCGCGTGCGCGTGCGTGTGTGTGTGTGTGTGTGTGTAGGTTAGATGACATCCTGCAGAGTTCTCTCTCCCCTTCCACACTGAATCTCAAGGTTGGATGCGAGTTATCAGTCAGGCTTGACCTGTTAATCCCACTGGAAAAAAATAAGACCACTACCACAATTTTTGAGACAAATTAGAAGCAAGCTTTTATTAACTACTGAGACATGGATTCTGGCTGGGTCCATAGCAGAGACTCATGCCCAGAATATGGCGCTAATATAACATTAGGAGTTTAGGCCGGGCGTGGTGGCGCACGCCTTTAATCCCAGCACTCGGGAGGCAGAGGCGGGCGGCTTGCTGTGAGTTCAGGGCCAGCCTGGTCTACAAAGTGAGTCCAGGACAGCCAAGGCTACAGAGAGACCCTGTCTCGAAAAAAAAAAAAACAAAATAAATAAATAACATTGGGAGCTTATAAGGCAAAATCTGCAGGGCTACATATGTCCAAACTTCATCCAATCAGAATCATGCGTCTATCCTGACATACTTCCTGCCTTTGTGTCACCATGCATGCATACATCCTGTGCAGTTTGTACATGAACAGCCCTTTACAGTCCAGGAAGTTATCTGTCCTTGGGTAAAGTGGGCCGTATAGCTTACTGGCATTTTCGTTCTATAGCTGTTTTGTTGGCTAGTGGGTTGGTTTGATATTTTGTTGTGTTTGTTTGTTTGTTTGTTTGTTTTCGGAGACATGTTTCTGTCTAACCTTGGCTGTCCTGGAACATGTTTTGTAGAGCAGGCTGGCTTTGAACTCAAGAGAGCCGCCTACCTCTGCTCCCTGATTGCTTGGATTAGAGCTGTGCCAGCAGCGTCACTGGGCTGTTCTCTAGATTGCTTAAACACAGTAATTTAAACTTAAAACATGACAGGCTTTTATTGCAAGCCTCCTTTACCATGGAGACATGTTGCCTGCCCTGGAGTCTTAAGAAGGAGCCACGCTGAAGCCACCTTGAATAACGGTCAAATAAAAGTTTAAGTTCCGTGGCTGGAGAGATGGCTCAGGGGTTAAGAGCACTGTCTGCTCTTCCAGCAACCACATGGTGGCTCGCAACCATCTATAATGAGGTCTGGTGCCTTCTTCTGGCCTGCAGGTGTGCATGCAGGCAGAACATTGTATGTCTAATAAATAAATAAACCTTTACAAAAAATGTAGGTTCCAAAGACCTCCTTGGATAACTGACATCCTGTTTGGCAGAGAAAGACATGGGCATAGGTAACTGACATCCTTGTTGGCAAGTTAAGACATAAATGCTAGGCAGGTTGCCCTGCCACAATGGAATAATCCAACCAATGGGAACAGGATAATTGTACCACAAAGACATGTTCCTAAGGAAGTCTCCTATCCCTAAATACTGATTGGTGGGAAAATGTGACTGTTTGGGCTTAAAAATTCTGTGGCGTTCTGGCTTGGGGTTGCAGTTCAGCTCCTGAGCCTGTTCTACAGCCCTAATCCAACAGAAGTAGCCCAAGTACAATAAATATTTGTTATCTGTTTAAATGCTTACTAAGAAGAACGTTCAGTGACATAGTCAACCCTTGAATCTGTGCTGTGGTCCCTGATGAGTCAGCTTTTGCTGCCTAATTCAAATCAAATAAAGATGGTTTACTGGACTTTTGTACCTGTGATGTGATTTATTTTGTGTGCCTGACCCTTTAAAGGATCCCCAGTTGACCCTATGCCCTTCAGTGTCGTTTGCTTCTTGGACTTCTGGGAACAGGAAAGGATATAAAAAGGCCAGCAGAGGCTGAGAGGTATTGGGGAAGATTGGAGTAGGGTCAGAGCGGAGTAGGAATTGTTGCACCCGTTTCATGAGACCCCCCAAAAGACCACCAGGAGACAAAACCGGTGCAGGCACAAGAGGATCTTTATTAGAGGCTCAAGCCAGGCTCTGACTGTCACCAACCTCAGTGGTATCTGGAGAAGAGCCTCGGGCTCTAGGTTGAGGGTAATTTATAGATCCCTCACCCTCCCATCATAGCCAAAGCAGGGGAATTCTAGCCTGGCAAGCATCTATTGGTTAAGACACAAATAGGATATTGTGTTTTAAAATTATTGGTTGCAAGAGGCCACCAAAATCACAACCGGTTCTAGCTTCTTTGTTCTCTCTGGTTGGGGGAAACATCTGGTCTCAGGTTTCAGTTAGAACCTCCTGTCTAGTGCTGATTGGCCGTTGCTAGGGGACAGGGGCAATTAGCACATTCTGTGTTATCTCCAGGAACAAGGCATGTGACCAGACTGCAAGCTGGGAAAAAACAGCTTCCCAGCAGCCCTCCAGCTCCTGTGTCCTCCGGCTGCCTGTTCAGGGGCAGCCCAGCTTGTGCCCCCCTCCAACCGCTGGGCATTCAAGCCATAGGGAGCATGAGCAGGTGGGGAGGGTCCCATGCCAGCAAGTATCCCAAAGCCCTCATGTTTGTGTTGAGGGGAGGGCCTTCCATGCTTGGGGCGGCCCCTCCTCCCAGGGCTGAGCAGCAGCCAAGTGTTCAAGCAAGAAGTGGGAGGCTCCAGGCTCCAGCCGCCATTTTTAGAACTGAGCCAGTTCCCCACACAGAAACAAAGAAGGACCACACAAACAGAAATGTACCAGTAGAGCTAGAGAAAAGAACAAAAAATCAGAACAATGGACTGTCCAGATAGTCAGTGGGCTCTGTCGTGTTCTGCTAGAAACCAAACCAGAAGCTGCCTATCCCATGACCGGGCTCCACCTAAACCAGACTTCCTGGAATGCACAGGCAGTTAGATGTTGGCATCTCTCCACACCATGGGAGTGGCCCACTTCATCTCCAAATTCAACCAGACAATCTTGGGACCCCGTGTCCCTCTCCTGGGGCATGCCGTGCCCTCCTTGGGACCTTCCATCCCTCCTGGGGTCTAGGGCATCCCCTACACCCTCATGGCCATGGTTTCTGAGACCATCTTCCAGGGTCTTAAAAACTCTTCCAATGACCGTTTCTTAGCCACCTGCGGCCTGCTGCAACTCACTGCTTTGAGCTCTCACAAAAGAACATAGAACAAAGACACAACACAAACATACAACAAAGATATAGCAGATATTATATCTTTAAGGCCTGAGAAGCCAATAACTGACACAAAGAGACTAAAATGTAATTCAAAGCTGCAAGCACAACACTGGGCAGAATCTAAACTACTTCTATCCTACTAGTAAACTAAACTAAACTAAACTAATCTAATCCTATGTCCTCAAAACCTACTATATCCCAAGCACTTGCCAATCTGATGGTCCTTGGGCAGTTTCTCTCCATCAACTCCCTCTGTCAACCCTCCACTCATTTTTTTGTTTGCTTTTTGAGACAGGGTTTCTCTGTGTAGGCTTGGATGTCCTGGACTCGCTTTGTAGATGAGGATGGCCTCAAACTCACAGCGATCCACCTGCCTCTGAGTGCTGGGATTAAAGGCGTGTGCCACCACCGCCTGGCTCCCAACTCTCCACTCTTAACTGTCAACTCCTGGCTCCTCCTCCTCACCAGGAAGCCTCACCTTACACTTCCTGTCCTTCTGCCCAGATGAGTGGCTAAACGGCACTTTATTGACAACTGCTAATCCACTCAAGGCATTCCTCAACACAAAGCCACAACACTTGGCCAAGGCAAGGGTTTGGATCCTCCGGTTCCAGGATCTTGGGTGATCCCGGATCCCAGATGAGCCCCCAGAATGTTGTGTCCATTCCCGAGACCCCCAAAAGACCACCAGGAGATGAAATTGATGCAAGCACAAGAGGATCTTTACTCGAGGCTCGAGCCAGGCTCCGACTGTCACCTATGCAGTGGTATCCAGAGAAGAGCCTTGGGCTCTGGGTTGAGGGCAATTTATAGGTCCCTCACCCTCCCAGCTTGCCCAAAGCAGGACAGTTCCAGCTTGGCAAGCATCTATGGGTTAAAATAGAAAATAGGATATTGTGGGAGTTTGGGGGGTGGTTCTTTCTTTGTTTCAAGACAGGGATTCTCTATGTAGCCTTGGCTGTCCTGGACTCACTTTGTAGACCAGGCTAGCCTCGAACTCACAGCAATCAACTTGCCTCTGCCTCCTAAGTGCTGGGATTAAAGGCGTGTACCACCACCAACCGGCTTGGGATATTGTGTTTTAAAATGATTTGTTGTGAGAGAGCACCAAAACCACAAATGGCTCTGGCTTTCTTTGCTCTCTCTGGTTGTGGGAAACATCTGATCTCGGGTTTCAGTTGGAACATCCTGTCTAGTGCTGATGGGCTGTTGCTCAGGGAGAGGGGCAATTAGCACATTCCAGGAACAAAGCTACCTGACTTTAGTAAACTTTGGCCCAGTGACTCTGAAATCCAACTTTAATTCTCCTGGTCTCTCGGGATAGGCGTAGGGTCAGAGAAGATGGTGCAGGGAGAAAGACTGAGTAAGTCTAGAGAAGAGAGGACAGCTGATGAGATGAAGTGGAGTGAGAACAGGAGCCAGTTGAAAGGGGCCTGGCCTAGCAGAGTGAGAAGACACCTGGTGACAGCTGAACAGGGAGCAGCTGAGCTGAGCCAGAGAAGACAGTGTTAGGAGACCGGAGAAGAAGCCGCAAAGCAGCAGAGCAAACAAAAGACAAAAAGCTGCACGTGCCTGCTTGGGTTGTTTTGGTTTCTCAGACACCAACAGACCACTTATCCAGTGCTCTTCAGAGATATGAAGTTAAGTACTTCCAGCCAGCAGGTGTGGTGGTGTGCATGTCTTTAATCCCAGCACTCGGGAGGCAGAAGCGGGGGTGGGGTGGGGGAGTGGGTCTGTGAGTTCGAGGCCAGCCTGGTTTACAGAGCGAGTCTGGGAGCGCCAAGGCTACACAGAGAAACCCTGCCTCAAAAAACAAAAGAGATGGGGGGGGGGGTGGTTTACGTCCCTAAACCCTGTATAGCCACAGCGTTGGCCCTGCGCCCTGGCAACCAGCCTGGGTCCCTCCCCCAGGGCTGCCTCCACAAGGACCAGCGCCCCCTCACTCCACTCCTCTAGGCCCTGGCTTTTGAAACCACACAATGCCATTTTTGACTTGCACATCAGGATTGACAGTGAATTACAGAACAGCAGTGATGGGCTGAGGGTGCAGGCGATGGCACAGGTGTACACCAAACAAAGTCCTCGGCCTGGCCATACTCCAGCAGGGAGTCTGGACTTTGAGCACTTTAGGCAGAAGCTAGAGGTGATTTCTGTGACCTCAAAAACAGGAGTTATTGTGTGAACGAAATGAAAAAACTGCTCTCCAAAACAAACAAACAAAACGATTTCACGGTCATTCATTTGGAGACCTCTCTTTACTGCTGTCTATGCTGCCTCCACCGTGTTGCCCTCAGACCACAGGTTCCGGCTGCCAGCCTTCAGGGGGTGAGATAGTGCCCAGGGTTTCAGACTCCAAGCACCAGTACATGCCTCTCCCTGTCCACAGTATCACGGTTATCAGAGGCAAGACACAGACTTCTGGCAGGTTCTACAGGAGTCACAGGCCTAATTGCTGCCTAGTCTTGCCTAATCAATACCAGGAATGCCACAGAAGCCAACCCAGTGGAGCTCAGGGGCCCGTATCTTAGGTTTGATATGATGACAGTGGCCCCTGATAGGACCATGGCTGCTCAGTTGTAGGGGAAGTGAGCGTTCAGATGGCTTCTCCAGGGGAGGTGTTGCCAAGCATGTCATCAACAACAACAAAAAAAGTGCACCTGGGGCTGGAGAGATGGCCCAGAGGTTAAGAGCACTGACTGCCCTTCCAGAGGTCATGAGTTCAATTCCCAGCAACCACATGGTGGCTCACAAGCATCTATAATGTGATCTGATGCCCTCTTCTGGCCTGCAGGGGAACATGCAGGCAGAGCACTGTATACATACAAATAAATAAATCTTTAAAAAAAAAAAAAGTGCACCCAAGGCAGAGCAAAAAAACAGTTTCTAAAAGCCAGGCAAGGCAGCTCACATCTGCAGTCCCAGCACTCAAGAGGCAGAGGCAGGCGAATCTCTGTGAGTTCGAGGCCAGCCTGGTCTACAAAGTCAGTCCAGGACAGCCAGGGCTACGTAGAGAAACCCTGCCTCGAAAAAACCAAAAAGAAAAGGAATGAAAGAAAGAGTTCCTCCTGGTTCCAGCTTAGTGGCCTGAAGAGCTCACCTGCCTGACGTACAGGGACTTAGGTCAGGCAAACCCAGTGGAGCTCAGATGTTGTTTCCAGCTGCCAGTCTTTCCCCTTAGCAGTTGGTACCTTTATATTTTAAAGGTTTGTTTATTTATTTATTTATTTATTATGTATACAGTGTTCTACCTGCACATACACCTGCAGGCCAGAAGAGGGCATCAGATCACATTATAGATGGTTGTGAGCCACCATGTGGTTGCTGGGAATTGAACTCAGGACCTCTGGAAGAGCAGACAGTGCTCTTAACCTCTGAGCCATCTCTCCAGGCCGCAGTTGGTACCTTATAGAGCCTCATGGAGGCCTTTTGCCATGCACGGTTTGAGCATCCTGTGCCTGTTAGGCTTTGTGAGTGTTTTGATTATTCAGACCGTCTCATTTAGCCCAGACTGGCCTGGCAGTTGCTCTGTAGTTGAGAATGGATTTGAACTGTGGCTCCTCCTGCCCCGGGATCCCAGGTGCTGGGGTTACAGGTGTGGAGCTCAGGGTCACTGCTTTTTCTCTTCTCTTCTTTTTCAGGCTGGTATACCAACTTACGGATTTTATCGTCCATGGTTGTAACAATGTCGCACTTTTTCTCACATGGCTCTCTCTCACTCCCCTTCTGTGACTCCCCAACAGCCAGTTCCCTTCCCCCAGTTAATCCCAGTGTTTTGCTTTTCCTTATCTTTTTTGTTTGTTTGTTTATAGGGTTAGAGTTACTCTGTGTAGCTCTGACTGTCCTGGAACTAATATGTAGACTAGGTTGGCCTCAAACTCAGAGATCTACCTACACCTGTCTCCTAAATGCTGGCATTAAAGACATGTACTACCATTGCCCGGCTGTATTTCCTTTTCTTTTGTTTGTTTATTTGTTTGTTTTTGTTTTTCTTTTTTTTTTTTTTTTTTTTTTTTTTTGTTTTTTGAGACAGGGTTTCTCTGTGTAGCCTTGGCTGTCCTGGACTCACTTTGTAGACCAGGCTGGCCTCAAACTCACAGTGATCTGCCTACCTCTGCCTCCCGAGTGCTGGGATTAAAGGCGTGCGCCACTACACCCGGCACATTTCCTTTTCTTTATTTAAATGTTTATTTTTAAATTATTTGTAGGTGCTTGTGTCTACACGTGGGCATTGAACATGTGTGCAGGTGTCTGTGGAGGCCGTGTCAGCTGCTCAGCTGCAACAGGACTTTAGACAGTTGTGAGCCACCTGGTGTGGGTGCTGGGAACTGAACTCAAGTTCTTTAGACGAGCAGCAAGTGAAGCCTGGTGTTGGTGGTGCGCGCCTTTAATTCCAGCACTCGGAGGCAGAGGCAGCTGGATCACTGTGAGTTCAAGGCTAGCCTGGTCTACAAAATGACTCCAGGATAGCCAAGGCTAATACAGAGGGACCCTGTTTCCAAAACAAAACAAAACAAATAAATAATTGTATTTTAGACTAGGCGTGGCAGTGCACAACTCACTATAATCTCAGCACTTGAAGAGGCAGAGGGAGCACAGGACCAAGGGTCTAAGCAGGATTGTCTGGCACTGTCCTGGCTGCTCACCTTGACCTTCTGGTCCAGCAAGCTCTGGGGACCAGAGACACGGGCAAGTGCATCTTGAAGAGCCTCAGGGCTGGAGTGTTTTCCTGAAAGTTAAGACCCAAATGTATGGAAGGAAGGGCTGCTGATCAGGACCCTGGTCCAGTCTCACTCCAGGCCAGTTTCCCCAATATTTCTCCACATACCTGAGGGGACCCCAGGACCTTTGAACTCTAGGAAGGGCACCCGGAAATAGACGGGGGCATGGTGACATTTCTCTAGTTCCACATTCTGATAGATGAAGTCAAGGATCTCACTGACCCATGTGGAACCTAGAAAGGAGGTAGTGGAAAGTGAGTGCGGCTGAGGGCTTGGCTCTGTCTGCCAACGTGGCAGCCGCAGGCCTGGTAATGGGGCTCTCTTGGCTTATCAGACTTTGGGTACATGCTGATGATCAGGTCATCAGGAAAGGCTTGAAAGTTCTGCAGTTCAGCAAACCCCTCTGTGGAGAGTTTTTTTTAATTTATTTATTATGTATACAGTGTTCTGCTTGCATGTACTCCTGCAAGCCAGAAGAGGGCACCATATCACATTACGGATGGTTGTGAGCCACCATGTGGTTGCTGGGAATTGAACTCAGGACCTTTGGAAAAGCAAGCAGTGCTCCTAACCACTGAGCCATCTCTCCAGCCTCCCTCTGTGGAGAATTTGATCACTGGGATTGCCCTTCAGATCCATTAGTGACAGATGAGGTTTCTTGCACCAGCCCACTTCTGTTAGTAGCACCCCACTACCATTTGAGGTGGTCTTGCCTCAAGCTAAAGAGCAGGAGGCTTTATGTGGCCAAGGACTTTGCCGGAGCTCACAGAGCCAGCCTGTGGTGGAACTGACTGGAAGGCAGGTCTACCTTCCAGGCAGTGGTCACCCTGTGGTTGTACAGCAGCTCATCCGCAGAACATTCTACGGCCTCTGTATCCCACTGGTATCCAGACCATTAAAGAACTCTTGGGGGTCGTGCCCAGCCTCAAAGATGAGCAGCTTTCCAGGAGATGCTGTACTGTACCAGAGACAGTCCCCTAGAACCTGCCCATGCTCACTGCTAGCAGAGGCTTCATTTCTCTAACCGCCTCCCACTGCAGAAGTCAGCCTATAACCATGGATGGCCTCCTGTCCCCACTATGCCCCTCCCTGAGCCCCTCAGGCTGTCCACATAAGGCAACCACTCAGGGAGTGGACTTCTCAGCCCCTACCTGCCCAGCCCAGTCTCCACAAGGCACTAGGACAAATGCAGTTAGCCCAGGCACTGAGCTTGTTTGGGGGGGGGCGGTCAGAGGCTTCTACGTACATGAGCAAAACCGCTGGCTAGCAGGAGCTGCCTCAAATAAGATGGGGAAGCATGGACAAGGAGCCCGGAAGGGAGAAGTCCAGGCAAAGATCAAATAGGAGTTGCCCACAGGACCAGAGAGTGAGGAGCTGGGCACCGCAGAGGCCTTCCGGTCTACCCATCCCACACAGGCACTCACCTGACTTAAGAGGACCTGGCCTTGCGGCTCCCTGGGCATATGTGTGCAGCCTGGGAGTGCAGGATTCTCTCACCTGAGGGTTTTGTAGGTCCCCAGGTGGGAGGGGCTGAGAGCTCCGCCCCCCCCCCCCAGGACTGGCTATGCTTCATGAAGGAAGTGCTCAGTTACCCTCTACAGATCCCCAGCCAGAAGCAAGGTCATTACGTCTGCAACCCAAACCCTTTTTGGCCCTGAGGTACTAAATGAAGGGACAGATGGTGGAGAATGCACCCATGGGTGGACAGTTTTGTTTTCCCCAAAAGTGACCTATAGCTAGGTTAGCTCGAGAAACTCTACCTCTGCAGGAAGAAAGAGGGCGACAGGGCAAGGTGGGTGGGGCTATTTCCTATTAGACAATTAAAACAATGAACCCAAAGTAATGGGAATTGCTCCAGGAATATCAAACTATTGAAACAATGGACCCCAAGGAAATGGGAATTTCCTCCAGGAATTTCTGCTAGGAAAAAGAACGGAACCCAGCTGGAGGGGGAAGTTGTTTCCCTGAAAAAGAGGCACAGGGTTCAACAATTTGTCCATCTATCTTACTGGATAAGATGGACGCCCGGATGATGTGTCAGTGATGGGTGCAGCCGAACCTTGCCAGGGGCTGTGTTGATATGCTTATCCTTCAACCTGTATTTTCTTTCTTTCTTTCTTTCTTTTTTTGAGACAGGGTTTCTCTGTGTAGCCTTGACTATCCTGGACTTGCTTTGTAGACCAGGCTGGCCTCGAACTCACAGCGATCCGCCTGCCTCTGCCTCCAGAGTGCTGGGGTTAAAGCCGTGCGCCACCACCGCCCGGCATTAAATGTAATTTTTTTTTCAAGACAGGGTTTCTCTGTGTAACCTTGGCTGTCCTGGACTCATTTTGTAGACCAGGCTGGCCTCGAACTCACAGAGATCCTCCAGCCTCTGCGGCCTGAGTGCTGGGATCGAAAGCGTGCACCACCATGCCTTGCTGAACCTGTATTTTCAACTTTGACCTTATTTGGGCCCTGAACAAGGACTCCAGGGGTTTGCTGGACCTCTTTGTTCCTCTTCCCAACATGGCCACACTGAATAAATCTCCTTTCTCTGCCTTCCACTTCTTTCAATTGGCTTATTGAGGCCAGGTGGTCAGACTGACTTGGTATAGGTTGTGACTCCCATGTCCAAAACATGTAGATTAAGATTTAGCAGCAAGCTTGACACTGGAGGTCTTCAGAGTGTCCACCCACCTGCTGAGGCAACAAGATTCAACAGGACTCAGGAGCTGGCGGTGGCTCAAAGTTCTGGAGTGTGACACAGGAAGTTTGTTTTAGGCTGATGTATGTAAGTACAGTGCAATTCAGAAAAAGGTTTCCTGGTATACCACAGCCCTATGTGCACAAGGAGGCATAATTTCATCTGAATTCTTCTCAAGGTGGTTACTTCCTCCATGAAGGTGGGTTCTAGAGACAGGTGACATAGGCTATTTTTTTTTAAAGGTTTATTTATTATGTATATGGTATTCTGCTTGCATGTACACTGCCGGCCAGAAGAGGGCACCAGATCTCATTATAGGTGGTTGTGAGCCACCATGTGGTTGCTGGGAATTGAACTCAGGACCTTTGGAAGAGCAGCCAGTGCTCTTAACCTCTGAGCCATCTCTCCAGCCCCTACACTTGTTATCTTAAGGGCCTAGGGGAAGATCGGGTGTAATCTTGGTCATGCAGATAGTACATAGGTCACCTAGACTATTAACCACTTCTGGTCCTGGTTGTGGGAGCTTCGGGGATTGGAGGTAAGGCCTGGCCAAAGAGATAGCCCAGGCGTTGTCTACCCTGTTGGCCACCTCCATTCCCCAACTTCTGGGTGGAAAACAGATTATGCATCTTTTCCCTTGAAATGACAAGCCTGGTTGTTCCACATTTCTGGTTTCCCTGGTGCTGCCTGTAAGGCAGACACGCAGGCTCCAAGCCACCTGCCTAGTCTCCTGAGCCTCTATTTATTCTCTTATTTAGTGTCAACTGTCACCTTCACACAGCCCAGCCTTCTCTGAGGGATCTTCAATCGGGAGACTGTTCTGGCTGGCCTGGCCTGTGGGCATGTCTGTGGGGGCATTTCCTGAATTGTTGATTGATGTGAGGGGCCCAGCCCACTGTGGACAGTGCCACCCCTACGCAGGTGGCCCTGGGTTGTGTAGTCATGTGACTAAGGCACCAGGCAGATGGCGCCAATAAACAGATGCCTGCACAGTCAGGGCTCCAGGCTCTGGCCTTGAGTTCCTACTCCTGATGGGCTTTTACCTGTAAGTATAAGATGAAACAAGCCTTTTCCTCCTCAAGTTACTGGTCCCATGTTAATTATAGCTAAGGGAAAGCGAATGAAGACAGTATCTGTTACTTCTGAGAAAGGTTAAGAGAGCAGCGAGGCCACATGGTCAGCCCAAAGGCTGGACTTCACTTCCTGCCTGGCTCCGACAAAACTCCAGAACGTACACTTAACTCATCCTTTTTATTGTGCTTAAGTAAAAGCTGCCGACCACTGAAGGGAGAGGCGGAAGAGGTATGCGCTGAAGGTTGGGGGCACATAGGATCAGGTCTCCAGCAAGTCTGTCCAGTGTTCCTGAAAGGACAGAGGGTGAGTCAGAGGTAGTCTAGGAGGGTTGAGGAGGAGGGGGGGCCAGAGTTACCTCTCACCTCCTCTAATTCCAAATCCTCTTCCTCCTCAGCATCCATGTGGCACTGTCCAACCAGGTGTCCCCAAAGTAGTGACTCCTTACAGCTGCCAAAGGGTGCATTTGGTGGAGATGGCAGAGTGAGGATTCAACGAGCCAGGACTGGCACACAGGGCAACTTCTCCCCAGGGCCCCCACAGGCTGGGAGGAGGGGCCGGGCTCACCTAGGACAACGGCCCTCCAGGGGCAGAAGCTGCCCGGGCTCTTCCTGCAGGAACTGCTCGGCCAGGCAGATGATATGGGCCCTTAGGGGACAACCAGGGTGGGGGCAGCACAGGGGGCCCTCTTCATCCTGTCGGAGGTGGCAGGCGAGGAGATACGGAAGTAATTTTTAAGTAACTGAGGCAACACACAGCTTGTGAGACAAGAAAGAGACAGGGGGACAGCAGGAAGCACACAAAAGAGCTGTGACTTCAGGAGGCCAGGAAAGATCTCGCAAGGTGACTGGTTGCCCATTCGGAGAATCTAACGGGCCCCTGGCAGGTTCTGATAGATCAAGAAACAGCTGAAAGGACCACCCAGACATATGTCTAGCGGGCAAAGTCCGGGGTCTCAGCCGCTCTGTACCCCTACCTGCAGCATACGTGCACACAGAGTGCAGCTGGCCGTGGCACCTAGATCCGGCCGGCACTCGCTGTCAGCCTCACTTGCAGAGGGTCGTTTCGGGACCGAGGGCTGGGATGGTGGCGGTCCAAAGGCAATGGGCATGTGTGGTGGTGGCGCTGGACAGAGTTCATGGCGGAAGTCAGGTCGCAGCCAGCGTATTGTTAGAGGGAGTCGTACCCACGGAGGAGCTCGGAGCATGTGTGCCAACACACGCAGGTGGAAGGCAAAGGCAGCCTCGCTGCGCAGGCGCGGCCCCACGTGCGTCAGGCGGCGTGAAGCTTGAGGATGCTGCCAGGCCCATTCAAACTGTAGGAGGGATGACGCAAAACAAAGTCAGGGTGGTCCTGGGCAAAGTCCTCTAGACAAATCCTGTGCCCCAATCTAGCCTGCCCTTAGGACGCCTTTCTTACCCGAAGGGCGGCCACAGCAGACGGGAAACCGTGCAGGATCAGCACCATGTCCCTTGGGAGAAGAGAGGGGCACGGCCAGTGAGTCTCCATCACACCTCAACCCTGCTAGAAGCTGAACTCCCCACCCCCACCAGGCCTGTGCTCCGGTTCACACGGAGCCATCAGGACTCGAACCTTTCATGGAGGTGCAGGCACTTGCCCAGCTCACTCAGGCTCCTCACCAAGTTCTTGATCGCTCTCCTCTGGAAGCTGTATTCTAGCCCCAGCCTTAAGACAAGGCCCCTGTCTCATGATCCCAGTCTTAAAACAACTTATACTAGTACATATTACACCTACATTGTATTTGATGCCTCTTATTATATAATCACTTTTGTTTTTGTTTTCTTCATCATTCCAAATAATTCTCTTCCTACTTTCACACTTTTTCTTTAAATCCTGAAGAAAACTTGAGATGTTTGTCTGTTATATCACTTAACACGATGCCGTCTAGCTCCACCCACTTTTCTCAATGAGCGACTGCATTTTGGGGCTGGAGAACTTGCTCCTGCAGAGGGACCTGGGCTCAGAACGTATCTGTAACTCCCATTCCAGGAGGCACGGCGCCCTCTTCTGGCCTCTGCAGGCACTGCATGCACATGGTGCACTTAAGGGGAAAACATTCATATGGATCAAATAAAAATAAAACTTTAAATTTTTAAAATTTATTATTTTATGTATGAGTGCTCTATCTGCATGTTACACCTGCCTGCCAGAAGAGGGCATCAGATCCCAGTATAGACGGTAGTGAGCCACCATGTAGTTGCTGGAATTGAACTCAGGACCCCTGGAGGAGCAGACAGTGCTCTTAACCACTAAGCCATCTCTTTAGCCCAAAACGTTCTGTTTGTTTGTTTTTGTTTTTGTTTTTAACTGTAGCTTGTATATGTCACATTTTCTTCACCCACTCACCTGTTGAGATGGGCACTGTGCTGGCTAGTTTTATGTCAACTTGACTGATCAGAGAAAAGGGAGCCTCAATTGAGAAAGTTCCTCCATAAGATCAGATTATATGCAAGCCTGGAAAGAATTTTCTTGATTATTGATTGATATGGGAGAGCCCCACCCACTGTGGGTGGTGTAGCCCCTGAGCTGATGGTCCTGGGTTCCATGGCCTCTGCATCAGTTTTTATTTGGGGTCCTGCCTGTCTTCCTCCAATGACGAACAGTGATGTGTAAGTGTAAGCGCGCTTTCCTCCCCAATAGCTTTTGGTCGTGATGTTTCATCACAGCAAGAGTAACCCTAAGTAACACCTTGGTTGACTCCATAGCTTCGTTGATGTACTTAATATTTTCTTAGATTCATTTTATTTTATTGTGTGACTGTTTTGCTTGTATGCTTGCATACGATATGTGTGTATGTGTGTGTGTGTGTGTGTGTGTGTGTGTGTGTGTGTGTGTGTGTGAATGTCTGTGCAACCACGTGCGTGCCTGGTGGGCGCAGATGTCAGAAGAGGGCGTTCGATACCCAGGTCGTGGAGTTACAACGCAGCTTGTGCACAGGCTCCCCCAAATAACCACTCCAAGTCTTAATCCAGCCTTCGCAGAGTGTTGAGATCCACAAGGTGCTGCCTCCCTGCTACGCTCTCCTCGGTGACAGGCCAGGGACTCAGAAACGCCCGCGATCACCAAAAAAAAAAAAAAAAAAAAAAAGCCCCACCTCGGTCATTAGTCTTCTGCCCTGGCGGCCCGCCTCCTACCCGGAGCCTTCCGGCAAGACACCGGCGCCCTCTTACCAGGGTCCTCGCCCGCTGGTCCGCCAGGCGCCACCTTTTTTGCGACCGGCGTTGTGTTGCCGGACCCGTCGAGCAGGATTGACTGTGAATCCCACGTACACGCGGCCCCGATGCCGAGGGTTCTGGCAGTAGAGCAGGTAGACCCCGAAGAAACGCCCCGGTCTTGCCGCGTGTCCCATCGGGACTCTGCGGGTTGAAGGTCCAAAGTGTGTGTGGATGGGTGATTTCTGGGACCCCCCGACCTCGGGAAGAGCTGGGTTAGCCAGGATGCAGAACGTTTGTTTAGGAAAAAGCACTGGAGAACGATCGTGCAGCGTCTTGGTGCGCCGCCTGACGGCAGGGGGATGTGCAAAAGCGGCCAAAAAAACCGGCTGCCCTCCAGCCCGGCGCCGATTGGCTAATTGCTGGGGCGGAACTTCCCAAATGTTGCGAATTCGGGAGGGGGGCGGTGTATCAGGAGGCGGAAGTGCTGCCTTCGAGGCCGCCCCAGGAAGGGCGGAAGTGAATGGCGTTGAGGAAGTGGCTACAGTGAGGGCGGAAAGCGGGGTGGCGGGCTCCGAGGCGAGGTTTTGTACATGCCGGGCTGTGGTCCCACCGCGCTGTGACCATGGCACTCAGCGCTAACTACCTCCGCGAGAAGCTGCAGCGGGACCTGGACGCAGAGCATGTGGTGAGTGTGGGACCGAGGGGTCGCGGGCGGTGTCGAAGGGCTCCCGGGCGAGTGCTCCATCGTCCGGATCTTCCGCTGGCTAGGAGGTGGAGGACACGACTCTCAACCGTTGCGCGACCAGCTTCCGAGTCCTGGTGGTGTCGGCTAAGTTCGAGGGAAAGCCACTGCTCCAGAGACACCGGTGAGCCCCTGGGAGCCCCTCGCCCAGCGTGGCATCGGGTTTGGAAACCGCTGCCCCAGTCTCGGTCCGCCCGGGTGGGGACTAACTCCCAACGCCCCTCGATGTGCCCCATAACCCTGAGGGTGGCTCCTGTCTTTGTGGTTGGAATTCTGCACCCTCCTCGAATTCCCACTTCTTGGAGACATCTCCGATCTCCTTGGTCACGCCACCTTCGGAGCCCACTACCCTGAGGCCGGTCATTTTCCAATTTCTTGTCTCTCCCCAGGCTGGTGAATGAGTGCTTAGCGGAAGAGCTCCCGCACATCCATGCCTTTGAACAGAAAACTCTGACGCCAGAACAGTGGACCCGAGAGCGGCAGCAATGAGAGGCTCAGACCTGAACAGCCATTAAATTGTGTATCTGGTCCAGCTGGTTTCAGTGTGCTCCGAGACTGAGTCAAGGGCGTGGCGTTTCCCTGACTCTCCATCCGTTGTTTTTTGGTTGTTTCCCCCCCTTCTCCCCCCCCCCCCCCATTTGGATGTATTTCTCTCCTGGGCCCTCTAGCTTCCAAGTTAAACAAATGAGAGTTCTGTTCTAAGTCTCTGCCAAGGCTGCCTTGTAAGCCTGCACGGTCAGTCCCTGCTGGTCTCTGTACTGTCACCAAGGGCAGCCCTCAAAAAGCAAGGTGTGCCTGCTCCGCCAGCCTCAGGACCAACAAACCCCGAGCATTTCCCCTTGCCTCTGTTTCTCCAGGACCCTGGAGGGGTGTCAGAGACAAGATACAGAATTTCTATCAGGTTGTCGGTCTCTTGACAGGCCTCAAGGCTACTCCACAACTAATTCCTCTCCACTGTGGATCTTTGGTTTGGTTTGGTCTCTCAGATGGGGTCTCAATATGTTTTCCAGGCTGTTCTTAAGTTCATGAGCTCAGATGATCCTCTGGCCTTGGCGTCCCATGCAGCTGTGACTACATGTCATCACGGAGCTCAGTTCTAACCCATATGGTTAGGGACTGTCCCTGCCACTTAGTTACCTCTGCCCCCACCTTCTCCTGGTCAAGCTGAGGCCATGGTCGTCACTGTTGATGCCTTCTCCATCCCCGATGTCATTTCCTGAACATTTTTGGTTCCTCTGGAGGACTAATAATTCAGTCGACTCACAAGGACCGCCAAAAGAGGACACAGGAAAGATGCAGAGAGTAGCCTAGCCTGCGTTCCCAGAGGACTGACCCCTTCACCCCCAGTGATGGTCCCTCCTCCGGTTTATAGAGTAGAAGAGACTTGCCCAGGACCTCATGCCCTGTCAGAGGGTGACACACAAGTGGGCAGGCAGATAACTCCATGGTGTGCTGAAGAGAAAAGGGCTGCGGTCCTGGGTACTCTGCACTGTATGACTTCAGCCCATGGCCGTGGTACCCTGTAGAAATGCTCGGTTTCATCTCAGGGTCTCCCGCCAGTTGTGCACCAAGATCTGCTTACACACTAAGACACTCCTTCAGGAAGCATGCATGCAGATAGCCCGTAGACAGTGCTTGCCTACTGTACACGAAGCCCTAGGTTCAGTCCTCAGCACCCCAAGAACCAGGCATTGTGATGCACACCTAGAGCAGTACTTGCCGGGTACAAGGATCAGGCGTTCAGGACCACGCTGGGCTGTGCGAGACAGTCACAACACACCGGAACAATCACCTCACTATACAAAGGGTTTAAGAGATCTATTCCTTCCTGTTTTCCTCAGAGGCCAGGTCCTTTGAACCCCACAGGAAATGCTCTGAAGCAGTAGGAGAATGCTGCGTGAAAGGGGGTGCTTAGCCCATGACTCCAGAAATGCCAGTCAGCAGACCCTGCTCCATGCTCTGCAGTCCAGAGTCAGGCCGTTTCCTTGTCCCTAAGCTTTGTCCTTATGGGACGTAGTCTTTGTTTTGTCAAAATTTTCCCTTAATTTTTTGTTTGTTTTGTTTTTTGAGACAGGGTCTTTGTAGAGCCCAGGCTATCCCGGGACTAAGAAATCTGCCTGCCTCTGCTTCCTTAGTGCTGAGACTAAAGGCATGTGTCCCCACACCTGACTTATCCGTGTTTATGGATGTGGGTGTGGTTGCTTGCAGAGGGCATCAAACCTCCTGCGGCTGGAGTTGCAGGTGGTTGTGAGCCACCTGATGTGCGTGTTGGGATTGGTCCTCAGGGAGGGCAGCAAGTGTTCTTAACTGCTGAGCTATGTCTCCAGCCCAAGATTTGTTTTTACTTACGTGTATGTGTGAATGTGTGTGCATGCAGGTATACATGCCTATACACACGAGGCCAGAAGAGGATGTCGGATGTCTGTCCTCTGTCACTTTCTATTTATCTCTTTGAGCCAGGTTCTCTCTCTGAGCCTGGTGCTTGCATCTTCTTTAGGCTAGAAGCCAGCCAGCCAGCTCTAGCAATCCTGTCTCATCCACACCAGAGCTTGGGTTACAGGTGTTTGCAAGATTACCCAGTTTGTTACAGGTGCTGGGATCTGAATTCCACTCCTTATGATTGCAGGACGAACACTCTACACCACCAAGACATCCTTTCAGCTTGTGCTGCCCACCAGGCCACATCTCAGCACCAGCTCCCCCACCCCCATCTGATTTTTTTGTTCTGTTTTGTCGAGGCAGTGTCTCGCTTTATAGCCAATCACAGTTGGATTTCTGGCTTTAAGCACACAACAGGCCTGTCCAGCCTCCCAGTGCTGGGATTACAAGTGTGAGTCATGTCTGATCAGAGTCTCATTGTTTTTGTTCTTTGAGTCTATAGTTTGGAAAATGTCAGGCCAGGCGAGGTGGCACACGCCTTTAATCCCAGCACTTGGAAGGCAGAAACAAGCAGATCCCTGTGAGTTCGAGGCCAGCCTGGTCTACAAAGAGAGTCCAGGACAGCCAGGGCTACACACAGAAACCCTGTCTCGAAAAAAAGAAAAGAAAAATGTCGGGCTAGAGAGATGGATCAGTGGTTAAGAGCACTGACTGTTCTTCCAGAGGTCCTGAGTTCAATTCCCAGCAACCACATGGTGGCTCACATCCATCGATAATGAGATCTGATGCCCCCTCTGGTGTGCATAAAGACATGTACTCATATACATAAAATAAATAAATCTTAAAAAAAGAAAGATGTCACTGTGTGCTTCTTGATTTCTCCACAAGGAACAGTGGTCACTGTGGTTGTTTGCAGTTTGTGCTGGAGCGGACCAGGAAATGCTCATTTGGTCTGGGACACAGCTAGAGTTTACAGAGAGCTTGCATAGCATATTAACGGGTGTGACTTTGTCCCCCAGCACTACCAAAGAAGCCACAAGAAAAGATTTGAGGTGACTATGCACATTCTTGGGGCCCTAAGATAGGGATTTCGATGGCTCAGACCTTGCACTCTGAGGTGGAGCTGGGAAATAGAGAACAGTCTCTCAGCTCCATCACTGCAGGTATCCTAGCAACCAAAGGGCAGCCTTGGGGCTGGTCAGTTCACCAGAGTCTGAGAGGTACCAGAAAATAAAGCCATTTTATTATTTTCATCTTATTCACGATATGGCCTGAGGGTTGGGGTGGGGGCAGAGTGAATGGCTGGCCCCAGCTGAAGCCTCTGAGGTCCTTTACTTGGCCTGAACAGTCTCCTCCAGCCTGTCCAAGCGCTCCTGTAACTTTTGCATCATGGCCTTCAGGTTCCTTATCTCTCCCTCCAGCTGTGACACAACGTCCTAGGAGACCCAGCATTGCATTAGGCCCGGCTTTTCTGTAGCTTTCCTTCCTCTGGCATCAGTTAACCTTCCCAAGAGCTGCAAGGCTTGGGCCCTTCTGTCCCAGCAGCTGCTACCCACATTCCTGCAGGGCTATATGCTTGCAACCTGGTGTTTAAGGCTTCGGGGTCTTACCCTTCAAGAATCTCCCTCTATGAGGAGCTTGGCCATCTCTAAACACTGAACTCTTTCCCTGTGAGACACTGAGCACTTCCCATGCAGCCTTGGCCTTACCCACCTTCCTGCCCTGCCCCCTCCCCCGCCAGCTCCCACCTGCCTTACCAAGCCCAGAGTGCCGCTGGCCTCTGGTGTAGCTCTTCTGCGAGCACTGTCTAGGCCCTTGTTGACTCTCAGCTCCCGGCTCTTTGGGGGCACGTAGCCATCCTTGAGGGAAATGAGGAGGGGCCCGGCATCCCGACCACCCAGCCACTCCTCAGCTGTGAGGGCAGGGTCAGGTCCTGCGGTGGGTGGGTACAGGTCCTCCTGGAACAGGTCCGACTGTGGGCAAGGCCAAGGCTGGTCATGAGAGTGTTTACATTCCTGCCCCACCCTGTGAGCCCCCACGGTCCGTTCCTATCCCAGCACCCAGGGAGGAAGGAGCACAGGAGCATCACCTTCCTAGGCACTGTCATGGCAATGGGCTCACACTTCCGCTCATGAAGCTTATAGAACCTGTGGAAACAGGAAGAGGAGTGGCACTATACAACACGGCTCGTTGGGTGCCCAAGGTCTGGTTAAGATCGCGGGGGCGGGGTCAGTCACCTGGCAATCTCACACTTATTCACTTCCAGGCCACGTTTGGGCATGTAGCCCATCCCACGCTGAGACTCCTTGGAACTGAACATGGAAAGATAGTGCAGGAACGGAGCCTCAGAAGTGATCTCAAAATACCGGATAGAGCTGTCACCCTGTAGGTTGTATGGACAAGCGGGTCAGTAGCAGCACAGGGCACCAGCCTTTGTGCTCACCCATCCACTTGCCCACTTCCCTGCCCCCAGCCCTCCTGACTGAGTCACCTTGCCACAGAGGTAGACAATGTTGGTGTCAGGGTCAAAAAAAGGCAGCAGGACTCCACTGCTTGTGTCCAGCTCCTGCAGGGACAGTGGCTCCTCCAGGTGCTTCTGTAGAGACAGGTGGGGACAGCAATAGGCGGGGCCGTGTCCAGTCTTCGCTGGACAGTAAGCGGTCAAGGGTCCTCAAGACTAAGCATGCAAACTCCCCATCTTGCAGGTAAACTGAGGCCAAGGTCACGTGGTGGGGCAGAGACCGTGCCTTGAGTCCCAGCCTAAAGGGCTCTGTTTCTCGGCACTCACCGTGTCCCACAGCGCCACCTGCCGCTCACTCATGCGGCTGAACCCGGTGGTTAGAATCTTTCCTTCTGACACAAACACAGCGTGCACCGGCCGAGTTCCCTCGTGAGGACGGTCCTTTTCCTGAGAGGAAAGAAATGTGCTAAGTCAGCCTCTCACAGGCTCACCAAGGGACATCTAGACCCCCAGGTGGGTGCAGGGAAAGCAACATCCAAGGGCCAAGGTTTTGGCTTCATGGCAACTTACAGCCACCACGGTGCCTTTGCGAGGTTCAATGATGCGAACTCGCTTGTCACGGCAGGAGGTGCAGATGAGAGCGCCATCCCGGCTCCAGTCCACACTGTAGATTGTGTCCGGGTGCACATCCGGGCCCAGTGTCAGCACAGATGCCCCAGTGCCCACGTCCCACACCAGGATCACATTGTCACAACCTGCACAATTGTCCAGCGTTGAACTATGAGGCTTGGCCCTCCTGTCGCGTGCCCTAGCCCTCCCCCCCTCACCCTTATGGCACCTGCACTGAGCAGTACGTTCTGGGCTGTGGGGTGCCAGGCCACGATGCCGACCCGCTTGGTGTGACCCTCCAGGGTGACGACGGGCTCCCGCAGGGGCATCACCAGACCCCCATCAGGGATCTCCCACACCTGCAGAAAGGGGCGAGTGAGTCTCTGGGACTTCCAAATCCAGCTTCTTCCTGGAGACCCCTCATAATCCACATTCCTACCCAGACTCACCATAACCGTGCAGTCCTCAGAGCCACTGGCAATGACATTGTCATTGTGCGGGCACCAGGCGATGTCTAACACAGGGGCAGTGTGGCCGCAAACTAGGGGCACGTTCTTGTCCACGCGTCCAGTCTGGAGGGCACAGCGGGGCTTCTGATGGAGGCGCTTTGGCCTCCAAACCCAATCCAACCTCCCCACACCCCTGCAAAGGGACACAGAGGAAGGCTGTGGGGTCCCTGGGGGGGGGTTGGTACTGGGATGGGGAGGACTTGGCCTTTGCCCCAGACCCAGGGAGGCTAGCACCAAACTGCATGAGACCCTGGCCAAGATCCTGACCCCCGTTAACTCAGTATTATCTCTGGGGGCCCAGGGGGAGCATAAGGTGGGAGGCTATAGGATGTGTGTTGTACACGCACACCTAGATGCCTCTAGACATAATCAAAGGTTTGGAAATGGCCTCTCCCGAGGGCCAACTGCTTCCTGTGTAAAGCAAGAGCTGTGCGGGCCCAGCTTCAACGCGGCAACCACTTCCTCTTCCCTTCTGCTTCCATCGGCCCTTTTAAGGTAACAACTTAGGGCCTAACTCCCCTTCCTGTTTCACCCGGTAAAAGAGTCCAGGAGTATACTGGGGTTGAAGGGCGGTGGGCTCAGAGGGCAGGCTCCACCTGTGAGCAAGGGCTTACACTTGATGAAGGCCCCCAAAGGCTCAATTCCTCACAAGCCAGACCTGGAGTCCTCACCCCTGAGAACAGGGGAGCAACTCTATCCTGAGCAGAACCCCCCCAGGCCAAGACGTGAGAGATGCCCTGCCTTGTTTTGTCCCCAGAGAATTTAAGGAGCAAACGGCCTTATCACATTTTACAGATGACAACACAGAACCCCAGGAATGCTTGGTCACAGTCCCCTACTCAGGTCCCCACAGTCTCGGTGGGCAGCAGAACCCTCCTCAGGAGCGCTGCTGTCCCAGAAGCTCACCTTGCCTAGGGGTAGCACCAGGAAGGCCCCTCCCCCACTGGCCTCACAGATCAGAGCCATGAACTTGGGGTTGACAGCGCAGAAGCCACTGTCCCAGGTGGTTTGTGAGACGCGCACATCCTCATAGCACTGGTCAGCCTTGGCTGGCTGTCCAAACACGTGGCGGAATTTGCTGGAGCGAACCACCTGCCGGCTCATCCTGAGGGACACAGATTGCAAACTTTTCTCTAGATCAATTCTGGCTGCACATGGCCAGCCCCAGAGCACAACCCTTCTTGGCCTGGCTTCACAAGTCCCCAGCATCGTGTCTGAGGCACCCTGACCTCCGACTACTACTATTCTCCATGACTGACAGCCTGCTTACCCTCCCCAGTTTTCCTCCTGTCAAACTCCCAGGAGCTCCAAGCCACACCCTCAATCCTGCACCAGCAGCCCTTAGGCTCTGAGGGTCTGGTTCCTGACGCCCTGGAGGTGTGGATTCCCTCCTGTTGTGGGTGTAGGGTTCCAGATCCTACACCCAGATCCTCCCACCCACACAGAGCTTCCTAGAGGGTGGGCAGGCCTTCTCCTTGGCCTTCCAGCTCAGGAATGGCACACGAGGATGGACACCAGCTTGCCCAGAAGAGAATGAGGTCACAGGATGGCTTCCCCAGGTTTCTGGCCCCAAGAAGCAGCATTGGCTTGGGTCTCAGCATCCCTCCACACCTCTGCCTCTCAAGCTCAGCTCAGAAAAGGCAGGTGCTCTTCTGAGCCATCTCTGCTTCCTTGACTTCCCTGAGGTCCGCTAAGATGGTTACCCACTGTGGCTGAGCAGCCAGCCAGCGAACAGCCCAGGGGCTGCCTCTATCCCCGTGCCCAAGCCTTCCACCTTCCTGCTCAGTGAAAGCGATGGCTGCGCTACGGAGGGCATTCTGCCCAGAGCCTCTGCCCACCTCTCCAGGTTTCATCCATCTGCTCGGCCTTAATGGGGAGCCTCTTCTTGCGGGGACTCCATCCCCAAAGAGGCTCCCAGGTCTAAACAGAAAGCAGGTGAAGCGTGTGAGTGAAGTCTCCAAGAGCAGAAGGGGAGATAAGCCCCCAGTGAACGGTCTGGCTTTGGGGGGGAAAACCCAATCCAGAGGTGGGGGCGGTAGATGTGCCCCACCCGGCCTCCTCCCCCACCCAGGTACCAAGCCCGGAAACCACGGAAAGGGGAACTTGGTCTTTTCTTGTTTTGCACTCAACCCCTTCCTGTCTCAAAGCTCGGGGCAGTTACTTGGCTCACCCCACCCTGCCCCCACTCCCCACCGCCCAGAAACTCCCTCTCCGGGGCACAGGTTCTGAGCCCAGCTGCCGCCCGCTCCCAGCGCGCCCACCTCCATCTTGGTCACGATGGTCTTTCGCCCTCACCTTGGAGCACTCTGGGACCTACTTGCCCCTTCGCACTTCTTGGTCCCCGGCTCTCCAGGCGGGGTTCACGAATCGGCTCTCTGTCCCTAGCCTGATGCCCCTGACAGCTCGCCCACCCCCACAACCCTGCTCCCACGCCAGCGCTGGCCCCACAGGTGGCCCATAGCAGCGATGCCGGGCCCTTGTGAGCAGCCCTCCCCTGGCGTCCAGCCTCACCTGCTGAGGAGAGCTGAGCGTGACCCCCCCAAGTGGAGGAGGAAGGAAAGGAGGATGGAGGAGCTGCAGGCTGGCCGGTGAGGATGCTCTGTCAAGACAATGAATGAGCAGCCGCCGTGCGGCCGGCCTCCTCCGAGTGGCAGCGCCCCTTTTGGGCGGAGCTTATGAAGGCCCGGCCCTTCGCTCCTGGGCGGGGAGGTTGGGAACCACCCCCTCAGCCCCCCCCTCCCCGCCCGTGCTGTCAGCTCCAACCCCCAACAGATGCTGACGCGAATCAGCTCTCTCTCTTTTTTTAATGTCAAAACGCAAAAAATATCCCGTTCCATCATCCCTCCCCCAGCGGCCCGCAGCCTACTGGAGGTCCTTTCCCTGGCACAAGAGAAAGCTCCACAGGGCTGCAACCAGCTTGAGAGCCTTCCCTGCGACAGGAGGGACCGCTCCTGTCGCTGCCCCCAAAACAGATTCCTGGATGGCCTTGGGAATCATGTCTCCTCTCAGGAGGCTCAGGGCTTCAACGGGGGACACTCTCGCCCTCTGCTTCACAGGGTAGAGGCCCGGAAGAAGTAAAATAATTGGGCTTTACGGAGCACCTGTTTGCTGCCGGGGTTGAGAGAGCAAGTGAGTCAGGCTCTCGCTTCTGTAGAGCTCTCTCAGCTTTTTGCGGGGTGGAGGCGGTCTGCTACCGTTTCCAGGCCCCTGGGTACACACACAGAAGTCTGATATCACACACAGGAGGGCTAACGTCCATTCCTGTCCCTCAGGGGGAGGCGGGTTGTCACATGAACAAGGGCAGGGCAAAAAAGGCCTTTGCTAGAAGCACTCTTGTGACTCTTGGCTGTCACTCTTCTGAGTGACCTTGGGTAGATTAATTTAATCTCAACCCCATTTCCCTCTTTATTACCTGCCTCGTACAGAGATGATCACTCCAAGGATATCTGCATGCGCTTCTACAGAGTGGCGGGGGTAATTAATGTTAGCTTTCACAGACAGATTTGGTGGCCCACACCTGTGAATCTGGGGAGGCAGAGGCAAAAAGGTCACAGTGATATCAAGGCCAGCCTGGTCCACAAATCAGTCCCAGGCCACGGCTGCATAATGAGACCCTGTTTCGAAAAACCAAAAGGTGTCCGTTCTGGCATCACTGTCACTTACCAGAGCTTTGGGCTGTCCTGAAAGGATGGGGAAACACAACACATGGCTTTGGAGGAAGGCTGGGGGGTGGTGTGTGTGCGCTGAGGCACAGTGTCATCACAGTTCAAGGACGCAGGTGTGCTGATAGTCATCTGTAGTTTGAGCACTCAGGAAGCTGAGGCCGGAGGCTAGCCTGGGCTACATAGCGAGGCCCTGTCCAAAAGAAACTGCTCTTCAAGGAAGAAGTAGCTCAAAGAACAAGAAGGGCCTGGCTCTAAGAGGCCCAACCTCTCCAAACCTGGGTCTCTGTAGGTGAGGGGCAAACAAAGGTGGCCCTGCCCAGTTCGCAGCTGACGGAGCTCAAATGCAGTGATGTAGATTAAAGTGCTCTGCAGTTACGAAGCGCCGGGTTGTATTGTGCCTGAAGCTCTGTGACCAGGGACAGGGACAATACAGTCTCCACCTAGAGTGGTGGGGCTGAGAGTGTAGCTCTGCTCAGCTGGCAGAGTGCTCGCCGGGCGTGGTAAAGTGACCCAGCATCTGACTAGGTGGCTGGCTGGAAGATGGCTCAGTGGTTTAAGAGCACTTTCTGGCCAGGCGTGGTGGCGCACGCCTTTAATCCCAGCACTCCGGAGTCAGAGACAGGCAGATCGCTGTGAGTTCGAGGCCAGCCTGGTCTACAAAGTGAGTTCCAGGACAGCCAGGGCTACAGAGAGAAACTCTATCTCAGAAAAAAATAAAAAATAAAAAACAAAACCAGAGCTGGAGCTGGGCGTGGTGGCACGCGTGTCTTTAATCCCAGCACTCGGGAGGCAGAGGCAGGCAGATCACTGTGAGTTCAAGGCCAGCCTGGTCTACAAAAGGGAGTCCAGGACAGCCAAGGCTACACAGAGAAACCAACAACCAACCAAAAACAAAAACAAAAACAAGAACAGATATGATGGTGCATGCCTGTAATCTCAGTAGCAGAAGTAGGAGGCTCAGAAATTCCAGATCATTCTTAGATACATTAAGGAGTTCATTGGGGCTGGAGAGATGGCTCAGAGGTTAAGAACACTGACTGTTCTTCCAGAGGACCCAGGTTCAATTCCCAGCAACCCACGTGTCAGCTCACAACTGTCTGTAACTCCTGTTCCAGGAGATCCAACACTCTCACCCAGACATACATTTAATCAAAATACCAATGTACATAAAATAAAAATAAATAATTTTTTAAAAAGGAGTTCAAGACCAGCTTGGGCTAAATGAGACTCTGCCCCAACCCTCCCCTACAAACAGTAATAGCTATTGTTTATTGTGCAGCTGCTGTACGCCAGACTGTTCTAAACATTGTAGATTGCAGGCTCACTGGGCATGGTGGTACATACCTGCAATTCCAGTACTCTGGAGGCTGCGGCAGGTTGCCAGCCTAGGCTACACAGCAAGACCCTGTCTCAAAAACAAGCAAACAAAAAAGTACTATATTCACTTACAAAAAAAAAAAACCTGACACCCCTTCCCCCCCCACACACACACACCCTGAGGGTGGCTACTACTTGGTGGTACTTTGCATTTGGCAGGGAGTATATAGGCACACGCCACCTTCAGCCCCGGAGGGCCTACTGCTCACACTCAGGCAGAGAACAAGCACACTGGTGAAACCCATGCCTTCAGGGGTAGCGAGCTTTTCAGGCTGGAGAGAGAGAGAGCTAGGCAGCCACGCGCTGCTCTTAGATGCCGGGCACAGTGTCCAGTGTGAGAAGAGGGAAACAGGCAGATGTTGTAGTGGACAGACACAGAAACCAGTGGGGGCGGGGGAGTTCTCCAAAGCAGATGTCTACAGAACCGAGAATGACTGTTAGCCCAGTAACAGGTGAACCCAGCATCTGACTAACGTGTGTGTGTGTGTGTGTGTGTGTGTGTGTGTGTGTGTGTGTGTGTGTACATGTGTTGGAGACCAAACCCAGGGCCTTGAGCATGCCAGGCTAGCGCTCTGCCACTAGACTCTACCCCCAGTCCTCATCTGTGATATCACCTTGGTTTTCTCTCAGGGGTGTAGCCTTCCACCCTAGACCGTCTGGGATTTAGCATACAGCCAGGCTTCTCTGTCTAGTGAAACACCTTCCCCTGGCTTAGCCCCGCTGACTTGATTTGTACTGTGAGAAAGAGGCTCATCTTGGATCTGCACTGGGTGGGGATAGCCCTCTTTGCACTGAAGATGAAAACACAACCCTAAGAGAGAGAACATCTTGTTGCCATGTGGGAAGAGCCAGTCGGAGTTGCCCATGCAGGGAACTGCAGAGGCAAGCTAGAGAGATAAATTCTATGCATCATCAGTGGGCCTGGGCCAAGCTGTGCCAGAATCACTCAGCCTTTCTGTGTGGTTATATATAAGTTAGTAAGTTTTTATTCCAACTGGTCCAGCTGCAGGGGGTCTCTTGTCTGTCTGCCTCTAAAGAGGTTGTGGGACATGACAGGGCCCGATGACCTGGAGAGACCTTGCTGTTCTTTCCTTATGGACCCTCACCAAGTGATGTTGACTTTTCTAGAAAGTATGTAACTTGCTGGTTTGGTTGGTTGGTTGGTGTTTCGAGATAGGGTTTCTCTGTGTAGCCCTGGCTGTCCTAGACTTGCTCCGTAGACCAGGCTGGCCTCAAACTCACAGAGATCTGCCTGCCTCTGCCTCCCGAGTGCTGGGATTACAGGCATGCACCACCACACCTGGCTTAACTTGCTAGTTTTATGGAGTAGGACCACCCATGTGTATGAAAGGTGCCAGCGTCAAAGGAAAGCCTACACAGTTCTGGTGTCATCTCTCCTGCGTGACAAACAAGCCTGTCTGAGAATAGAACCAAGCTGGAGGACAGGAGATACACAAAAGACACAAGCCCTGAGGACTATATGTCACACCCACCCTGGGCCCAGCTATGCTTGAAGTAAAGACAGTCTACTTAAGTGAAACCATGAAGGACCTGCCTCAGTTACTGTTCTACTGCTGTGAAAAGACACCATGGCTGGGGCAACTTACAAAGGTAAGTGTTTAATCAGGCTTATGGTCTCAGGGGGCTAGAGTCCATGATGGCAGAGCAAAGGCAGGGAGACAGGAAGAGCTGAGAGCTCTTGTCTCTGAAGGAGAGAGAGAGAGAGAGAGAGAGAGAGAGAGAGAGAGAGAGAGAGAGAGAGAGAGAGAGGGCAGGCACTGGGCGCTACAGGAGTGCTTCAAAACCACAAAGGCTATCTCTGGTGACACACCTCCTGATGTTTCCCAAACAGACGCATTAATTGGGGACCAAGAATTCAAAACTATGAGTCTATGGGGTTCATTCTCATGCAAACCATCACAGAGAGGTGGGATAGCAGTTAAAACTGGAGTAAGAAAACCTGTGTTCTGGGCTGGAGCGATGGCTCCGCGGTTAAGAGCGCTGGGGGCTTTTGTATAGGAACCAGGCTTAATTCTCAGCACCCACATCATGGCTCCTGCCTTTAACTCCGGTTCTAAGCCAGGCTTGGTAGTGTACTCCTTTAACCTCAGCACTTGGGGATCTCTATAAGTTTGAGGCCAGCCTGGTCCAGGATAGCTATGGACAAATAAAGGATCTTTATTTTTAAAAAAGGAGAAAACTCGCCGGGCGGTGGTGGCGCACGCCTTTAATCCTAGCACTTGGGAGGCAGAGGCAGGCGGATCGCTGTGAGTTCGAGGCCAGCCTGGTCTGCAAAGTGAGTCTAGGACAGCCAAGGCTACACAGAGAAACCCTGTTTCGAAAAACCAAAAAAATAAAAAAAAATAAAAAAGGAGAAAACTCTAGTTAAAAGGGATCCGACTCCATCTTCTGGCCTCCATGGACACACATACATGTGTACATATACATGGACACACGTGTAACTCACAGACATACATGCAGGCAAAACACCCATGTACCTGAAATAAAAATAAAACTTTACAAAGAAAAAGAGCCTGTGTTTGCTTCACGGGGTTACCAAGGCAACCTGGGAATGTTTAGTGCACTGCTGCCGCTGGCCCAACCCTTCTTTTTACACTTCTATTTTAATTTTGTTTTTATGTGCATTGGTGTGAGGGTATCAGATCTTGGAGTTACAGACAGCTGTGAGCTGCCACGTGGGTGCCGGGAATTAAACCCTGGTCCTCTGGAGGAGCAGCCAGTGTTCTTAACTGCTGGGCCATCTCTCCAGCCCGACACAGGCCTTCTTTGTGAATTTATTGTTATTCAATAAATTCTGGCATTGTGGAAAGATACACACTCCTCTCCCTCTCTCTCCCTCCCCCCCCCCCCCTTTTCGAGACAGGATCTCATCACATAACTCAGGTTGGTCTGGAACTCACTCTGTAGACCAGGCTGGCCTCAGACTCACAGATACACTTGCCTCTGCCTCCCAAGTGCTGGGAATAAAGGTGTGGACCACCACGCCTGGCTTGTCTGTGTTTCTGTGCTCATCCCAACAACAACAACAAAAACTGAAACAGGCCTTACGAGATGGCTTAGTTGACAAAGACACTTGCTGCCTAGCCTGGCCACCTGAGTGTGATTCCTGGAATCCACATGGTAGAAAGGTAGAGCTGACTCCTGCAAATTGTTCTCTAAGCTCTGTACACACACACACACACACACACACACAGAAAGAGAGAGGGGAGGAAGGGAGAGGGAGAGAGAGAGAGAGAGAGAGAGAGAGAGGGAACCACTTAAGGGGCTGGGGGTATAACTCAGTGGTGAAGCGATTGCCTAACATCCACAGGCCCTAGGTTACACCCCTAGACTCTCAAGAAAGAAAGGAAAAGGTTAAGTAAGTAGGCTAGGTGCAGCAGGGGACACACCTGCAACCCTAGCACTGGAGGGGCCGAGGTAAGAGGCAGGCCAGCCTGAACTACACAGCGAGAACCTGTCCAAAGAAAGCAAGGAATGAAGGAAAGAAGAAAACCAGAGTTAAGTGTTCCGGAGTCAGGAGAGCTGCAGCCCCAGACCACTTCCCTTCTCCTCCCCGTGCGCACACTCAGGCTTTGTGACTGGCCAGCTTCCGCTTTGTCTCCACTTCCTGCCCCCTCTCTTCTCCCTACTTGAGGCTTCTGCCTCTGCCCTGCCATTCCACATAGACTCCGCCCAGTCAAGGCCACATGAAATCCTGTGACTACCATATGAAACACTTCGTTTCAGGTATCTAATACGACAACCTACTGAGAATCATTTTTGCCCGTTATAGCATTGCTAGAACTGGTCCCTATGAGGCAAATCTAATCAAAACAGCCATGTTTGGTTGTTTTTCCTTTTTTTTTTTTTTTTTTTTTTTTTGCTTTCAGATAGGTCTCTGTACAGCCTAGATAAGCTTCAAATTCATGATCCCTCTGCCTCAGCCCTCCAAGTTCTAGAACAGCAGGTATATGCTACCATGCCCTTTTGTTGTTGTTGGTTGGTTGGTTGGTTGGTTTGGCTTTTTTGGAGACAGAGTTTTTCTGTGCAGCCTTGGCTGTCCTGGACTCCTTTGTAGACCAGGCTGGCCTTGAACTCACATCAATCTGCCTGCCTCTGCCTCTGGAGTGCTGGGATTAAAGGCGTGTGCCACCACTCCCGGCTCTTGTTTCTGGCTTTTTTTTTTAAACTTATGCATACATTGGAAAATTCTATCACCCGGCCTTGTGTTACGCTCCTGCTTTGGGCATGATATTTTAACATTTTATTCATTTCTTGCTTGAAGTACTCTTCAAAGACATCCTGGGCCTGAAAATGTTCCCCACAGCCCTTAACCACTATACGAACTGCAGTCAGCCACCGAGGACCGTTTCCCCTTTCTGTCAGTTCTCCAGAGCCCTGCCTACTCTCCTGGCTTCTGCTTGTTTTCACCCTTAGTCAGGTTGACTTGGTGCCCACCACAAAGGGCCTCCACCAACCTGGAGTGCGTTGGCTCATCACAACTGGACGCAGGCTCACAGGCTGAGCTTGGCACTGGTCTTAAGATTTTGGTTGCTTTGTGAATCGCGTCATGGCTGAGGCCCTACTTCAACCCTTGTGAAGCAATGCTGACGCCTGTCACTCCTCCAGCAGCGATGCCTTGCTGAGCCGTGGACTCCACGTTTCCACCCCCTTGACTCCACCATGTCAGGGGAAAAATGAAAACAATGTTATCTTGGAGAAAATAAAAATAAATCTTTAAGGTTCTGATGAAGACCAGCTTGTCTGTGTTTTTTTTCTTCCGTGTGCCCCAGGTGATATATGGGAAAAGACATAGTCAAGACTTAGCCGCAAGTGTTCTTCAGTTTTACCACGGTAGCTTTTACATATGAGGTTTCATCTGTCTATTTGGTTCTTGTTTATGGCACAAGGTCACAATTCCACATTCACTGGTGTGTATGTATGTGTGTGTATGTGTGTGTATGTATGTATATGTGTGTGTGGGTATGTGTGTGTATGTGCATGTGTATATGTGTGTGTGTATATGTGCGTATGTGTGTGTATGTGCATGTGTATATGTGTGTGTGTATATGTGCGTATGTGTGTGTGTGCATGTGGATATGTGTGTGTGTGTGTCCATGAATATTCTAACACCATCTGCTCAAAGGCTATCCTTTCTTTCATTGCATGGTCTTGGCATCCTTGTCCAAACCTATTGACTTTAGTGCTGTGGGTACCTTCCTGAACATTCTATTTTAGTCCATCAATCTTTGGAGCTAGTCTTTTATTTTGTTTTGTTTTTGAGACAAGTTATTGTAGCCCTGGCTGGTGTGGAACTCCCTACATCATCGACCAAGCCTTGAACTCACAGAGATCCACCTACCCTCTGCTCCTGAGGGCTGGGGTTAAAGGTGTGTATGACCGAACCTAGTTTGTGAGTCTTTGGGGGGGAGGTGTTGTTGTTGTCGTTGTTTATTTGTTTGTTTTTTGAGACAGGGTTTCTCTGTGTAGCCCTGGATGTCCTGGACTCGCTTTGTAGACCAGACTGGCCTCAAACTCACAAAAATCCTCCCAAGTGCTGGGATGTGCGCCACCACACTCAGTGGTAGTAAATTTTAAAAATGAGAAGTGTGAGTCTGTCCATTTTATTTCTTTTCAAGATTACTTTGGTGGCCGGGACATGGCAGCTTACATGTGTAATTCCAGCACTCAGGAAGTGGAGGCAAAGGTTTTGAGGCCATGGTTTTGAGGCCAGCCGGGGCAACAGAGGAAAGCCATGTCTCAAAGGAGAAGGAGATGGAACTGAAGTGGCTCAGTGTTTCAGCGTAATTGCTGCTTTCTTTTCCCCCAGAGGACCTAGGTTTGTTTCCCAGCCCCCACATGGTAGTTCATAACTGCCTGTAGCCCCAGTTCTGGAGACTCTGACGCCCCCTTCTGGTCTTTTAGAGCACTAGCACACTCTCAGGCACTCATACACCTAAGTCATAGGTGCTTTTTCCCCCCCTTGAGATTTATTTATTTTATGTATATAAGTGTTCTGCTTGCATGTATGTCTGCCCGACAGTAGAGGGCACCAGATCTCATTATAGATGGTTGTGAGCCATAATGTGGTTGCTGGGAATTGAACTCAAGACCTCTGGAAGAGCACACAGTGTTATTAACCATGGAGCCATCTCTCCAGCCCCATAGATGTGTCCCCATAGAGGCTTTCTTTTTAAAGAGAAGGAAGAAGGAACTGGGGGAGAGATAGGTAGGAAAGTGCTCGACGGGCAAGTATGAGGGCCTGAGCTCAGATCCTTAGAGCCCATGGAAAGTGGGAGGCGCAGCATGATCTGCAATCCCAGAGCTCATACAGCGGGGCGGTGGCCCAGACAACAGAAGCCTGGCATATACTGAAAGGAACAAGTGACAACAAGGTGGAAGGCAAAAACGGACACCCAAGCTGTCCTCTGAATTCTGCATCCATGACACAACACAGCACGAACGTGCTTGCATACGTGTGCACACATAGATCATGCACTGTTGGGGGCCGTGCAGGAGGAAGAACAAAACAGCCCTAGAACTCATTGGAATGCGGCCCACCGGTTAGCACACCCATGATGGACATGTCTCTGCGAGGCATAGACCCGAGAACTCCGTGTCCTGAGGACACAGCTCTGCGTGTCACCTTGTGGTTCTCATAATCCCCCTACTATGTGAGGTCCTACTATGTGAGGTGTGTGAGCACTATAAGAGGGCTCCCGGACCCTCACTGGGCAACATCATTGGCACACAATGCTTGATCTCTTTCAGGCATTGCTGCTGGAGCAGATTAATGACTCAACCACCACCCTTGAAAAGAACCTGCAGATGAAATTGCTAGCAGCGACCACCGCCCTTGGAAAGAATTTGGAAAAAGAAATTGTTCAACAAGGTTAAGTAAAGATGTTTTTGTTAGGGGCTCTCATGTAGAAAATATTAGGCAAAAATAGATTGTTTAGCAAAGTTAGGCAAAGATGTTTTTGCTATTGGCTCTGATGCAGAAAATCTTAGGGAACAATTTGAAGTTAAGAAAAAGTACACTCTTGGCTGGGTGGTGGTGGCGCACGCCTGTAATCCAAGCACTCAGGAGGCAGAGGCAGGTGGATCTCTGTGAGTTCGAGGCCAGCCTGGTCTACAAAGGGAGTCCAGGATAGTCAAGGCTACCCAGAGAAACCCTGGAGAGAGAGAGAGAGAGAGAGAGAGAGAGAGAGAGAGAGAGAGAGAGAGGAGAAAGAAAGAAAGAAAGAAAGAAAGAAAGAAAGAAAGAAAGAAAGAAAGAAAGAGTACACTCTTAATAGTAAAGTTAGGGACTTTTTGAGGGTGATGAGCAAAGATTAGCACTAGCTGACTCTCTCACTGAAGCTGAACTTCATGGTGACTAATTTCTTTTCTTTTCTTTTTTCTCTGTAGCCTTGGCTGTCCTGGAACTCTCTTTGTAGACCAGGCTGGCCTCAAACTCACAGTGACCCACCTGCCTCTGCCTCCCAAGTGCTGGGACTAAAGGTGTGCGCCACCTGGCCTTATTTATTTATTTATTTATTTATTTATTTATTTTTAATTTTAGAGACAAGGTCTCTCTGTGTAGCCTTGGCTGCCCTGGACTCACTTTGTAGACCAGGCTGGCCTCGAACTCACAGCGATCCGCCTGCCTCTGCCTCCCGAGTGCTGGGATTACAGGCATGTGCCACCACGCCCAGCATGGTCTAATTTCTTTCACGTATTTTTGCCCTCAGCTTTAATAAAAATATTAATAAGTAGATGAGCACCTTTAGAATGTAAAGTAGAAATGGCTGATTGTTTTTCATATAGAAGTTTAGGTTTGTGATTTCTTTAAGATTTTATAAGATTACTTACTTTTTCTTTTTTTCTTTTTTTTTTTTTTTTTTTTGGTTTTTCAAGACAGGGTCTCTCTGTGTAGCCTTGGCTGTCCTGGACTTGCTTTGTACACCAGGCTGGCCTGAAACTCACAGAGATCTGCCTGCCTCTGCCTCCTGGCGCTTGGAAATAAAGGCGTGCGCCACCTTGCCCAGCTATAAGATTACTTTTTAAGATAATTGATTGTTTCTTTGTAACCACAAATTGCAGCCTGTCAGAAAAGAAAAGCTGGCTGAGATATGACCTTGCTTGCTTATTTTCTGTTAATATATAGGTTGCTTAGTTACAAATGTATATGGGTTCTTGGAAATAACTTGTTTTTCATGTTTGTTTCTCACCCATAATAGGTAAAACATTTGGTCATGTGAAGGCGTTGAGGACCATGTTTCCCTTACATATACTCATTGTAGTTATTCACTTAACAAAAATAGAATGTAACCACAATGTGATTCTTGTACTGCTTGAAAGATACTGCTGGATATATAAGCTGTGGGAGAAATAATAGAGTTGTTGGAACTCGCTCTTCGGAGTTTGTTCCGCCCACCAAATCACCAAATGTATATATATGTATGTGCATATGTACAATGGCTGGTTGGGTTAGAATCTTTTTCCATCCACAAAAATATGTGTATGTGTATATGTGGTGTAATGTTGTTGGAATCCATTTCCATCCACCCAATATGTGAGTGTATGTATGTATGTAAGTATGTATGTATGTATGTAAGTATGTGTGTATGTATGTAAGTATGTGGGTGAATGTATGTATGTATGTAAGTATGTGTGTATGTATGTATGTAAGTATGTGTGTGTATGTATGTATGTAAGTATGTGTGTATGTATGTATGTAAGTATGTGTGTATGTATGTGTTAGTATGTGTATATGTATGTATGTAAGTATGTGTGTATGTATGTAAGTATGTATGTATATGTGTGTGTATGTATGTATGTTGGTATGTGTGTATGTATGTATGTATGTAAGTATGTGTGTATGTATGTATTATGTAAGTATGTGTGTATGTATGTATTATGTAGGTATGTGTGTATGTATGTAAGTATGTGTGTATGTATGTATTATGTAAGTATGTGTGTATGTATGTAAGTATGTGTGTATGTATGTATTATGTAAGTATGTGTGTATGTATGTAAGTATGTGTGTATGTATGTATTATGTAAGTATGTGTGTATGTATGTATGTAAGTATGTGTGTATGTATGTATGTAAGTATGTGTGTATGTATGTATGTAAGTATGTGTGTATGTATGTATGTAAGTATGTGTGTATGTATGTACATATGTGAATGTGTAAAGAGAAGCTTGAAAGAAGCAGCTTGTTGGAATCTACCTGCTGGAGTCTGCCTTATTTTATCAAGTGTAAGTGTGTGTGTGTGTGCTCCTTTTCTCTCCTTCTTTCCCTTTCTTTTTTAGATGCTTGCCACCACCAGACAAAGCCCGCCCCTAGTGATGCACTTCCGCAAGCAAGACTGCACCTCTCAAAGGTTCCACAAACTCCATCACCAACTGGGGACCAAGTGTTCAAATAGTGGAGACTATGGGGACATAAGGACATCTTCACTCAAACTGCCTCAGTGGCCCATGCCTTTAATCTTAGCCCCTCGGAGGGATAGGAAAGTTTTGGAGTTTTTTATGCGTTCAAGTCTAGCCTGATCTTCATAGAGATATTCAGGCCAACCAGGGCTATATAGTGAGATGTCTTAAAATAAATCAAATGAAAGGAAGGAAGGAAGGAAGGAAGGAAGGAAGGAAGGAAGGAAGGAAACGAGGAAGAAAATAAAGTACGATTATTATGGGATAAGTGAGATGGCTCAGTGGGTAAAAACACTCTATGAAAGTCTGATAACTTGAGTTCAGTTTATAAAACCCTTATTGGAAGGAAAGAGAGAGCTCTAAAGCTGTCCACCTCCTCAAAGTCATCTTTGGACTTCCCACTGTGAACTCCCCCCACAACACTCACACACACACTGAAAACCTTAAAAAATGGAAGTTTGAAACTTGTATGGGAATAATTCATTTTTGCATATTGGTTTTGAATTCTCTAACATTGCTGCTTTCATTAATTAATCTTTTTAAAAAATATATAGTATATGTTAGTCACAAGTAGATCTCTGTGTGTTCAAGGTCAGCCTGATCTACATAGTGAGTTTCATACAGCTAAATAGTGAGACCCTGTCTAGAAAAAACTAAAATGTACCAAGTAGCGGTGGCAGATGCCTTTAATCCCAGCACTCTGGAGGCAGAGGTAGATGGATCTCTGAGTTTGAGACCAGCCTGGTCTACAGAGGGAGTTCCAGGACAGCCAGAGCTATACAGAGAAACCCATTTCAGAAAACAAAAATAAATAAACAGAGAGAGAGAGAGAGAAAGAGGGAGAGAGGGAGAGAGAGAGAGAGAAGAGATACATACCTTTTCAACAAGGGTTTAACTGTAAGTACAGTATTATATGCAAATTTCCAGAGTGTTTTCATCTTGCGTGATTGAAACTGTATGTGCGCTGGACAGCAGTTCTTCAAACCCCTGGAAACCACTGCTCTAGTTTCTGTTCCTGAGTGTAGCTATTTTGATGCCTCACATAAACAGAAGCAGCAGTGTTTGTCCTGTGTCTGACTTACTTCACTAGACACAATGTTTTGTTTTGTTTTGGTACTTTTTATTGGTTCATTGTGAATTTCACACCGTGCACCCCCATCCCACTCATCTTCCCCTCCCTCTTACCAGCCCTCCACCCTCGCAAACTCCTCCCAATAGAGAGAGAGAGTGGAAAAAAAAACCCAACTCATTGTGGAAGCTGTAGTGTGTGGCATGTTTCCCACAGTACACCCTTTAGTCCACACTCCTTTGCTCGCAGAGGTTCATTGCAATGACTCATTGGTCTGGTACGAGACCTCTGGCTTCTGCTACTCTGTCAGTTCTGGATCCTCACAGGGACTCCTTTCAGATTGTTGCCCTGTGTCATGGAGATCCAGCAGCTTTGGGTCTGTAGGACCCACCCCTTCAGGTACTCGAGCAGTTCATCAGTGGGGTAGGGATAGGCCAACTCTAAGGCCTGGATCTGGGCCTAAGAGGTGTCCGAGCTGGTCAGCCTCTTGGCTCTCCCACTTTCACACCCTTGGGACCTGCTCACCAGCAACCCTGGCAACCAGGGCTAGTTCTACCCTGCTGCCCAGGCAAGATTCAGGGCCTCTTCGCCCTAGGGTTGCATCTGGTGATGAACATAGCCAGTTCTCCCACTCTTGACCCCTGGGCCATCTCTCCCAGCTGCCATAGGTGTTCAGGGATGAAGGAGTGGAGGAGGGTGTCTTTTCCACATCTGTACCACCGCACAACAGACTAGAGACAGGACCACCTCTCCTATGCTCATATCCTTGGGGCTGGCTTACCTGCAACCCTCACATCCAGGGGCCAGCCCCACTGTGCTGCCCAGTCAAAATGTAGGGCCTGATATCCAGAGTGCTGCAGCAGGTCAGGGGCAGGAGCAGCTCTCCAGCTCTCATGACCCCAGGGCCAACTCTCCAAAGCTCACACCTACAGCCTAACTCATCCTCCTGTGGACCCCCACCCCATCATCAGGGTCAGGCCTACTTTAAGCACAATGTTTTCAAGGCTGAATAATAATAGTCCACTTGTATATAAATATCACAATTCCTTTTTGTTATATTCTCTCTCTGTCTCTCTCTCTCTCTCTCTGTCTCTCTCTCTCTCTTTCCGTGTGTGTGTGTGTGTGTGTGTGTGTGTGTGTGTGTGTGAGAGAGAGAGAGAGAGAGAGAGAGAGAGAGAGAGAGAGAGAGAGAGAGATGCATTTCACAGCACATCTGTTGTGGTCAGAGGGCAGTGTGGGAGCCAGTCCTTGTCTTCCACCTTGTTTGAACCACATATATCAGGCTAGCTGGCTCATGTATATCTGGCAACTCCCCTGTCACTGCCTGCCCATCTTCTTGTAAGGGGTCCTGGGATTACAGACACACCCCACTGCACTCCAGTTTTACATGGATTCAGGGATCTGAACTCAGGGTGTCAGCCTCACCTGGCAAACACTTAATCCACTCAGCCATCTCTCCAACCCCACACTTTATTTATCCGTGAATAGGTATTTAGGCTATTTCCACCTTTGAGCAATATAAATAATACTGTTTGAGAGCCTGATCTCAGTTTTTCTGGACTCTTTGAGGTGACATTGCTGGCAGAGACACTGTTCTATTTTTACCTTTTACAGCAACCACTACACTGCTCTCCAAAGCAACTACACCTTCTTAAATGCTTTTTATTTTAGTGAGCCTTCAAGATGGCTTAGAGGGAGCCACATGTGGTGGTGCACAGGCAGGCGGATCGCTGTGAGGTCTAGGCCAGCCTGGTCTACAAAGCGAGTCCAGAGCAGCCAAGGCTACACAGAGAGACCCTGTCTTAAAAAAACAAGCAAGCAAACAAACAAGATGGCTTAGAGGGTAAAGGTGCTTGTCACTAAGCCTGATAAGCCCAGAGTTTGACCTCTGGGTTCCTCGTGGAAGACCTACACACACTAAACAAATGTTCATGTGTGAGTGGACACATTGTGGCTCATATGCAGAGGACAGAGATCCATCCCTACCTCTCACCTTATCTACACCAGGGTCTCTTTGCTGTCGCCTGCTGCTCTGAGTGTCAGAGCTTCTGGGCTTCAGAGAATTCTGTTGCCTCCACGTCAGTCTTGCTGTGGAACACTGGAGTTACGGAGTCGCTACTGCGCCCAGGCTTAGCTGGGTTCACATTCAGGGCCTCTTTCCTGCATAGCACGTGCTTTAGTCACTGAAGCCTTTTACCAAGTCTGCAGCTACACCCTTTACACTCCCGCCAATAGGACATGAATTTTTAAAAATTATGATATTTGTTTAGTGTCTGTGGTGGGGACACCACACATGTGTAGAAGCCAAAAGACAGAAACTTTCAAAGGTCGGTACCTCTCCTGTCACCAGTGTGGGTAACTTGGATTGAGCTCGGATGCTCAGGCTTGGTGTCAGGCACTCCAGCCTACTGAGCCGTCACACTGGTCCCAAGTTTATATTTCTTTACACTTTATTGCTATTGTTTTTTGGAGAAATTTTCTCTGTACAGCCATGGCTGTCCTGGAACACACTTTGTAGATCAGCTGGCCTCGAACTCAAAGATCTGCCTACCTCTACCTCCGGAGTGCTGGAATTAAAGGTGTGAGCTGCTGCCATTGTCACTGCCACCGCCACCACCACCACTGCCACCTACCACCACCATGTCCAGATTTCTTTACATTCTTGCCAATGCTTAAGTTTTCTTTTTTTTTTCAGTTGTGCTTATTATAGTTAGCCTAACATTGGTGTAGTGAAATATCAGTTGCTTTTCTATAATAATTAATCTTCAATGGATCCCTTAGGATTTTCTGTGTATGAAGTCATGTGCAAGTATGGTTTTAATTCTAATTTTTTCAATGTAGGTACCTTATTTTCCTTTCTGTGGGATCAAACTTAGGGTCACACACATGCTATGTAAGTGGTCTAGCATCAAGCTATATTTCTAATTCTTGAGCCCTTTTTATTTTGTTTTCTTCCTTAGTTTTCATAGATAGACTTTATCTTTCAAATTTCAATGTTTAAAGAACATTTTTATGGGCTGGAGAGATAGCTCAGTGGTTAAGAGCACTGACTGCTTTTCCAGAGGTACAGAGTTCAATTCCCAGCAACCACATGATGGCTCACAACCATCTACAATGTGATCTGATGTCCTCTTCTGGTGTGCAAGTGTACATGTGGGTAAAGCACTGTGTATACATAATAATAAATTAATTATTTTTAAAAAAGAATATTTTTATTCATTTTGGGGGAAAATAATACATGAATACAATGTGTCTGCCCTCCCCCGCCATGTGTCCCCACCCACCCTCGGGGCACCCCCTCCCACACCCCTGGCTACTCCCTGTGTGCCCTCCTCCCATCCCCAGGCATCCCCTGTGTGTCCCCCTCCCACCCCCCCACCCCGGGCACCCCCTGTGTGTCCCCCTCCCACTTTCATGTCTTCTTCTACTGTCCCTTGCAGCATACTGAGTCCAGTTAGTACTGCCTTCTGAAGTGTTGACTGAGTTTGTCGGCTTGATCTTGTGCAGGTGACCACAGCTGCTGTGAGTGCAATGACCGGGTCATGTCCAGCAGTCAGCACCTCACAGCATTCCTCCCCGGCCTCCAGCTCTTACGTTCTTCCTGGCCCTTCTTTCAGGGTGTTCCATCAGTCTCACTGAGGGCTAAGCAGTCAACAGCGATTTGTTTATTTATTTATTTTTTAAGACTTATTAGTTTACTGTACATGTATACAGTGTTCTGCCTGCATGTATGCCTACACACCAGAAGAGGGCACCAGATCTCACTATAGATGGTTGTAAGTCACCATGTGGCTACTGGGAATTGAACTCAGGAACCTCTGGAAGAGTAGCCAGGGCTCTTAACCTCTCTCCATCTCTCCAGCCTGTCAACAGTGATTTATTGTCAGCACTTTGGTTGTCTATAAGACTCCACATTAGCTGTTGCCCGCGGTAGGAAGGCGTCTACCAAGACTGAGAGCAGCGTGATTTTGTGGATATAATTGTAAGCATTTAGAAAGCAGTTTGAAAACATATCCATTCAGCCAAACAACAGTAGTAGGCTCCACGTCTAGAGCCCATGAACTACAGGATCATGGGCTTTTGACCAGGCTTATAGTCAGGCAAGAAATGCGTCCTGGGGCAGGAGAGATGGTTCAGTGGTTAAAAGCACTTGCTGCTCTTGAGGACCCGAGTTTGGTTTCTAGGACCCATATAATGGTGCTAATCTAAAGCTCTACTTTCAGAGATCTGACTAATTCTTCTGTCTTTTGGAGGCACTTTATGCATATGGTGCACATAAATGCTTGTAAGGAAAACACTCATACACTTACACACGTTATAATAAATTGTATCAGTTCAGCCTAGGAAGCCAATAACTGACACAGAGTCTGAAACATATTTTAAAGCTGCAAGCACTACATTGGGCAGAATCTAAACTGATTCTAATCTACTCGTGAACTAACATAAACTACTCTAAACCTCATAACATACATATATCCTAAACACTTGCCAATCTGGTCCTCAGAGGCTTCTTCTTCCTTCTCCCATCGACTGTCAACCATCTTCTCTCTTCCACCATCAACTGTCAATATGTGGCTCCGCCCCCTCTCCAGGAAGTCTCGCCTTCCACTTCCTGTCCTTCTGCCCAGCTGATTGGCTAAACAGCACTTTGTTGACAGTTGTTACATCCACTCAAGACATTCCTCCACACACTTAAAAAAAATTCCTTCTGTTGCCGGGCATGGTGGCGCATGCCTTTAATCCCAGCATTTGGGAGGCAGAGGCAGGCAGATCACTGTGAGTTCAAGGCCAGCCTGGTCTACAGAACGAGTCCAGGACAGCCAGGGCTACACAGAGAAACTCTGTCTCAAAAAACCAAAACACAAAACACAAAAATCTCCTTCTGTAAAATAGGCTTTAAGTTCAATCAGGAAGTCTTTGGTTGCCCCCACAATGCTCATGCCACTAGTGCTCCAATGGTAGGCATCTTTTGCCTGGCAGATCAGCATTGTAGCACACAGGATTCACCACTGAGTAAGACCACTGGTGACTTTTCTCCTCTAGCAGTCTACATAGCACTTAACAATCTTTTATTCTCAAACTTAGACAGGGTTAAATCTTTAATCCTATCAACAGCAAAAATAGCATCTTCATTGAGATCCAAGCTGGAGGTTCAAACCCAGTAAAGACTGTCTCTTTTAAAAAAGACTAAAGGCACACGCCTTTAATCCTAGCACTTGGGAGGCTTAGACAGATGGATCTCTGCGAGTTTAAGGCCAGTATGGTCTACATAGGAGTTCCAGGACAGCCAGGGCTACAGAGTGACACCTTGTCACAATAAACAAACAAATAGTTGAGGAGCCAGAGAGAGGGGTCATTGGTTAAGAGCACTTGCTGCTTTTTCAGAGGACCAGAGTTTGGCTGGAGTACTATGTTGGGTGTCTCACAAATGCCTCTAACTCCAGCTCCAGGGAAAACAACACCCTCTGCTGGCCTTGATGGGCACCTACGCACATGCGCACACCACACATGCACAAAAATAAAATAGATATTTTTAAGAGTGAGAAAATATATCCATCTGCCAAAGTGTTTTATAAAAACATGACATTCTCCAGTGTTGGCAGAAAAACAATTCCCTAAGTTTTTTTTTTTTTTTTATGGATTCCAGTCCATAATAAAACAGAGCTGTGGGTTGCATCCCCAGAACCACAAAGAGAGTACCTTAAAAATCCCACCTTGGCACAGCCCTAGAGGAAAGCCAACCACCCTTTATTTCAAAACCAAACCAAACCTTTCTGTTTTTCTTTGCTCAACTTCTATAACTTACTAGGGAGAAAAGATTCAAATACTAAATAAAATTGTAAAACATTGTGGGATGTGGGGCAGGGGAGGGGCTGGCAGATGAGTCAGCTAGGGGACTGGCCCTACAAAGCAGGAGACCCAGGGTTTGATCCCTGGATCCCATGTAAAAATGGGAGAAGATAACCAATTCCACACAGTTATCTTCTGACACTCTCATCCTGGGCATACACACCAGTGTACACACATCATGTACACACATAATAATTATAAAGAAATAAAAAAACATTGAAAGACAACTATTTAAAGAATGGCAGAATAGAGATCAGATATCTCTGTGTCCATGAGGATTCACCCCAGACCCCTGTACTGCAGTCAGCAAGCACATCTCCAATGTGGGGCCCAGATTCCTAGAAACTTGCAAGCCCGCTCAGGCTTCCCCCAGGGAGGAGCCTGAGGACTCCTTGAAAGGTAGCCAAGGCCTGCCCAAGGATAAGCACCAGGGACTAGGTAAACTATAAACTCAATCTATCATGCAACAATATGTATTTGAGTGCTCTATCTGCAGGCACACCTCTATGCCAGAAGAGGGTATAGATGGTTGCGAGCCACCATGTGGCTGCTGGGAATAGAACTCAGGACCTCTGGAAGAGCAGCTAGTGCTCTTAACCACTGAGCCACCTCTCCAGCCCAAGGCATCTATTATCTGATTTTTTTTCTCATGTAATATATGCAGATTTTGGCTTCCGCCCCCTACTCCCTGTTCCTCCCCACTTCCTCTCCCTTGCAGAGCTACGTCCTTTCTGTCAGTGGCACACGCCTTTAATTCCCACACTCAAGAGGCAGAGGCAGCCAGATCTCTGTGAGTTCCAGGACAGCCAGACATAGAGAAACCCTGTCTTGAAACACCAAAAAAAGAAAGAAAGTAAGAAAAACAAAAACAAGTTTCTAAGGGATTATAACATAATATAATTAATACAATAATAATATAACATAATAAGATAAAACAAAAACTAACACACCAGAATAGGACAAACAAGCAGGAGGAAAGGCATCCAAATAAATAAATAAATAAATAAAGTGCAGATATCCACTTGTTAGCGTACTCAGGAATCCCAGAAAAGCACTGAACTAGAATCCACAATATATGCGCAAAGGAACTGTGGGATAAAAAGGGAGAAGAAAAAATATAAATAAAATTTAAATTTAGAAATAAGATAATTTTTAAGCTGGGTGGTGGTGGCGCACGCCTTTAATCCCAGCACTTGGGAGGCAGAGGCAGGCGGATCGCTGTGAGTTCGAGGCCAGCCTGGTCTACAAAGTGAGTCCAGGGCAGCCAAGGCTACACAGAGAGACCCTGTCTTGAAAAACCAAAAAAAAAAAAAAGATAATTTTTAAAAAGGGAAAGCCAGCCGGGTGCAGTGGGGCCTGCTTGTAATCCCAGCACTTCCGAGGCAGAGGCATGAAGATCTCTGAGTTCAAGGACAGCCTCATCTACAAAGTGAGTTCAGGACAACCAAGGCCACACTGAGAAACCCTGTCCTGAAAAAAAAAAGGGGGTAGGGAGAGGGAGCCCTGACTCCATATTATGAGACAAGAACCCTTCAAAGATGCCGCAGCCGAGTTCACTTTCTGTTGACCGTCTACAGCTGGGCCTGTGGCTCGGCCTTGAGAGTAGTTTGTTTCCCCTGTAGGACTCCCTTAGAGAGAGCTCCTGGCCTAGGGGCTGGGCGTGTGCCTGCTTCCCCTTCAGCTCCAGGACCCCATGTGGTGCAGAGAGTGTGGACCCTACATGGCTGCTGCCTCAGTCGCTGCGATTTCTTCCTATGAGCTTTGCTAATGTTGATTTAGAGGGCCTTGTTTTCCTGTGTCCCTCATCCCCTCTGGCTCTCACACTCTGTCCTCCTTCTCTTCCACAGGGCTCCCTGAGCCCTGAGGGGTGGCATTCGATGGAGCCATCCCATTTAGGATTGAGAGGATTGCGTGTTCCAAGCTCTCTCACTCTTTGCACAATGTCTGGCCGTGGGTCTCAGAGAGGTTTTGGCTGGGTTGGTGGTTGTGTTTTCTTGCTGGTAGTGTGCAAAGTACTTTCCTGTACAAAGAAAGCAGCATGTAGGGGTGAAGGCGCCATTGTGACTTCTCTGTGTTCAGTGAGCTGTACGTGTGTTTTCTTCAACCATGGGGACTTGCCGTCAGTTTGGAGAGAGCACAATCTTGGCCCTTGATTTGTGTGTGTGTGTGTGGGGGGGGGGTGTTCCATGGGGTCTCATTGGCCAACAATGCCAATTGGATGTAGCCCAGTCCTGGTACTGGAAGTTTCATTTGGTAACAAGAGATGTCAGTTGGGCCTCTGTCTCCCCCATTATACAGTAATCTTATTTAGATCGCCTTTATATGTGTATATATTTTAGAAGGTTTCTACTGTATTAGGTTTCCAGACTACTCCTAAAATGGTCCTTCGTTTTAGCTGTTTCTCTTCCTAGTCCCTCCATTATCCCACCCTGTCCTTCCCCTCCCCATTTGATCCCCCTGTTCCAGTCTCCCTCCCCCTCCGTCCATAACTGTATATTCTACCTCCCTTTCCTAGGGAGATCTGCCCATGTTCCCCAGTCTGTTACTCTATACCTAACTTCTGTGGTTCTACAGGTTGTAGCCTGGTTATCATTGACAGAACAGCTAATATCCACATATAAGCTAATACATACCATATTTGTCTGTCTGAGTCTGGGTTGCCTCACTCAGGTTGTTTTTTTTTTTCCTGGTTCCTCCCATTTGCCTGCAAATTTAATTATTTCATTTCTAAAGGCTGAGTAATATTTCATTGTGTAAATGTACCATATTTTCTTATCCATTGACCTGTTCAGGGACATCTACGTTGTTTCCAATTTCTGGCTATTATGAAGAGCAGCAAATGAACACGGTTGAGCAGGTATCTCTCGGGTAGGCTTGAAAGAAAAGAGACAGAGGAACTAAGAGAACAGAAAATGCTTAATTGTGAATCTATGGTACCTAATGAAATTGAGGATCAAGGTAGACAGCCCATTGATAACGGGTAGAAGCCTGGCTCACTGGAGTGGGCTCCAGCTCACAGGCATGGAGCTGGGCATCGAATGAGAGTACCTAAGTGTCTACTGTATGTGTGAATTGATGAAGATCTAATTCTACAGATCTTTATAAACAGGGGGAATAAGATTTACCTGAAAGATACTGGATGGTGGGGAAAACTACAGACTGAGATCAACCTGTACACTTTAAAGATGTTTCAACATCAGAATGGAACTCAGGGACTATGTTATGTTGCCATAGGTGATGAAAGACTATCAAAGTTTATAAAGATCCGAAGTAGTCTAACGATAATGTCACCTCTTTCTGACCCCTGACTTTATTCATTGATCTCTTTCCTTTACTCTTTATCCTTTTTTTTTTCTCTCATATCTAGTGTTAGGAGGTTGAAAGGGAAGAGGAAAAGGGGTGGAAAAGGGTGGAAGAAAAAGAACCCAGTTGGCGCATAGGTGTCTGGGTCTTCAATTTTATTCCATTGATAGGCGTGTCTATTTTTATGCTAATAGCATGCTGTTTTTATTACTATAGCTCTATAGCACAATTTAAGGTCAGGGATGGTGGACACCTCCAACAATTCTTTTGTTTTAGATATCCTGAGTGTGTGTGTGTGTGTGCGAGTATTTCTGTGTGTGTGTGTGTGTGTGTGTGTGTGTGTGTTTCTATATGATGCTGAAAATCATCCTTTGAAAATCTACAAAAAGTTGTGTTGGAGTTTTGATGGGGACTGCACTGAATCTGTAGATTGCTTTTGGCAGGATGTCCATTTTTATTATGTTAATCCTACTGATCCATGAATTTAGGAGATCTTTCCATCTTCTGATATCTTCTTCAGTGTCTTAAAGGTTTTTTAAATCATACACAAGTCTTTCACTTGCTTGGTTATATTTACCCCACGATACTGACCAGCTCTTGTGAAAGGCTTGTCTTTCTCAGTTGGTTTGTTGTTTGTACATAGGACGGCCGCTGATTTTTGTGTTTCTTTGTTGAAAACATCAGCTATAGGAGTTTCCTAATGAAATTTTGGGGGGTCACGTATATATCATCTGCAAATAAAGATACTTTGATTCTTCCTTTCCAATTTACATCCCCTTAATCTCCTTTAGTTGTCTTATTGCCCTAGCCAAGACTTCAAATACTCTATTAAAATAAATAGCTGTGGAAAGAGTGGACAACTTTGTCTCGTTCCTGACTTTAGTGGAATTGTTTCGAGTTTCCCTCCATTTAAGTTGATGCTGGCTTTGGGCCTGCAGTAAACCGCCTTTATTATTTTGAGGTGTGTCCTTGTACCCCTGATATCTCCAGGACTTTTATCATGAAAGGTGCTAGATTTTGTCAAAGGCCTTTTCTACATCTAATGCCATGATCATGTGGTTCTTCTTTCAGTTTGTTTATGATGGATCACATTTATTGATTTATGTATGTTGAATCATTCCTGTATCTCTAGGATGAAGCCTACTTGATCATTGTGGGTGATCATTTTATGCAGTGTTGAATTCAATGTACAAGTATTTTATTGAGTATTTTTGCATCTATATTCATAATGAAAATTGGTCTATAATTCTCTTTTTGTTGTTGTTGTTGGGTCTTGATGTGGTTTGGGTAACCAGGTAACTGTGGCCTTGTAAAACAAATTGGGCAATGTTCCTTCTGTTTCTGTTTCGTGAAATCATTTGAGGAAATTTGGCATTAACTCTCATTTGAAAGTCTGGTAGAATTCTGTGCTAAAACCATCTGGCCCTGATCTTTGGTTGGTAGACTTTTGATTACAGTTTCTATTCCACTAGGGGTTATAAATCTATTTAAATTGCTTATGTTTTAAAAAAATATTTATTTATTTATTTATTATGTATATGGTGTTGCCTGCATGTAACGCCTGCAGGTCAGTAGAGGGCACCAGATCTCATTACAGATGGTTGTGAGCTACCATGTGGTTGCTGGGAATTGAACTCAGGACCTTTGGAAGAGCGGCCAGTGCTCTTAACCTCTGAGCCATCTCTTCAGCCTTGAATTGCTTGTCTTTTCTTGATTTAACATAGGTAGCTGTTATGTATCAAAACATTATCTATGTCTTTTAAATTTTTCAATTCCATGGAGTACAGATGTTTTTTATTTTTTACTTTATTTATTTATTTATTTATTTATTTATTTATTTTATTTTATTTTTCAAGACAGGGTCTCTCTGTGTAGCATTAGCTGTCCTGGACTTGCTATGTAGACCAGGCTGGCCTTGAACTCACAGCGATCAGCCTGCCTCTGCCTCCCAAGTGCTGGGATTAAAGGCGTGCACCACCCACGTCCAGCATGAGTGCAGATTATTAAAATAATGTCCTTGTGATTCTCTTGATTTCCTCAGTGTCAGTTAAGTCCTTTTCATCTCTGATTTTGTTAATTTGGATCTTCTCTCTCTCCACCTTTTAGTTTATTTGGATAAAGATTTGTCAATCTTACTGATTTTCTCAAAGAACCAACCCTTTGTCTTATTGATTCTTTGTAGTGTGTGTGTGTGTGTGTGTGTGTGTGTGTGTGTGTGTGTGTGTGTGTGATTTCTTTTTGTTCTAGACTTTCTGCTATACTGTTAAGTTTCTAGTATGCTATCTCTTCATTTTTTTTTGTAGGCACTTAGAACTATGAACTTGCCTTTAGAACTGTGTTATTGTGCCCCATAATTCAGGATGTTGTATATTCATTTTCACTCAATTCCAGAAAAGTCTTTAGTTTCTTTCTTAACTTCTGTATTGACCTCTTTTTATTCAGTCAAGAGTTTCCATGAGTTGTAAGCTTTCTATTGTTTTTGTCGTTGAAATTGAGCTTTAATCTGTGGCAGTCAGAATATGGAAAGTTATTTCAATTTTCTTGTATCCTTTGAGACTTGCTTTGTGCCTAAGTATGTGGTCAGTTTTGAAGAAAGTTCCATGTGGTGCTGAGAAAAAAGGCATATTCTTCAGTGTTTGGGTGAAATGTTCTGTAAAATATGTGTTAGGTCCAACTGGTTTAAGACGTCAATTAGCTCTAGCATTTCGGTTTATTTTTTGCCTGGATGACCTGTCCTTTGGTGAACTGGAGCACTGAAGTCTTGCCTTGTCAGAGTGTGAGGGTCATTATGTGCTTTAAGCTATAGTAGTTGGTTTCCTGTTTGCTTGTTTTTTAGATTTATTTATGTATTTATGTATGTGGTACGTTGTCTGCATGTACATGTGCACACCAGAAGACAGCATCAGACAGTTGTGAGCCTCCATCTGGGTGCTGAGAGTTGACGTCAGGACCTTCGGAAGAATAGTGTGTATTCTTAACCATGGAACCATCTCTCCAGCCGTTTGTTTTATATGAACTGGGTGTCCTTGTGTTTGGTCCATAGGTGGTGGATACAATGTCCTCTTGGTGGATTTTTTTGTTTTCGTTTTGTTTTTCAAGACAGGGTTTCTCTGTGTAGCCTTGGCTGTCCTGGAACTCACAGGATCCACCTGCCCCTGCCTCCCGAGTGCTGGGATTAAAGGTGTGCGCCACCACACTCGGCCCCTCTTGGTGGATTTTTCCTTTGATGAGTATGTAGTTGGTAGGTACTCTACACTGACAAAACGAAACAATTCAAGCCAAATTAAAGTATAGAAAACAGGGTTATTGGGGCATCTCTCCAGCAAGCCCACCAGTCCCTGAGAACGAGGCCAGGGAAGTCGCCATGTGAGGCAGGGAAAAGCATGTGTGCAGAGAGTGAAAAGAGAGAAGAGGGAGATCCAAAATGGCTGGATTATATAGTGAAGAGCCTCTGGGGAAGAGGAAGCCCAGTCCTCAGGCTGGAAAGTTCAGGTAAGGACTGAAGGATGCTGGGAGAACCTGGAGGCCCGGTCCACTTTGGTTAACTAAGCACCTCAGCCACTTGCCCCCGTGCCTGAATCCCAACAGTAGCATCCTCCCCTATCTCTTGTGATTAGTTTTGGTTAGCAATTATTTTGTCAGATATTAAAATGGCTACATCAGCTTGGTTCCTAGGTCCATTTGCTTGGAAAATCTTTTTCCATTCTTTTCCCAGGTGATGTCCCTCCTAGATATTAAGTCAGGTGTGTTTCTTAGATCCAGCGGAAGGATGGATTCTGCTTTCACAGCTCTGGATATTGGGAGCTGGAGACGGGCACTAAGTGGGTCCACAGGATGGAGAAAAGCAAGAGTGTGCCGCCAGGAACTGCTTAGGCCCCTGGCAACGAGGACACGGAGTTGAGGAGAGGCTGCGGCAGGTAGTCTGCTACAGAGCTGCCGGTGAGACTAGGGGATTGGATCTGGAGGAGAGGAGGGAGGGGTGAAGACCTGCCCACCTGCGTCCCTGGCTGGGGTGCAGTGGGTGCTTTCAAGTGAAGGCAGCTCCGCCTTGGTGAGGGCCCTCAGCTCATCCTGCCTTCAGGGATCAATCCCGAAGCCAGTGGCTGGAGACCTGGCTGTACAAACCGTTCCCCGTTTACAACGGGGACTTGAGAAGGAGACCGGAAGAGGCGCAAGCCTTTGCACCCAGCCCTCCATAGGCAGAGGAAGTCAGATCTCTGTGAGCTCGAGGCCAACCTGGTTTATACAGCACATTCAGGCCAGCCAGGGTACCCAAGTGTCACGCTTGCTTTCTTGTGAACGGATTCCATCAGTTCTATGAGAGACTGTCTGCTGTGCTCTCCCTGTTTGCTCAGATCACCAGTGGCACAGTCTAGACCTCAGTGTTTGTCTGTGTGTGGGTGGGTGGGGTGTATTTTATCACCATCAATTCAGTCTCTTTGCTTGTGATAGGCCCATTCATGTTTTCTCTTCTATAGATTTGATATGGAATTTTTGTTTTCATTTTTATCTTTTCTTTTTTTAAAAATGGTTTTTTTTATTTTTTTTATTTTGTTTGTTTTTGTTTCCCTGTGTCTTTACGAATTTTATCTGTTAGCAGATTTATTGGTGTTCATCATTCACAAGTGATTGCTGTATTCCTTTAAATCCCGTCTACTTCTGTAAAGCCGGTAGTGATGCCCCCAGGTCTCTAATTAGAAATCAGTTTGCCAGGTGTGGAGGCACCTTACATCCCAGTCCTTGGAAGGTAGAGGCAGGCTGCCCTCTGTAAGTTCAAGGCCAGCCTGGTCTACATATCGTATTTCAGGCCTGCCGGGGCTACATAGTGAAACCCGGTCTCTAAAAGAAATTTAGTTTTAATAAGTGGCAGTAGAAATGAATCACTTGGGCCTAATAAAAGATTTTTCAGAGGCCAAGTTCTCTCTCTCTCCCCTCCCTCCTTCCCTCCTTCCCTCCCTCCCTCCTTCCCTCCTGCTGTGTTGTCCAAGCCATCCTTGCTCTGTGTTCCTTACAGGCTCTTCAGCTGATCTGCCTTCAGGGACCAATAAAATTGTTTACATCATCATCTGACGCCACTGCCTGGGTGTATGCAGCCCATAAAAAGACCTCCAGCCACCTCAGGCTCCCTCTCTCTGTTTCTGTCCTTCTCTGCCCCACCCCATCTCCCTTCATGGCTCCATGCCTGTTTGCGGCTTGCTCGCTGCCTCTTGCCTTTCTTCAGGCCTTCTCTCCCTTCCCCCAACAAACTTCCTTATATCAGCTCTGTTGTGTGGCGTAATCTCTCAAGGGTGCCATGGTACCCGCCCCCTTGCATCACCATTATATATGAGAACACTCTGCCCTTCTATCTTAGCTTCCCAAAGGCTACTACACCCAGATCTAAATGTCAAATTTTTTAAAAACAAAAGTTATTTTTCTGTCAAACTGTAGTAACTGTAAATAAGCTCCTGTGTCTTAGCAGATATTTCACATATAGACGATCCAAAATGGTTAAATCTATAGAAACAAATATTAGCTTGGTGAGCTAGAGAGATGCTTTGCTGGATCCCCAGGACCTGCATGGTGGAAGGAAAAAAACCGAGTCCCAAAAGTTGTCCTCTGACTTCCACGCACACTATGGGGCTTGTGAGTCCACACACAAACACTCTACACACTCGCTCTCTGTCTGTCTGTCTGTCTGTCTGTCTCTCTCTCTCTTTCACACACACACATACACACACACACACACACACACACAATGTACTTTTTTTTTTTTTTTTTTGGTTTTTTGAGACAAGGTTTCTCTGTATAACCTTGCCCATCCTGGACTCGCTTTGTAGACCAGGCTGGCTTCGAACTCACATTAATCCGCCTGCCTCTGCCTCCCGAGTGCTGGGATTAAAGACGTGCACCACCATGCCCGGCACAATGTAATTTTTAAAAGAACAGTGAAACATTTTACTTAAAAATTTTATTTTGTGCCGGGCATGGTGGTGCACACCTTTAATCCCAGCACTCAGGAGGCAGAAGACAGGTGGATCGCTATGAGTTTGAGGCCAGCCTCGTCTACAAAGCGAGTCCAGGACAGGCAAGGCTACACAGAGAAACCCAGTGTAGCCCTGGTTGTCCTCAAACTCAGAGATCTGCCTGCCTCTGCCTCCCAAGTGCTGGGACTAAAGGCATGTGCTGCCACCACCTGGCCTTAAATTTTGTGTGTGTGTGTGTGTGTGTGTGTGTGTGTGTGTGTGTGTGTGTGTGTTGGGAGGATAAAGAGGTTAGGGGGGCATTGCTCAAGGTCCAGAAGAGGGTGTTGGTTTTTCCCCTAGAATTACAGGCAGTTTTGAGGCACCAGTGCTGGTGTCTGAACTCTGGCCTTCTGGAAGAGCAGCAAATGCTCCTAATGACTGAGCCATCTTTTGAGCCCTGTGAAATATATTTTAATAATTCCGAGGACTTCCTTAGTACGGCTGGCAGGGGCTAATGCTCACTCCCTCACCTTACCTGTCAGCTGAGCCTGACGTACAAAGGAGTTTATGAAACTCCTACTCCTAATCTAACTAACTTTCTCCTTTGTTCCTTCAAAGCATCTTTCTTTCTTTCTTTCTTTCTTTCTTTCTTTCTTTCTTTCTTTCTTTCTGTCAGTCTTTCGAGACAGTCTCACACAGCCCCAGCTGAATCCAAACTCACCGTATAGCCAAGGAAGACCTTGAATTTATGGTCCTCCTGCCTCCATGTTTCAAGTGGTAGAATTACAGGCACGTTCCATTCACAATGGCTGCTGACATAATTTTCTATCTTCTCTGCTGTAGTTTAAAACAAAAACAAAAACAAAAAAAGCAGAGGGAGCTGAAGAGATGGCTCAGCGGTTAAGAGCACTGTCTGCTCTTCCAGAGGTCCTGAGTTCAATTCCCAGCAACCACATGGAGGCTGTAATATGATCTAATGCACTCTTCTGTAATGCAAGTGCACATGCAAATAGAGCACTCATACATAAAACAAACACTTTTTTATTTTTATTTATTTATTTATTTATTTTTGGTTTTTGGAGACAGGCTTTCTCTGTGTAGCCTTGACTGTCCTGTAGCCTTGACCATGCCCGACCCAACAAATAAAATCTCAAAAAAATAAAAATAAAAAAAGCAGAGCCGGGTGCAGTGGCACACACCTTTAATCCCAGCACTAGGGAGGCAGAGGCAGGAGGATCACTGTGACTTGGAGGCCAGCCTGTTCTACAAAGTGAGTCCAGGACAGCCAAGGTTACACAGAGAAACCCTGTCTTGGAAAAAAGAAAAAAACAAAACAAGAAAAGAAAAGAAAAAGTAATGCTTCTGGAAGTTTCTATATCTAAATATAACTTTGAAATGTCTTCATGTTCCACAGCACTGTTTTGAAATGTTTGTGTTGGCCTTGCCAGCATCCCTAGACTTGGTTTTCTTTTGTGGTTTCTACTCCAAAGCCTGAGCTGAGGGACCAATCAGTTCCTGCAGGTCTGGCCTCACCTCTCAGGAGCCAGGACAGGAATGTTGCTGATCATCAGCTCATAGTCCCCTTCGTCATGGCGGGGTCTGCATGCAGGGCAGCCGGAGCTCCTTGGTGAGGGCCTGACACAGGTAACTGTGTGCTGGGTTCTGCCAACTTTGGCATTTCAGTAAGTGAACATTCACATAAGCTCTGTCTCAACCTGCCATGTGGTCTGTTACTTCTTGTCTCTGTGAGAAATACTGGACGGGGAGGGGCACTTAGAAGAAGGAAGTTTGAAGCCGGGCATGGTGGTACACGCCTTTGGTCCCAGCACTCGGGAGGCAGAGGCAGGGGGATTGCTGTGAGTTCAAGGCCAGCCTGGTCTACAAAACGAGTCCAGGATAGCCAAGGCTAACACAGAGACCCTGTCTCGAAAAATGAAAAGAAAGAAAGAAGAAGAAGAAGAAGAAGAAGAAGAAGAAGAAGAAGAAGAAGAAGAAGAAGAAGAAAGTTTGACTCCTGATTTCTGTCCAGGGTCAGCTGACACAGGTGCTCCTACACCTATAGAGACACACAGAAGGGCGGTGGTGGACTAAGCTGCTCACCTCACAGCAGCCACGTAAGCAAAGCAGCCCAAACAAGACCTGCTCTTCCAGGGCACCAGCCAGTGCATCCACTTCCTCCAGCCAGACCCCACCTCCTAATAACCCTACTCAGCAATGAAGTCACTAACGGATCATTCCATGGGTGAGTTTGGCAGATGCTGCCCAAACAGCCCACGGCTCAGGATCGCAGACTCATCACACAGTCTTTCGAGGGACGTTTTATATGCAAAAAGTGACGGTTAGCAGGCTCCTGTTGCTCTTGCCTGCCTGCCTGAGCCTGAGATAATAGTTTCCTTTTCCTTCAAATTCACAGCTGACATTCAAACACGGTGTATCATCTTGGCATTCCTCCACCGTGACTAGTGTGATCGTATGACATCACCAACACCAACTGAGGCTGTCATCAGGGAGCGGCACAAATTACCACACTTGGTCTATATTTGCGAATGTCTTCAGAGGCTTTGGAATGTGTAAATTTCTCACTGTGACACCCAGAAGCTGACTAGCAGCTTAACCCTTCTCGTTCCTGACAGAAGCCTTGCCCTCTCATGCTAGCCCTCTGACCTCTGACCTCTGACCTGGCCCCATCACTGACCTCCTCCCAGCTCACTAATCTTAACTCTTCAGTCCAGGACATTCCGTGACCGGGGAGTAGGCCTTTACTGGCAGGTGGCTGGCAGACAGATGCTAAGTTATTCACTAGGACCAGGAAGCAAAATCTTGAGCTACTGTGGGGGAGGGGAGGAAGGGGTGCTAGAATAAACAGATTCTCTTTCTTTTTTCAAGACAGGGTTTCCCTGTGTGGCCTTGGCTGTCCTGGTCTTGCTTTGCAGACCAGGCTGGTCTCGAACTCCCAGTGATCTGCCTGCCTCTGCTTCCCGAGTGCTGAGATTAAAGGCGTGCACTACCATGACCAGCTCAGAAATCAGCATTTGAATTACACAATAACTTTATGCCAACAGTTGTTGTTGCTGCTGTTGTTGTTGTTGTTGTTGTTGTTGTTGTTTGAGACAGGGTCTTGAGGCTAGAGTGGTTAAAAGCACTTGCTCTGGCCAGGCAGTAATGGCGCACGCCTTTAATCCCAGCACTTGGGAGGCAGAGGCAGGTGGATCGCTGTGAGTTCGAGGCCAGCCTGGTCTACAAAGTGAGTCCATGTCAGGCAAGGCTACACAGAGAAACCCTGTATCAAAAACAAACAAAAACAAAAAATAAAAAAATAAAAGCACTTGCTCTGTAATCACAAGGAACAGAAATTACAACACCTATTGGAATCCCATGTAACAAGTGAGGTGTCCCACAAATGCCTGGAACTTCAGCTTTGAGGGATCGAATGCCCTCTACTGGTCTCTGTACACTCACATATCCAGGCACACACACACACACACACACACACACACACACACACACACACACACAGACACACACACACACACACACACACACACACACACACACACAGACAAGATTTCTCTGTGTAGCCTTGGCTGTCCTGGACTAACTTTGTAGACCAGGCTGACCTCAAACTCACAGCGAGTGCTGGGATTAAAGGCGTGTGCCACCAAGACCCGGCCCAAGAGTACTATTTCTATGCTAAAATACCATGACCAAAGCATCTTGAGAGTTTATTTTGACTTACAGTTCCACATTGTGGTCCATCATCGAGGAAGACCAAGATAGGAACTCAAATGAGGCAGGAACCTGGAGGCAGGACCTGATGCAGAGGCCACGGAGGGGTGCTGCCTACTGGCCTGTCCTCATGGCTTGCTTGGACTGCTTTCTTAAAGAACCCAGGACCACCAGCCCAGATATGGCACCACCCACAATGGGCTGGGTCCTCCTCAATTAATCATTAATTAAGAAAATACTTTTACGGGTGCCTGGTATGGTGGTGCATGCCTTTAATCCCAGCACTCGGGAGGCAGAGGCAGGTGGGTCGCTGTGAGTTCGAGGCCAGTCTGGTCTACAATACAAGTCTAGAACAGCCAAGGCTACACAGAGAAACCCTGTCTTGAAAAAAAGAAGAAGAAGAAGAAAGAAAAAGAAAAAGAAAGTACCTTAAGGTAATATCTCTGCTTTTCCAGAGGTCCTGAGTTCAGGTACAGATGGTGGCTCACAACCATCTGTAATGTGATCTGATGCCCTCTTCTGGCCTGCAGGTGTACATGCAGATAGGGCACTCATACAAAAAATAAATAAATAAAATCTTTAAAAAAAGAAAGAAAGAAAGAAAGAAAGAAAGAAAAGGAAAGGAAAATACCTTACAGGCCTGCCTATGGCCCTATGACCTATGACCCTATGACCCGGCCTAAGAGGCATTTTAATTGAGGCTCTCCCTCCTCATTGGGAGGTTGATTAATATGTTTAGGAATATACGTATATAAACAAAGAAAAAGAGGCCATGTAACTGAGAGAGAACAAAGGGGAGGGAGTACATGAGAGGTGTTAAAAGGAAGAAAGGGAAATGGGAAAATGATATAATCATATTGTAGTTTCAAAAATTAGTAATAAGGAGTTAAATTAAAATTTAAATACATTAAAAATTGAAACAGAAGCCGGGCGGTGGTGGTGCAGGCCTTTAATCCCAGCACTCAGGGAGGCAGAAGCAGGCAGAGCTCTGTGGGTTGGAGGCCAGCCTGGTCTACGAAGTGAGTCTAGGACAGCCAAGGCCACACAGTGAAACACTGTCTCGAAAAACCAAAAAAAAAAAAGATTTAGAAAAAGAAAAGAAAACTGAAAAAATAATTAAGACTTATTCCACAGACCAGTCTGGCCCAGAATTTATGATCTTCCTGCTTTAGATTCCCAGCTACTGAGACTGAAGACGCGTGCTACCGCATCCAGCTGCCGGGACTGAAGACGCGTGCTGCCGGGATTGAAGACTCACGTGTTACCACATCCAGCTGCCGGGATTGAAGACGTGTGCTACCGCATCCAGCTGCCGGGACTGAAGACGTGTGCTACCGCATCCAGCTGCTGGGACTGAACACGCGCGCTACCGCATCCAGCTGCTGGGATTGAAGATGCACGTGCTACCGCATCCAGCTGCTGGGGTTGAAGACACGTGCTACCGCATCCAGCTGCTGGGATTGCAGATGCACGCGCTACCACATCCAGCTGCTGGGATTGAAGATGCACGTGCTACCGCATCCAGCTGCTGGGACTGAAGACGCGTGCTACCGCATCCAGCTGCTGAGACTGAAAAACGCGTGCTACCGCATCCAGCTGCTGGGACTGAAGACGCGTGCTACCGCATCCAGTTGCTGAGACTGAAGACGCGTGCTACCGCATCCAGCTGCTGGGGTTGAAGATACGTGCTACCGCATCCAGCTGCCGGGGTTGAAGACACGTGCTACCGCATCCAGCTGCCGGGGTTGAAGACACGTGCGTGCTACCGCATCCAGCTGCCGGGGTTGAAGACGCGCGCTACCGCATCCAGCTGCCGGGACTGAAGACGCGCGCTACCGCATCCAGCTGCCGGGACTGAAGACGCGCGCTACCGCATCCAGCTGCCGGGACTGAAGACGCGCGCTACCGCATCCAGCTGCCGGGACTGAAGACGCGTGCTACCGCATCCAGCTGCCGGGATTGAAGACTCACGTGCTACCACATCCAGCTAAAAACTTTCAACCAACTTCCAGCAGTCTCAGGCTAAGTACGAGGAGATATCCGAGTCACCAGACAACTGAAAAACAAATAAGTAAAAGGCATCTGACAAACTGAGTCCAGCCCATGCCTCCTCTGAGAGGTAGCGTTTTTCCCTCTCTTCTGTTTGGAATCCTGGAACTGGATGACTTATAAAGAATAGCGGCTCATTTCCCTCACCTCACCATTCCGGAGGCTGGAAAGTCTGATATTGGGGTGCAGGCATCTAATGGCGCCCATATTCTGCATCACACCAGGCTTTAGAAGAAAAGGAAAGCTTGGCACCGTGACACACATCTTTGTTTGTTTGTTTTTCGAGACAGGGTTTCTCTGTGTAGCCTTGGCTGTCCTGGACTTGATTTATAGACCAGGCTGGCCTCGAACTCGCAGCAATCCGTCTGCCTCCCTAGTGCTGGGATTAAAGGTGTGGCACACACCTTTAATCCTGGCATTGAGGCAGAAGCGAACAGATCTCTGGCAGTTTCAGGCCAGCCTGGTGTGCATGGTGAGACTCTGTCCCAAAGGAGAGGGAGAGAAAAAGAGGCAGAAGAGGCAGTGACTCACCGTGTGACGCCCTTGGCTGTGCTGTGGTAGCTGGAAATGGACGGACATTACCCCTCCTGGAAGTACTGAGGACTCACACTGAGATTTCCTTAAACTGTCCTCAAACATGTCACACCCAGTTCTATAATAATAGAAGAAAACAGGAATTAGCTTCCAGATGGAATGACCCAACATAATGAGTAATCAGACCCAGAACAAGAACTTTAAGATCTTATAGGTGCCAGATGGTGTTGGTGCACGCCTTTAATCCCAGCACTAGGGAGGCAGAGGCAGGTGGATCACTGAGTTCGAGGCCAGCCTGGTCTACAAAAACGAGTCCAGGACAGCCAAGGCTACACAGAGAAACCTTGTCTCGGAAAAAAAAAATTTTTTTTTAACAGCAACAGTACTGTACAGGTGAATGTATACTGTATAGATGCTTTTTCAAGACAAGGTTTCTCCATGTAGTCCCTGACTATCCTGGAATCTGCCCCGACCCCTACACCCCCCACCCCTACCCCCACCCCATGCCAAGGTCTGCTTGCTGTCCAGATAAACAACATTACCAAGTGTTTTTGGATTGTGGGTGGGAGGTGGCCCGGACAGGAAAAATGAGAGCAGACGGGCTGGGATGGGGCTGGGAGATGAGGGGGGGGGGTAGTTTAGGGGGTTAGTACCTGCCCAGCCCCAGGTAAAATGAGACTATTCTAAACTACAGCAGGTGCCTGCGGCTTTATTGTTTACGAACGCAGGTTAGATAATACCACCATAATAATTACAAGCTAATTTTATAATAAACATTTTTGGATATTTTTATATTTACCACAATAGAGAAACCTTGTCTCAGGGAGAGAAAAAAAAAATCTGAGGGCTCTCAGGTTTAGGCTTAGGTTCTGGTGACATGGCTAAACAAACCAAGGTGAGCAACTATGGAAGCCGCTATGGTGCCTCCCTCCAGAAATGGCGAATAAAATAGAAATTATCCAGCACTCCAAGACTGAGATGAAGGGGGAGGCAGTGGCATCTGGCACCGGGGTTCCTGCATGGAAACAGTGGCTGGTGGGGCCTGCGCCTACACCACCACTGCCGGAGCCACAGCTGAGTCTGCTGTCAGAAAACTGAAGGAACCGAAAGGCTAGTGGGTGCACTACCATTTGAGACATCCCTAGCCTGCAATAAATGGATTTGCTTATGTAAAAAAAAAAAAAAAAAGAAAAGAAAAGAAAGAAAGAAAAAAGAAAAAAATCTGAGGCTGGAGAGATGGTTCGGCAGTTAAGAATGGAGTTGGATTTCCATTGCACATGCCAGGCAGCTCGCCGCCGCCATCTTTTATGGCTCCAGCTGTGGGAGTTCCAAAGCCTCTGGGCTCCAGGTGCACCTGCACTCACACTGCGCAACCACACATTGTTTTATTATTATATTTCATTATATACCACATTATATTCATTACATTACTATATTTCATGAGTATGGATGTTTTGCGTGTGTGTGTGTGTGTGTGTGTGTGTGTGTGTGTGTGTGTGTGTGTATGCTCTATGTACATGGCTGCTCTGTGGAAGCCAGAAAATGGCATATAATCCATGTAATCCCCTGGAACTGTTGTTCCAAATGGTGTGAGCCACCGTGTGGCCGCTGGGAACCAACTCTGGATCCTCTGAAAAGGGAGCCAGTGCTCTGCACTTCTGAGCTATTTCCCCAGACATACTTTTTCTCCCTGCCTCTCTTTTCTTTTCCTTTCTTTTTTGGGACAGGGCCTCAGTATGGAACCTCAGACTCACAGTGATTCTTGGTCCCTCAGTCTCCCAAGTTGCTAGTGCTACAGCTGGGAGCCATCACACTCAGCTGAAATTTCATGGCTTTCAAAACCATGTCGCTGTTTCTTTATAAAAAGATGTTTTAGCCTGGGGGTGGTGGCGCACGCCGTTAATCCCAGCACTCGGGAGGCAGAGGCAGGTGGATCACTGTCAGTTGAGGCCTGCCTGGTCTACAAAGTGAGTCCAGGACAGCCAAGGCTACACAAACAAACCTTGTCTCAAACAACAACAACAAAAAAAAAAAAAGAGGAGGAGGAGGACAGGAGAAAGAAATAGTCATGGTAGCAGCAGCCACTGTGCAAGTGTTGACACAGGACGCAGGTGGAGACACACTATGGCTTACAGTCCCACCCTTCAGCCGCCCAGATGGCAAGATGTGCGTGAGGGAGCCAGGCAAGAAGTGGTTCCCACTCTAGCTGTGGCTATTTGACTGTTGCTCTGGGCTTCGGTGGTCCTAGATGGGGCTGGCAGTGGGGTGCTGGGGGTGAGAGTCGGGGAGTGCAGTGTTACCCACTCTGCACCTTCTTCTAAACTTCACTCAGAATCAAGGAGTATCAAAAAAACCAAAAGTATGCTTTTACGCCAGGAAATGAGGGGATTTTGTTTGTTTTGTTTCTGCTTTCTCTGTGTAGACCACACAGTACCCTCCTGCTTCTGTCCATGACAAACTGCTGAGATTAAAGGTATGCGTCGGTTTGTTTGTTTTTGAGGCGGGGTTTCTCTATGCAGCCCAGGCTGTGCACATTGCTCCCTTCTTGCCTCAACCTCCCCAGAGCCAGGAGTCAGGCATGCACCAGCACACATGCTTTATGGTGGGGTCTTGTACAGCAACAGATAACTGAACTAAACGCTACAGCGGAAAGTGTGTGGTTATGTATTTATGTACTTAGAGTAAACCAGAGAGTGTCTGACTGCTAGAATACTACATCAATCAACTGACACTAAGTTAATTATTGCAAATGCCATCCGTGCACTAGCTATTGACCTGTTCCAATACTGAACTAACAAATATAATTTCAAGACTATCCAATGAGAAAAACAAAATGGTTTTTTCTCATCCTTTTGGAAATTGATGAAAATGCCACAGAAAAGGAGTTCAAGGGACTAACAGAGCAGACAGGAATTTTTTTTTATTAAAAAGAGGCTGGGCATAATGACACACATCTATAATCCCAGCAGGAGGATCACAAGTTCAAGACCAGCCCAGGCTGCATAGTAAGACCTAGCCTTAAAAGGAGGAAGAGGAGGAGGAGGAGGAGGAAGCCAGAGAGTCGGTTGAACAGGTAGAGGCATCTTCAGACAAGCTTGTTGACTGAATGCGGTATCTGCAACCCATGGGGAAGAAGGGGAGGGCTGGCTTTACAAGCTGTCCTCTGACCTCCACATGTGTACATGCAACACACACACATCACACACACATCACACACACATCACACACATACACTCAACACACACACACCACACATACCACACACACACACACCCCACATGCACCACACATATGCACATGCACACCACACACATACATATACACCACACACACCCTACATATAACACACACACATACACACCACACACTACACACACACACCACACATGCACCATACACACACATGCATACCACACACATACATATACACCACACACAACACACAACACACACACATGCACGCCACACACATAGATATACACCACACACAACACACAACACACACACATGCATGCCACACACATACATATACACCACACACACAACACACACACATGCACACCACACACATACATATACACCACACACACAACACACACACATGCACACCACACACATACATATACACCACACACACAACACACACACACATACCACACACACAGTGTATGGACAGCATCAGGATGGCTGCTGTGGATTGAGCTAAGAACAAAACCAGCAGCAAGAAGGCCACAGCTATATTTGGAAGAAGGAAGAGACCAACCCAGTGCTTGGGGCAGATGGTGTAATATCAACAGATGACCAAGAGGAAACAGAACTTCAAAACTTTCATCTTGTCTTTTCAACCAGAAGGTGCTCAGGATTAAAATGACTTAAGGGGGCTGGAGAGATGGCTCAGAGGTTAAGAGTACTGTTTGCTCTTCCAAAGGTCTCGAGTTCAATCCCCAGCAATCACATGGTGGCTCATGACCATCTGTAATGAGATCAGGCGGGCAGGCACACATGTGGGCAGAATACTGTATAAATAATAAATACATTTTTTAGAAAATGACTTAAGGTTGCAGTTAGGAGCTGGGGTTGTGCAGTGGCAAAGCTGGCATAGGTAAGGCTCTCTGTTTGAGAGAGAGAGAAAGAGAAAGAAACAAAGAAAGAAAGAAGGAAAAGCAAACTAACAAAAAAGAGATGATATAGTCAGGAGGAAATGGAACCTTTAAAGAGGGGACGAGGACATTAACGCCATCAAAATGCTCTAGGCCACAGACTTGGATCTGGCTTGCTCTCTAGACTCCAACAGAAGCTGTGTGCCGCCCTGCAACCATCACAGACAAACTTTGATTGGTTTGAAGAAACAAAAACACTAGCTGGTCAGTGTTGTTCTGCGTTGCGCTTATGAACCATCTTAAATGACTTAGCCGTGACTTTCTGGTATCCGTTAGCAGTGCGTGGCAGGAACAGTAGGAAGTTGCATGAGCAGAGTCGACTTCCCCTTCTCCCAGCATCACCACAGCACTCCCTCACTGCTGACAGGCGACGCTGAGGGCTTCAGCCGCTTTGTGCCTTGATCTCAGGCAGAGACACAGCCTTTGGGGATGTGCAGACGACATAAGCAGCAGCACAGGCACAGCTGTTCAGGGCCCCCCAACAGTGTGAACATTACTCAAGTGTGGTGATGCGCACCTGTAATCCCAGCACCTGAAGAGCACAGGCCAAGAAGCCACACATTCAGAGCTAGCCTGGGCTTCATAAAAAGACCTGGTTTGGAAAACCTACCAAGCTGGGCATGGTGGCGCACGCCTTTAATCCCAGCACGCCGGAAGCAGAGGCAGGCGAATTGCTTTGAGTTTGAGGCCAGCCTGGTCTACAAAAGTGAGTCGAGGACGGCCAAGACTGTTACACAAAGAAACCAAAAAAAGAAAGAAAGAAAGACCTACCAAATAAACTGGGCCTGCTGCCACAGGAAGTTACTAGCTACTAGCTACTCTGGAAGCTGTGGAAAGAGGAACACGGCCTCAGGGCTAGCCTGCACTCAGGGCTATTCAAGAGTATTTTAGGCATGATGGCGCACGCCTTTAATCCCAGCGCTCCAAAGGCAGAAGCAGGTGGATCGTTGTGAGTTCCAGGCCAGTCTGGTCTACAAGGGGAGTCCAGGACAGCCAAGGCTACACAGAGAAACGCTGTCTGGAAAAACAAAACAAACACAACAACAACAAAGAGTATCTTGGGTGACTTATCAGGCCCTGTTGCAAAGCAAAACATTGAGGACAGAAGTTCAAGGTCATCCTCAGCAACATAGAAAATGCAAGGCCAGCCTGAGCTATCTGCCTCAAAAAGTAAGTAAATAAAGCTGGGCATGGTGGTGCCAAAAACCCTGTATTGAAAAAACAAAAAAGAATCTGAGTTTGAGGAAGCCTCATCTACATAGTGAGTTCAAGGCTAGCCGGAGCTACATAGAAGGGTTGGAAAGATGGCTCAAGAGGTTAAGAGCACTGTCTGCTCTTCCAAAGGTTCTGAGTTCAGTTTCCAGCAACCACATGGTGGCTTATAGCCATCTATAATGAGATCTGGTGCCCTCTTCCGGTGGGCAGACATAGATGCAGGCAGAATATTGTATATGTAATAAATAAATTAAGGTTTTTAAAAAAAGAGCTACAAAAATAAAAAATTAAAAAAATAAAAAAGAGCTACATAAAAACTCTGTCTCCACAAACAAACAAATAAATAAAATGATTCTAAACTAAGCTTTATAGAGTTAGCAAAAATATCAGTGTAAAGACCTATGGGAATTCATTCCTTAATAAGAAGTAATGGGGCTGGAGAGCTGGCTCAGAAGTTAGGAGCACCGGCTGCTTTTCCACAGGTCATTTTCTTAATGATGCATGTGAGAGGGCCTAGCCCGTTGTGGGTGGGGCAGCCTCTGGGCTGGAGGTCCTGGATACTATAAGAAAGAGGGATGAGCAATTTGTGAGGAGCGAGCCAGTAAGCAGCACCCCTCCATGGCCTCTGCATCAGCTCCTGCCTCCGGGTCATGCCCAGTTTGAGTTCCTCCCTTGGCTTCCCTCAGTGGACTTTGATTCCTCCCCAGGTTTTTTTTTGTTTTGTTTTTTTTTGTTTTTTTTAGGTTTTATCACAGCAATAGTACCCCTAACTGAGACACTTGTCCTCTGGCTTCCACATGTACAAGTTGGTACACACACACACACACACATACACGCGCGCGCGCGCGCATACACATACTCAGTTACTTAATAAATGTAATAAAAATAAGCATTAATAGCCAGGTGTGGTCATGCACGCCTTTAATTTCAGCACTTGGGAGGCAGAGGCAGGTGGATTTCTCTGAGTTCGAAACCAGCCTGGTCTACAGAACTCTGTCTTGGAACCCTGTCTCGAAAAACTCAAAAAAGCAAAGCAAAATAAAACCCAAAAACAACAACAAAATCTATTTAAATCTACTTGTTCCATCCCCACTGAAGGTCAGAGCAACCTTTCGGCCACTTGAGGGACCTGCTTCAAAGTCACATTCCAAAGCACCGGTCCTTATTGGAACTGCATTGCAGTCCTCTGGAAGACTTCCCTTAGAAGCTGTCACTAGCTGACCTCACTTGGTGCTCCTAAAGGGTCTGATGCCCTCTTCTAGTTTCCTTGGGTACAGCATGCACGTGGTGAACATACATACAGGCAGGCAAAATATTCATACCAATAAAACAAAAATTAATAAATCTTAAAAAGAAATAGCTTAGGGCTGGAGAGATGGCTCAGAGGTTAAGAGCACGGGCTGTTCTTCCAAAGGTGCTGAGTTCAGTTCCCAGCAACCACATGGTGGCTCACAACCATCTATAATGAAATCTGGTGTCCTCTTCTGGTGTGCAGGCACACATTTGGGCAGAATACTGTATAATAAATGAATAAATCTTTTTTTTATTTTTGGTTTTTCTAGACAGGGTTTCTCTGTGTAGCCTTGGCTGTCCTGGACTCTCTTTGTAGACCAGGCTGGCCTCAAACTCACAGCGATCCACCTGCCTCTGCCTCCCAAGTGCTGGGATTAAAGGCATGCGCCACCACCGCCTGGCTAATAAATAAATCTTAAAGAAAGAAAGAAAGAAAGAAAGAAAGAAAGAAAGAAAGAAAGAAAGAAAGAAAAAGGAAATAGCTTAGGCAGGTCACAAACTCAATTAGAAAGCAAACAACAGAAACAAACTCTATGAGCTCAGCAATAAGAGAGCTTGCTGCTCTCGAAGAGGACCCAGGTTCAATTCCAGCACCCCCATGGTGACGCACAACCACCTGTAAATCCAGTTTCAGGAAACCCAATGCCCCTTCCGTCCTCCCTAGGCACGAGGGCACATACATGCTGGGATTAAAGGCATATGCCCCATGCCTGGCCTTGTTGGTCAGTTTTAACTGTCGATTTGACAAACCTAGAGTCCCCTGAGAAGAGAATTTTAATAAGGCATTATCTAAACAAAGTTGGTGGTGGTGCTTGTCTGTGAGGGAGCGTCTTGAGTGTTGGTTCGATGAGGAGACACCCCGAGTGCGGGTGGCACCATTTCCAGGGCTGGGCTCTGGGCTCCTGAGAATGGTGACTAGAGCTGAGCACGAGTCTGGCTTGTCCTTGACTGTGGGTGTGATGGGACCAGGTGCTTCAAGCTCTGGCCCCTGTGATGTCCCTGCAGTAATGGACAGTGACCTATATGCCTTAAACTAAGCCCTTCCGCCTTTTTGTCAGGACATTGGCCACAAGAGGAACAGAAATGGAACAGCTACTTTATGCAGGACTCTGAGTTCTCTCTTCCCATCTCAAGGACCACAAAGCAAACAACCCTCAAACTAAACTAAATACATTCAAGGAAGCCATGTTTTTTAAAAAGATTTATTTATTTTATTTATTGCATATGAGTGCTTTATCTGCAGAAGAGGGTGTTAGATCACATTATAGATAGTTGTGAGCCACCATGTGGTTGCTGGGAATTGAACTCAGGACCTCTGGAAGAGCAGGTGGCGCTCTTAAGCACTGAGCCATCTCTCCAGCCCGGGGAACCATGTTTTAAGAAGTAAAAGAGAGGGCTGGAGAGATGGCTCAGTGGCTAAGAGCGAAAGCTGTTGTTCTACAGGCCAGGGTTCAATGCCCAGCACCGAGAAAGCAGCTCATTGTGACTATCTGTAACTCCGGCTGCAGGGCATCCACTCTTTCTTTAGGCACTGCACACATGCGGTTAACAGACAAACTCCCATATGCATAATATAATAAACTAAAAAAAAAGAAAAAGAAGGGATGCAGAGAGATGGTTCCGAGTGCTTATTGCTCTTGCAGAGGACTGAGGTTCAGTTCCCAGCACCCATGTGGCGGCTGACGCCTGTCTGGAACTCTAATCTGCACTCCTCATGCACAGCCTGTACATGGTGCATAAAACACACATTCAAACAAAACACAAAACACATAAAATAAAAATAAATGAATCTGCTGGGCATGGTGGCTTCAATTGCAGCACTCTAGCGGCAGAAGCAGGCTGATCTCTGAGTTCCAGGCTAGCCTGATCTACACAGCAAGTTCCAGGCATGCCTGGTCTACATAGTCTTAAATCAAATGAAAACAGACAAAAAAGAGTGAATGCTTTCCAACTCTGGTGAAAAATGTTAATCTATACATCCAAGAAACTAGGTGATGGCCCAGCAGGGAAGACGGGAAGAGACTGACACTCAGACGCATCACAGTAAGGACATGGAGGACAAGGAAAAGGAGAAGAGCTGGGTACCAGCAAGGAAAAAACTTGTCATGTTGTACAAGGAAACTTAGCTTCAAGAACAATATGACAGGCCAGATGGAAGGGTGGGGCACATCCCAAGTACATCCCACAAAACAGCAAGCCAGGCATTGTGGCTCACATCTACAGTCTCAACACCTGGCAAGCTGAGGCAAGGGGACTGCCATGAGTTTGCAGACATCCTGGACTATACGGTAAGTCTCGGGCCAGCTAGGGCTATATAGAAAGATCTTGTCTTTTGGTGTGGTGGTGCATGCCTTAAATCCCAGCACTCAGGAGGCAGAGGCAGGTGGATTGCTGTGAGTTTGAGACCAGCCTGTTCTACAAAGTGAGTCCAGGACAACCAATGCTACACAGAGAGACCTTGTCTCAAAAAAACCAAAGAAGAAAGAAAGAAAGAAAGAAATATTAAAAAGATACATAAAATAAACATAATAAATTAATAAATACGTTGATTACTAGTATTCATAGTACTTCTATTCTGTAAAGTCACTACAGGCACTAAATTGACACATGCTGAGAGAGCCCTAGTGGCACAGGCCTGTACTATCCAGCTAGTGGGGAGGTTAAAGCAGGGAGTTCAAGAGTTCAAGGCCTGCTAGCTGGTGAGTTCCCAGTCTGCCTGGGCTACAGACAGAGGCCCTGACTGAGAATGAAAAGGTCTAGTGAGGCTTAGTTTAATTCCCAGTACACACACACACACACACACACACACACACATGCACACACACATGCACACACACACATGCACACCACACACACCCCACACACATGCACACCACACACACACATATACACACACCACACACACACCATACACACAGACCACACACACACACACCACACACACATGCACACCACACGTACACACACACCACACACTACACACACCACACACATGCACACCACACATACACACACCACACACATACATACATACCACACACACATGCACACCATACATACACACACACCACACACACACACATACACACACAATACACACACCACACACACATGCATACCACACATACATGCACACCACACACCACACACTACACACACCACACACACACACCACACACACACACATACACACACCATACACACACACACTACACACACCACACACACATGCATACCACACATACACACACAACACACACTACACACACCACACACACCACACACACACACATACACACACACACACACTACACACACCACACACACATGCACAACACACATACACACACACACATACACACACACAAATGGGCCAGTGAGGTGCTCAAAGAGCCTGCTAATCAGATCCCCAGAGCCCACAGATGGAAAGAATTGGCTCCTGAAAGTTCTCTGACTTCTATACACACTTGGTGGCATGTGTACGCGCATGTGCATACTCACACACTAAATAAGTAAATATTTTTTTTAATTAAAGCTGAACATTGGTTCAGGGAAAAATCACACCATTGACGAAAACATCGAGTATTGATTTATTAACATTGAACTCATAGTTAACAGTGACATGGCTCATACCTGGGCACAACTCATGGATTTTGTTGTTGTTGTTGTTGTTTTGTTTTTGCTTTTCAAGGCAGGGTTTCTCTGTGTAGCCTTGGCTGACCTCAACTTGCTTTGTAGTCCAGGCTGGCCTTGAACTCACAGCCATCTGCCTGCCTCTGCCTCCCGAGTGCTGGGATTGAAGGTGTGTGCCACCACTGCCCAGCTAACTCATGGACTTTTCTCCATGGCACACATCTAGGCCTTTGCGAGCCTTTGCGAGCCTCTGCCTCTGCGAGCTGGAGCATGCCAGGCAGCACCTCATCACTACAGCTGGGAGCATTTGAAGCAATGTTAGCCCCAATGAAGAGCTCAGAATGTGCCATTAAATTAAAGTACTGACACAGAGGTGCGCTTAGGAGTAGGAGCAGAAGGACCGGGAATTTGAAGCTAGCCTGGGCTACAAGAGACCTTGCCTCAGAAAAACAAATAGGCACAGTTGTGCGTGCCTATAATCTCAGCTACTCAGGAGGCTTCAAAACAGGGGGGCTTTGAAATTTGGGTCTAGCCTGGGCAACTTAGCAAGACCCTCTCAAAAAATAGAATAGCTGGGACTAGAAAGATGGCTCAGTGGGTAAAATCACTTGCTGCCAAGCCTGATGACCTGGGCTCCATTTCTGGGAATCAGATGGTGGAAGGCATTAACTCCTGAAAGCTGTTCTCAGACACACACACACACACACACACACACACACACACACACACGTAATTAAAAATAGTTAAACAGCAAACAGGTATGCAACACTGGCTCAAGTCACTGACAAAGGGAAAAAAAAGATCACACACACAAAAAAAATTGGTACAGTGACACTGACCTGCAATCCTTCGTTCATCTCAAGGTTTCTACTGTTTCCTTGGAGATTTTCTCTTTGGCTTTTTAGTTCTTGAATAGTGTTGCTTAATTTCCACATATTTTTGAATTCCCTAAATTTCTTTTGTTGTTATTTTCAGATTTTTTTACTCTTGCGATTGAAGAACATTCTCTGTATTACTTTAGTCCTTTAAAACATCGAAAAATGACATTGATTTCACACAGCTATTATTATTTTTTGTTTGGTTGTTTGGTTGTTGTTGTTTTGGTTTTTGGTTGTTGGGGGGTTTTGTTTGTTTGTTTGTTTGTTTGTTTTGAGACAGGGTTTCTCTGTGTAGCCTTGGCTGACCTGGGCTCCCTTTGTAGACCAGGCTGGCCTCGAACTCAAAGAGATGCCTGCCTCCTGAGTGCCGGGATTAAAGGCGTGCGCCACCACGTCCAGCTCACTCAGCTATTATTATAAAGTGAGCAAGGTCGGGCATCGTCTTCCTCTCTGACTTAGCCATGCCAACCTAGGACAGAGATGCTCAGGATGGCGGTCGGATGAAAATGGGCAACATATGGTTGAATGGTTGGTTCCCAGTTGGTGGACTGTTTGGGGAGTGTGAGGAGCCGTGGCCCTGTTGGAGAAGGTGAGCCCATACCAGGAGGGTCTTTCTCTACCTGCAGATGAAACTCTGTGTGTGTGTGTGTGTGTGTGTGTGTGTGTGTGTGTGTGTGTGTGTGGTGTTCTTAAGACAATCTTGTTCTACAGTTCCACTTACCATTGTAACCCAGGCTAGCCCTAGATAGTCCATCCTCTAAGGACCAGGAATACGGCTGTGCACCATGCTTGGAAATCAATACATGCTTAAACAGGACTGATTGCTTCTGCAGCTGACAGGAAGTGGATTTAAAGGCCCAGATCGAGAGAGAGAGAGAGAGAGAGAGAGAGAGAGAGAGAGAGAGAGAGAGAGAAAGGTTCAGGAGTTTATAGTAAGTTCAAGGCCAGCCTGGGCTACATTAAGACTCTAAAAAACAAAAACAAAAGAGCCTTCACATATGTAGTCATTACCTTACCAAGGAGCTTATGAGAGACTGTGGCGAGCTCCCTGGAAGAAAGCACCATGAGCAAGGCACACAAGTAGCTCAGGTTGGAGGGCTGGGAGAGGCATTTATAAAAGTGAATAAAATATTAGGCCAGCCAGATGCAGTGGCGCACGCCTTTAATCCCAGCACTCAGGAGACAGAGGCAAGTGGATCTCTGTGGGCTCAGGACCAGCCTGGTCTACAGAGAGAGAGTTCCAGGACAGCCAGAGCTACACAGAGAAACTGTGTCTGGAAAAAATAAACAAGGGCCAATATGAAGGAAGGATACTTTGGCTATACCACAACATCTGAAAAATGGGATTTTAGCTAGGTATGACGGTATGCAGCTTGTCTTTGCTACTTTGTGGGTTCTTATTTTTCTCTTTCTTTATTCTTCCCCCTTCACCCCTTATCAATAGATAGGAAAGGAGTGGGGGGGAGAGAAAGAGAGAGAGAGAGAAACAGACAGACAGACAGACAGATGGACAGAGACAGAGAGATGTGAATCTGATTTCTTGTTTCTTCTCTGAGCATGACTAACTACTAACAAAACACAACCAATCCCCCCAACAATAGACCAACCACCACCCACCCCGCCTCTCTGGGCCCTAGCATTTATACACCCTCTGGAAAGCTCCCAGAATTCCAAATGTCACACAGTCACGGAAACTATGTGCAGCTGGCTAAGCCACGCCTCTGCTACGGCATGAGAGAAACCATAGTCGGCTGCTGTGAAGCAGCCCCGCATCTCCACACCTGGGATTGAAGCAAAATCACATTCTTATATTTCTGTTGTGTGTGGTTTGTTTGTTTTGTTTGTTAGTTTGTTTTGTTTTTTACAGAAATCAAAATTCCAGAATTGTCACTACAATGGCACATGCCTATAATCCAAGAACTTGGGAGGTAGAGGCAAGTGGGTCATCCTTGGCTACCTGAGAGTTTGGGGCCAGCCTGGGCTATAATAAGACCTTTTCTCAGAAAGCCAGAAACCCACAGTAGGGGAGTCACTTTCCTCAGTGATAAGGTCACTGCCAGGTAACCCACCACCACCTTATGTTCCTACAAGCAATTTTTTTTTCTTTTTTTTTAGTTTTTTGAGACAGGGTTTCTCTGTGTAGCCTTGGCTGTCCTGGACTCACTTTGTAGACCAGGCTGGCTTCGAACTCACAGAGATCTGATCAGCCTGCCTCTACTTCCCGAGTGCTGCGATTACAGGCATGCGCCACCGCGTCCGGCCCCTACAAGCAATCTTAACTAAACTTAGTGGATAACAAAACAGGTAAACAAAAGGCATGAAAACGGAAGGGAGCTGAAAGAAAGGAGACATTCAGTGGGCTTAACTGGGAGAAGACAACTAAAATATACTGTACACACGCACTGAATAGTCAGAGAACATAAAACCAAACAGAACTTACAAAGATAATAAAACAAGCCATTGTTTTTGCTCTTTCTTTTCCACTCTTTCGTTTCTAAAGTGGACTAAACATAGGCCTCGCATATTAAAGTCTCTACCACTGAGTTATATTACAAGTCCTAACTTTGTTATTCATGGAGGAGGGGTGCACGCTGTGCCCTGCACATTCGTGGAGTCAGAGGACGATTTCAGGAGTCAGTTCTCTCTCTCCATCGTGGGTGGGTTCTAGGATCAAGCTTGGGTCATCTGGCAAGCTGTAGCTTCTCCCCTGTGCTGCGCTGTAACAGCTACATAGCTGAGGTTCCTATGCAATGGTAATTTGGTGCAATACAGTGCTTGATGCTGGGCTGGAGAGAGATGATTCAGTGGTTGGGAACAGTGGTGGCGCACGCCTTTAATCCCAGCCCCCGGGAGGCAGAGATAGGTGGATCGCTGTGAGTTCGAGGCCAGCCTGGTCTACAGAGTTAGTGAGCTCCAGGACAGCCAGGGCTACACAGAAAAACCCTGTCTTGAAAAGCAAACGAGGGGGCTGGAGAGACGGCTCAGTGGTTAAGAGCGCTGCCTATTCTTCCAAAGGTCCTGAGTTCAATTCCCAGCAACCACAAGGTGGCTTATAACCATGTGTGATATGGTGCCCTCTTCTGGCTTGCAGGAGTACATGCAGGCAGAGCACTGTATACATAATAATAAATAAATAAATCTTTAAAAAAAAAGAAAAACAAACGAGAGAGGGTGGGGGTTGGGAGTGGGGGAGTGGGGGGATGAACATGGGGAGTGGGGGGAAGAACATGTACTGCTCGTGCAAAGGACTCGAGTTTGGTTTCCAGGGCGGGAGGGGGAGGCGGGTAACACGATCACACACACACACACACACACACACACACACACACAAACAGATCTATACACAATTAAAAATAAAATAAGAAGACCCAGTGTGGTGGCTCATACCTTTAATCCCAGCACTCGGGAGTCAGAGGCAGGAGAATCTCTAAGCTCAAGGCAAGCCTGGTCTACAGAGAGCATTCCAGGATAGCCAGGGATACACAGAGAAACCCTGTCTTGACCCATCCTCCTCCAAAAAATAAATAAAAAAAGAATAGGACCTGAATTTGATTCCCAGCACCCATGTGGGGTGGCTCAGAACTACCTGTGACCGCAGCTTCAGGGGAACCAATGCCCTCTTCTGGCCGCCTGAGGCATCTGCACACATATGGCATTCACTCACACAGAGTCACATACTACACATATATGTATTCATAATATAACAAAATAAACAGTGATGGTGCTGGAGAGACGGCGCTTGCTGTTCTTGCAGAGGACCCGGGTTTTGTTCCCAGTACCACGTAGCTGCTCACACACACTCATAACTCCAGATTTGGGGGTTCCCGTGTCCTCTTCTGACCTTCACGGCACCAGGCATGCACATGGAGCATATACATACATACATACATACATACATACATACATACAGGCAAAACACTTTGTCTCGGTTACATTAGAGTTGCTGTGGTCAGTCTAAGTGACCAAGGCAGCTTAGAAAAGCAAGCCTTTAACTCTGGGCTTACGGCTTCAGAGGGTTAGAGTTTGCAGCCATCGTGGCAGCGATTAGGCAGATTCCAGAACAACAGTACAGAGCTCGCATCTTGAGACACAAGGGAGGGGGGTGACACAGACTCCCTAATGCAGTGACACACCTCTAACAAGGACACGCCTCCTAATCCTCAGTCCTACCAGCTGGACTAATCATTAAAATCAGAGCTCAGGCCGGGCGTGGTGGCGCACACCTTTAATCCCAGCACTCGGGAGGCAGAGGCTGGTGGATCTCTCTAAATTCAAGGCCAGCCTGGTCTACAAAGTGAGTCCAGGAGGCTACACAGAGAAACCCTGTCTCAAAAAAATAAATAAATAAATAAAAATAAAAATAAAATAAAATAAAATCAGAGCTCAATTCCCAAGTCCATTCGTTCTCTGTAGTTCAGTGTTTGCCTCTTTTCTTGCTAGGAGTCAATATTATTTCCTTCATTTGTTTGATGTGAGGATTGTAGGAGATTGTATACAGGAAAGTGACTGGTGAAGAATAAATCTACTTTAATTAATTTCGAGAGTCTGTCTATGTAGTCCTGACTGTCTTGGAACTCGCTATGTAGACCAGGCTGTCCTAAAACTGACAGAGGATTGCCTGCCTCTGCCTCCCCACGAGCTGAGATTATAGACATGCGCCCCTACTTTAGTTAAATATTGATCTGTGGGCTGGAGAGATGGCTCAGAGGTTCTCCCGGAGGTCCTGAGTTCGATTCCCAGTAACCACACAGTGGCCCACAACCATCTATAATGTGATCTGATGCCCTCTTCTGGCGTGCAGGTGTACATGCAGACAGAGCATTGTATATGTAATAATAAATAAATCATTTTAAAAAATTGATCAGTAAAGTAGTCTAAGAAATCCCAAAATCCCAGCCCAATTCTTTTTTTGTTTTGTTTTTCGAGACAGGGCTTCTCTGTGTAGCCCTAGCTGTCCTGGACTCACTATATAGACCAGGCTGGCCTCGAACTCATAGTGATCCCCCTGCCTCTGCTTCCCGAGTGCTGGGATTAAAGGCATGCGCCATTGCCGCCCCGCCCCCAGCCCAATTCTTAAAGAAAATTCCAACTTCTGACACTAGAGGGCGAGCGCAGTCGCGCTCTCTTGCCCAGAGGCCTGAGGGTGGTGGGTCGCCCCGCCCTTCTCTCCAGCCTTCCCGGGCTCCGGGAACCTCAATCCGCTCAGGGAACCCAACTTAAAACGGAACCCCACGGTGCTTCCCGAGTCACCATAGTCTCCCGCAGAAGCAATATGATCTGACAGGAGTTCCCCCAGGGCTTCCCGAGGAGCATCCAAACTGCCTAAAGCTAAGGCCTTGTCAGCCTGGCCTGCCTCCTTCGCGCTGTCCTGGACCTCCCTGGGATCCTTTTCTGCAGCCGCCAGACAAGCCAGGCTCCTGCCTCTATCCCTTGGCGTGGGCTGCCCCTTTTCCTCGACGTCCCTCCTCAGTCTCCACCTTCTGCAACCTCATTTAGTTTTCAGTCACGTGACAAAAGGCAAGGGTGGGTCATGCCTTGAATACCAGCACTTGGGAGACCGATCTCCATGAGTTAGCCTGGTCTACAGAATCCAGGATGGCCAAGACTACATAGAGAAACACTGTCTAGAAAAACCAAATAAATAAATAAATAAATAAATAAATAAATAATAAATACCCACCTCCTCGATTCTCCTGAAGGTGAAGTTGCTCTTCCCCCTTGAGCTTTTGGGGGCTTATTTCTGATACGTTTTCTCTTTATATGACTCAGCATGGCCTTGAACCTGCCTCTGTCTCTTAAATGCTGGGTTTACAGGCGTTGCTACCACAACTGACAATGATAGATGAAGTTTTAATCCAGCCGCATCAGTTCCAGCTCTTCCGTGTGACAAATCCATGGTTCTGAGACCGTAATGTATTGGAGAGAGTCTCTGTGTGAAAAGACATTTTTATCATAGTGGCCCTTTCTTGTTCTTGACTCAAGTTAGCTAACTTAACTCTCAGACTCCCCGTTTGTAAAATGATTGGTTCATTTAAAAGTGGGAGGCTGGGAGAGGTGGCCTCAGCAGTTACAAATACGCAATGCTCGTCCAGAAGGCCTGAGTTGCCGGCACCCACATCAGGTGGCTCACAACCACCTGTATGTAACTCCAGCTCCAGGGGATCCAAGGCCCTCCAGCGCCTATACTCATGTGCACAAATGCAAACACACACACACACACACACACACACACACACACACACACACACACACCAGCCGGGCGGTAGTGGCACACGCCTTTAATCCCAGCACTCAGAAGGCAGAGGCAGGTGGATCACTGTGAGTTCAAGGCCAGCCTGATCTACAAAGCGAGTCCAGGATAGTCAAGATAACACAGAGACCCTGTCTCGAAAAACCAAAATAAATAAATAATAATAATTGTTTTTCCAAGACGGTGTTTCTCTGTGTAGCTCTGGCTGTCCTGGAACTGTTCTGTAGACCAGACTGGCCTCAAACTGCCTTCCAAGTGCTGGGATTAAAGGAGTGTACCACCGGGCCAGTACACGCCTTTAATTTCAGCACTCAGGAGACAGAGGCAGGTAGGTTTCTGTGAGTTTGAGGTCAGCCCAGTCTACAAAGAGAGTCCAGGACAGCCAGAGCTGTCACACAGAGAAACCCTGTCTTGAAAACAAACAAACAAACAAACAAACAAACAAAACTGCCTGGTCAAAATAAACAAATAAGTAAAAAATTTAAAAACCTCGCCAGGTGGTGGTGGCATACACCTTTAATCCCAGCGCTTGAGATCCAGAGGCATGTGGATCTCTGGGAGTTCTAGGCCAGCCTGGACTACAGAGTGAGTTCCAGGATAGCCAGAGCTGTTACACAGAGAAACCCTGTCTGGAAAACAAAACAAAACGAAACAAAAAAAAACAAAAATAATAAAATAAAAAATTTAAAAACCTCACTGTAGCTGGGTGGTGGTGGTGCACTCTTTTAATCCCAACATTCAGGAGGCAGGGGCAGTTGGATCTTTGTGAGTTTGAGACTAGCCTGGTCTACAGAGGACAGCCAATGCCACACAGAGAAATCCTGTCTTGAAAAACAACAAAACAGTGACTGTAACAGGCCTAGCCTCAGAAGGTTCTTTTTTCTTCTTCATCTTTTAGTTTTTCAAGACAGGGGTTTTTTTTCTTTCTTTCTTTTTCTTTTCTTTTCTTTTTTCTTTCTTTCTTTTTTTTTTTGTTGTTGTTGTTTGGTTTTGGTTTTTTATTTTGTTTTGTTTTGTTTTTCAAGACAGAGTTTGTCTGTTTAACAGCTCTGGCTGTCCTGGAACTCGCTCTGTAGTCCAAGCTGGCCTTGAACTCACAGAGATCCACCTGCCTCTGTCTCCCAAGTGCTAGGATCAAAGGCGTGCGCCACCACACCTCGCTTCTCAGAAGCTTTTTTTTAAAATTTATTCAGGTTACAACTCAATTGCCATTCCATCACTTGTATCCACCCATTCCTCCCTCCCTCCTGCTTTCACCCTATTCCCCTCCCCTAGGTCTGTGACCGAGGGAGACCTCCTCCCCCACTATGTGGTCATAGGCTATCAAGTCTCACCTTGGCAGCCTGCTTATCTTTTCTCTGAGTGCCACCAGGCCTCCCCACCAAGGGGACGTGGTCAAATATGGGGCACCAGAGTTCATGTCAAAGTCAGTCTCCGCTCTCCACACAACTACGGAGAATGTCCTGTCCATTGGCTAGATCTGAGTAGGGGTTCAATGTTTACTGCATGTATTGTCCTTGGCTGGTGCTCTCAGAAGGTTCTGGAAGCCTGTTATCCAGTGTGAATGAGTGGCTGTTGACTCTGTGACGACCATCACTTCTGTGCCTGGGAAGGTCCCCACACTGACTACTGAGCAGTTGAAACCTGGCTAGTGCAACCGAGAACCGCATTCTGTGAGACGGTGGTGTCTCCCTCTGTAGCTCAGGTTCAAACTCCACCTCCGGCTCCAGCTTCCAGAGGTTGGCATTACAGGTGTGTGTCACCACACCCAGTAGCAGAACCCAAGTGGAAGGCAAAGGGGGAGAGTCTCCAGGGCAGAGAGTGGATGTCGACGGGGGGAGGGGCAGAGACAAACCTAGGGTGACCAGCCCCAAAGCATCTCTGAAGCCGGTGGCTGTAAGGAACACTGCCCGGACGGCTTCCCAGGTAAAACACATCAATTGAACTGATCCAGACAGGGACAGGGGCGAGAATCCTCGGAGCGCAGATGACTTCTAGGGGGTATTTCCTGAGAGTCCCAATTAGGGTTCCTGTTGCCATGGTGAAACACCATGAACAAAAGCAAGCTGGGGAGGAAAGGGTTTATTTATCTGGCTTATACTTCCACCCTGTAGTTCATTACTGAAGTCAGGACAGGAACTCCAACAGGGCAGGAGCTGATGCAGAGGCCATGGAGGATGCTGCTTACTGGCTTGCTCCTCATGGCTTGACCAACCTGCTTTCTTATAGAACCCAGGACCACCAGCCCAGAGGTGGTCCCACCCACAAGGGGCTGGGCCCTCCCCCACTAATCACTAATTAAGAAAATGCCCCACAGAGGCCGGGTGTGGTGGTACAAGCCTGTAATCCGAGCACTTGGGAGGCAGAGGCAGGCGGATCTCTGAGTTTGAGGGCAGCCTGGTCCAGGACAGGCAGGGCTGCACAGAGAAACCCTGTCTCAAAAAAACAAAAAACAAAACAAAACAAAACCCTAAGTGGTAGCCACAGCTGGAGTCTCCTGGGTCCTCTGAATAGAGACTCTGGTGTGGGTTTTCACAAGGTGATCGGTGAATTCCTGATAAGGAGACTTGGTGAACACAGTTTCTTTCCAGAGGTCGGGTGTCAGGTAGCTGTAGGTCTTGGAAATGGCATCAAAAGCGACCTTGGCAAAGTTGTCCAGGGTGGCGGTGCAGCCCTTGGCTAATGTGTAGCAGTCATCAACACCGGCCATCATCAGTAGCTTCTTGGGCACAGGAGCAGAGACAATGCCAGTGCCTCTGGGAGCAGGGATGAGACCACCAAAACAGAGCCACAGCGGCCTGTCACCTTGCATGCAACAGTGTGTGGCTTGCCGATCTTGTTCCCCCAGTAGCCTCTCCGCACAGGGATGATGGAAAGCTTGGCCAAGATGATGGCCCCTTGGACAGCAGTGGCTACCTCCTTGGAGCACTTAACACCAAGACCAACGTGACCATTGTAGTCCCCAATAGCGACAAAAGCCTTGAACCTGGTCCACTGGCCAGCCCGTGTCTGCTTCTGCACTGGCATGATCTTGAGAACCTCATCCTTTAGGGATGCGCCCAGGAAAAAGTCAATAATCTCGGACTCCTTAATGGGCAGGGAGAACAGGTAGGTCTCCTCCAAGGACTTGATCTTCATGTCCTTAACCAGGTGGCCCAGCTTGATGACGGGGTATCCACTCCTTGTCACCTTTACCTCCTCGAGCGCTGTGGCCTCGACCTCAGCCCCTTAAGACCCCTGCAGAATTCTCCTCAGAAGCCAGCAGGGCCTCCTAATCCTGGGTCCCGGGGGGTCTCCTGCTGCACCAGCGTCATCCTCCATTTGGTGTTTTCCCAAGGAAGAAGAAGCTACTTTGTTAACTGGATGACAGTTTAGGAAGGCGAGGACCAGTTACAGGTGACAGCTGACCGGAGTCATGCAGGAGCACCTGCAGGGGTGTAGAGCCAAGTGGTGCATTGATTGCTCATGGGCCAGGACAGGTCCAAATCCTGTGGTGCTGCTGGTTCTCGGTTCTGCGACTTTCCAAATCTGGTGAGCCCACCACCACTCTAGCCTTGCTAAGCATGCAGATCCCACCAGACCCCTGGGCCGAAACTCAACATTTTGGACCTAGCTGGGTGTGATGTGACTGTTCTGTAATTCTAGCACCTGCACACGTTCACATATAACAACACAGACACACCAACACATAAATAACACAACAAAAATGTTAAAATGTTTAGCATGAGCCAGGCGTGGTGGCGCACGCCTTTAATCCCAGCACTCGGGAGGCAGAGGCAGGTGGATCGCTGTGAGTTCGAGGCCAGCCTGGTCTACAAAGTGAGTCCAGGACAGCCAAGGCTACACAGAGAAACCCTGTCTCGAAAAAACCAGAAAAAAAGAAGAAAAAAAAAGTTTAGCATTTGTGTTTCAGGCACTGGAGGCACAGTAATGAACAAGGATACAATCCCTGACCAGGAAAAATGTGGAATTTTCCTGTGGTACAGAATCAAAGCGAGGGCTTTCATTATATTTATATATTTAGAGACAGGATCTCAGGCTGGGAGGTGGTGGCGCAGGCCTTTAATTCTAGCGCTTGGGAGGCAGAAGCAGGAGCCTTTCTGTGAGTTCGACGCCTGCCTGGTCTACAAAGTGATTCCAGGACAGCCAAGGCTACACAGAGATACCCTGTCTCCAAAAATAAAAAAACAACAACAAAAAAAAAAAAAAAAAGAGGAGAGAGACAGACAGGCTCTCACGGTAGAGAGATGGCTCAGCAATTAAGAGCATTGAGCACTGGCTGCTCTTCCACAGGTCTATAACGAGATCTAATGCCCTCTTCTGATGGGCAGGCTGACAAAGCACTCATATACATAAAATAAATAAACATTCCTTTAGAGACAGGTCTCGCTATACAGCCCAGGCTAGCCTCAAACCAACAGTCATCCTACCCGGGCCTTCCAAGTGAAGACAGGATTCTGGCTGGTTTTGTCAAATCTAACTGTTTTATTAAGTGAATATCTCATGTGTCTGGGTGTTGCCTATGCAGGAGCATCGTGCGCATGTAGGAGCCCTAAAAAGTTCAGAAGAAGGTGCTGTGTCCCGTGGAACTAGATGGTTGTGTGCTACCGCGTTGTGGCTGGGAACTGAACCCGGATGCTCTGCAGAAGCAGTCAGTGCTCTTAACCTCTGAGCCGTCTCTCCAGAGTCTCAAATCCTAACTTAAAATTTACATTTTTAGTGCTGGAGAGATGGGTTAGCACTGAAGAGCACCTGCGGTTCCTCCAGATGACTCAAGTTTGATTTCCCAGCACCCACATCAGGCAGCTCACAACTGCCTATACGTCCAGCCCCAGAGGGTTCTGACTCCTCGCCCCTCTGACACCTGCACTCATGGGAACATACAACACACATGCCATAGCATGCCTGGGTTGGGTAGAGGGTAACCTAGGAGTTGCTTCTCTCCTCCTACTGTGGTTCCAGAAATCCAACTCAGATCTTTAGCCTTGCTTGGCGGGCATCGTTACCTGCCCAACCATCTTACCAGCCCAGATCCAGGGTCTTGGTTTTGCTGTTTGGTGTGTGTGTGTGTGTGTGTGTGTGTGTGTGTGTGTGTGTGAGAGAGAGAGAGAGAGAGAGACAGAGACAGAGACAGAGACAGAGACAGAGACAGAGACAGAGACAGAGACAGACAAACAGGCAGAGAGAGACAGAGAGACAGAGACAGAGACAAACAGACAAAGAGACAGAGAGACAGAGACAGAAAGGCTGGGCGTGCATTTTAACTGGTTTAGTTACCTTTGTTCACAACCTCCACCCTTTCCCTGCTTACCATGTGCAGTGGACTGGGATTGCCTGTCCTCTGGGCAATAAAGCACAGAGCATGTATGACATCGGACCCTCATAACACACCTGAAAGCTCCTGCTGGTCTGCCTCTTCACACTAGAGTCCAGACTGACTTCCCAGCTTTCTAGTACCGCCACCTACCACCTATCAAGGAATTTTCCTCATTATAAAACAAGAAGATGGACTGGAGAGATGGCTCAGCAGTTTGGAGCACTTGTTGCTTTCCCAGAAGCCCTAAATTCAGATCCCAAAACCCACATTGGGGCAGCTTGCAACCGCCTCAAGTCCAGCTCCAGGAGGTCTGTCCCCATCTTTCATGAAATGATCTTTAGGGCTGGAGAGATGGCTCAGTGGTTAAGAGCACTGTCTGCTCTTCCACAGGTCCTGAGTTCAGTTCCCGACAACCACATGGTGGCTCATAACCATCTATAATGAGATCTGGTGCCCTCTTCTGGCAGGCAGGTGTACATGCAAATCAAGCACTCATGTACATATGTACATATGTATGTACACACACACACACACACACACACACACACACACACACACACACGAAGATATGCTTCCCCCAACATCATTGGGTGGCCCAGTGTCTGTGAGCATTTCTTACTAAGTCTGACCGGCCCACATGGCGGAAAGAATCTAATGGCTCCTGACTTCCACACAGGCTCTGTGACATACTCATGCCCCAACACACCAAATACATAAATGGTAAATAAATGATTAAGAAATAAAGCAGGGGGCTGGAGAAATGGCTCAGAGGTTAAGAGCGCTGACTGCTCTTCCAGAGGTCCTGAGTTCAATTCCCAGCAACCACATGGTGGCTCACAACCATCTATAATGTGATCTGATGTGCACTGTATACATAATAAATAAACAAATCTTAAAAAAAGAAAGAAAGAAAGAAAGAAAGAAAGCAGAGCCAGACGTGGTGGCGCACGCCTTTAATCCCAGCACTCGGGAGGCAGAGGCAGGTGGATCGCAGTGAGTTCAAGGCCAGCCTGGTCTACAAGGAGAGTTCCAGGACAGCCAAGGCTACACAGAGAAACCCTGTCTTGAAAAACCAAGAACAAAACAAAAGAAGAAGAAAAAAGAAATTATGGAAGCTGGGCATGGCAGTGCACATATTTAATCCCAGCATTCAGGAGATCATACATGGAGACCAGCCTGTCTACTTAGTGACTTTCAGGACAGTCGGATCTATCTGTCTATCCATCCATCCATCTATCTGTGAGGAGAAGAGAAGAAAGGATGGAGATGTGCTTGCCTAGCATCTTGAGTTCCTGGGTTCAACCTGCGTGACGACTCAGGCCTAAAGGCAAGAGAATGTGTTCAAGGCCAACCTCCACCACATAGCCACTTTGGGCTGGCCTGAATCATTACTGTTTCAACAAAATTAAAAAGGTAATAGGCAGGTCTCCAAAAGTTAATTGTGAAACAGAGGTGGGTTCCCTTAGCATCCCTAAAGGGCCACTGGCCTCTTGGGCTGCAGAACCCTCCCTGAAGGTCACCTCAGCGCCCAAGGCAGGGAAGGTACAGCGTACCTAGGCGGGAAAGCCGGGCGCGCGCCCGGAGACCACGTGACGCCGCGGGCCCGCGCAGGCTCGCCCGGCAGGCGCGGGGGCGGGGCGCGCGGGGGCGGGGGCGGAGCCTGGCGCGCGGCCCCGCGGGTGACAGAGCGGGCGGGAGGGGCGGGGCCGCGGGGGGAGGCGGGAGGAGTGGAGATGGCGGCGGCGGCGGCTCCGGGGGGCGGGGGCGGGGAGCCCCGGGGAGCCGCTGGGGTCGGCCCGGGGGTCCCGGGGGAGGTGGAGGTGGTGAAAGGGCAGCCATTCGACGTGGGCCCACGCTACACGCAGCTGCAGTACATCGGCGAGGGCGCGTACGGCATGGTCAGGTGAGGGGGTGTCTTGGGGAGGGGGGCTTCAGAGTCGGGACGGCAGGTGCGTGCCTGGGACGTGGGGGCCTAGAGCGTGTCGCAGGGAGGGATCGTGCAGTGACTTCTGGGGGACCAGGCGCTACTTTCTGCGGGGAGGGGGGTTGGAAGCTTTGAGGCCACCTTGTACTGTTCAGGGAGGGGCATCTGGGGGACCCTAGGGACGAAGGGTGGAGCTAAGAGGAATAGTGTTCTTGGTGAGGGGGCAGTGAAAGACCCTTAAGCAGGCAGGGGGAGCCTTGAATCCCCCTGGTGAGGCTGTGTCAGAGAGTTAAGGAGCGAAGAGGAGAGCTCGGGGTGAGGCAAACCTTTGCACCCCTGCCCGTGGCAAGGCTGGGAGCCCGTAGAATGAGACCCAAGAGTCTGCCTTGTTTTGTGGGATACGTGTCTGTGAGTTCTCGATGCCCCACTGTATGCTCCGGGCCTTTGTTCCTGTGGGGAGAGCTCTGCGACCCAGGTACCTCAGAGGGAGACCTACCCCTCCTTATCTCTTTCCTCCTGTCCCAATACCGAATCTTCTGGGCTCCATTTACATCCTCCACTCTACTCCGGTCCCCTGGACCTGTCTCGGATTGAGAGCCCAGCTTGGAAAAGGGGAGGGAGGGAGGGAGAAGGCAGCTAGAATGGAAGAGGGTCCGGGAGAAAGGAAGTCAGTGAGTGGCCACTCTCTTCCTCTGTTTGTGAAGTCACTAAAAGGCTGCCTGGCTGGTCCCCAGCTTTCCCCCTGGAGATTCCAGGCCTTCACAGCAGGAAGGAGCCAGCATTGTTTACGACTTGGCCAGAGCCCTCTCCTGCTCATTCCTGTCTCTGCCAAGGCCTGGGTGGGGCCACCAGGCCTGGATTCCCCCCTTTGTAAGGCCACATCTCTCTGGTCCTCTCAGCTCAGCTTACGACCACGTGCGCAAGACCAGAGTGGCCATCAAGAAGATCAGCCCCTTCGAGCATCAAACCTACTGCCAGCGCACACTGAGGGAAATCCAGATCCTGCTGCGTTTCCGCCATGAGAATGTCATAGGCATCCGAGACATCCTGCGAGCGCCCACCCTGGAAGCCATGAGGGATGTGTATCCTTGCCTTAGCCTCAGCCCCAGAACTAGGCTAGGGGACTTGGGTTTGCTCTCTGTTTTCATCTTCTAAAAAAAAGCCAACAGAATAACTTTTTAGCAGAGAGGCCACAGTATAATAGCCCCGGCAGGCCTTAGATAGGTCCTGGTCTGTTGCAGCCAAGTGGAGTGGCGTTGAACACATCCTTTTCTGCTCTGTGTCCCAGTGTGGTGTGTGGAGGGAGGGGGAGGGGGGAGACGGCGATCTCTATGAGAGCTTTGTCTTCTGTCATCTGCAGTTCTGTGTCATGACCCCAGTCTCTTCCCACGTCCCGTTCTTGTTTAACAGACTCAGGGCTCTTTTTTTTTTTTTTTTTTTTTTTTTTTGAGACCTCACACTGGACTGAAAGCAGGGAAGAAAACTGGTATTGGGCACGCCTCGGGCCTTGATGGTTCTAATTGTGCTAACTTCCTTGTGAGATGGGCTCTACCACTTCCATTTCAGAGATGAGGAAACTGAGGCCGCCCCCCCCCCTTGATGGTCTGCAGCACTGCTGGGGGATGGGCAGTACTTTCTCCAAGGTGGAGGTGGGGTTTGGAGGCTTTCAAACGACCTTGTATTGTTAAGGGAGGGGCACCTGGGAACCCTGGGGTCACAGGGTAGAGTCAAGCCTCCGCACTCCTGGCCTAGCCAGGGGCTCAAGGAAGGGTGAGAGGTCCAGAGAGTCCGCCCCTATAAGGAAGCCTAAATGCAGCTGCCTCCTCTTCTCCCCCGGCTGGCTTTCTTGGAGCCTTCCCACTTTCCTGACAGCTCCACCCTAATTACCTGTGGACTTGTACCTTGCCCAGGGAAGGCAGGCCAGCCTTGATACTGCTCACCTAGTTCAAATAGCTAGTTGATTGGCCACATCTATTTCCTGCTTGGCTCCATTGTTAGCAGTCTATAGCACCCGTGGCCTCTTCCCTACTTACCCCTCCCAATCCCAGGATTTGTTTTGCAGCATCTGCAACCCGGACCACATGGAATCCCCCCTCCTGGTTTGCTGTGTGACCCTAAGCAGGTCACTGCATCTCTAGACTTCCACATCCATAAAGCAGCAGGGTTGGACCATGTGTGTATATCTGTGTGTGCTTATTCTCCTCTTTTTGAAAAAGGGTCTCACGACATAGACCAGGCTAGCCCTGAGCTCACAAGAGATTTAGCTACCATTGCCTCCTGAGTGCCACCAGGCCCAGCTCACATGTCCTCTCTAGAAAACAGTTCAGACTTTAATGTTTTTGAGAAAGTGTCACTGTGTATCCCTGGTTGGCCTCAGGCTAGCTTTGTAGACCAGGCTATCCTTGAATTTCCCGGTAATCCTCTTGCCCCTGCCTCTCAAGTGCTGAGATTACAGTAAAGTGCCACGCCCAGCTCCTGGCTCCTCTTTGAAAGACAAGCCAGATGACGTTTGTTTATGTTTAATCTTTGTTTTATCTTCGAGTATAAAAGGACTTTTAGTTCCCCACCTTCTGCACCCTGTAGGAGCGTGCTGTTGGGGAGTGTCGCCTCGCTTTTCTGGCACAAACCGTTCCCATAAGGCAGGCGTTTATTTTTAAGCAAACAGTTACTGTGTGCCAGATGGCGTTCAAGCATTGTCTCATCTTACCCACTCAGTGGCTGCATGGCAGCCCATGGAGTAACAGCAGCACTGCTGTGTGCTGAGCACTCAGTGGGCACCTTATCCTCACAGCCACCCTCCAAGCAACAGGCACTTTCCCTGTGCCTCAGCTAGCGAGCCGGAGGCATGGCCAGGTTAAGAACACGGAACTGTTGGGGTAGAGCTACTCCGCTTAAGGTCTCTCACTACAACTTACCAGCACCCTCATTTGCCCAGCAGGGACACCGAGGGCCCAGAACAGATGTCCCTTGCGCACCGACAGCTCTGGGCTTTGTGGAGCTCGTGAGGCCAAGGGGTCCAGAGCTTGTTTTCCTTAACAACGTCTCCTACTCCCCCAACCTGGGGGGGCGTCTCTGGAGTGGTCTCAGTTACATTGTTCAGGACCTCATGGAGACAGATCTGTACAAGCTGCTCAAGAGCCAGCAGTTAAGCAATGACCACATCTGCTACTTCCTCTACCAGATCCTCCGGGGCCTCAAGTACATCCACTCAGCCAATGTGCTGCACCGGGACCTGAAGCCCTCCAATCTGCTCATCAACACCACCTGCGACCTTAAGGTCAGCGCTTGAGTGCCTGCCTCTGCCTGCCTGGGCCCGGGGGTCTTCGGGGTGACCAGCAACGGCAGCGGCAACCCTGCAGCACGGCAAGCAAGAACAGCATAGGCAGGGCAGGGTTACTTCCTGGGCTGTGGAGGCCTTAGGCACCTACTTCAATGGCCTGGGTCTAATTCCAGATCTGTGATTTTGGCCTGGCCCGGATTGCTGACCCTGAGCATGACCACACTGGCTTTCTGACGGAGTATGTGGCCACACGCTGGTACCGAGCTCCAGAGATCATGCTCAACTCCAAGGTAGGAGAGCTGCCCGCCTCGGCGAGGAATCTCTAGAGCGGTCTATGGGCCTTGGCACAAGCCCAAGATGTAGAGATTATAGAGTTTTCCTAGGCTCCGTCCTCTCCCCTTTGCTGTATTAAATCTAAGTTGGGTATAGTGCTTGGCTCAAATACCAGGAATGGCCCTGATAGGCTGGCCAGGGAGCTCAGCACACTCTCCTCCCCAGGGCTACACCAAATCCATCGACATCTGGTCTGTGGGCTGCATTCTGGCTGAGATGCTCTCCAACCGGCCCATCTTCCCCGGCAAGCACTACCTGGACCAGCTCAACCATATTCTAGGTGAGAGGGCCTGGCTGGCTGAAAGGGTGGGAGGTGACATTTCTGGAGGGTGAGAATTGGGTACCGCATGTGGAGCCTCCCCGGCATCTGACGGTATTTCTGTAAAGTATTCTTCCTGTTTAAAAGCCAGGAAAAGCAGGCTGGGTGTGGTGGCGCACACATTTAATCCTAGCACTCGGGAGGCAGAGGCAGGTGGATCGCTGTGAGTTCGAGGCCAGCCTGCTCTACTAAGTGAGTCCGGGACAGCTAAGGCTAAACACAGAGAAACTCTGTCTCGAAAAAAAAAAAAAAAAAAAAAACCAAACCAAAAAACCGGGAAAAAGCAAAGCTAAGCCAGACTGAAGGCAGGATCGGAGCCCAGGGCTCCCTGGCTCTCGGCTCTTTGGTCTTGGGTCACTACCCCAGTGGGTAAATGAGGAGGTTGCAGGTGGCTCCCGTTCTTGCTTCCTGACCTGTTCCCAGAAGAGGAGTTGACTTTTCACTAGAACAACTGGTTCTATCCACAGGTATCCTGGGCTCCCCATCACAGGAGGACCTTAACTGTATCATCAACATAAAGGCTCGGAACTACCTACAGTCTCTGCCCTCTAAAACCAAGGTGGCTTGGGCCAAGCTTTTCCCCAAATCAGACTCCAAAGGTGAGTGAGACAAAGGACCTCGGGTAGGCTCAAACCCAGTGTCAGTGAAAGATGTCTGAGCCTAGTGCCTGCCTCAGAAGATAGGCTCCTGGGCACTGGACAAAGGATGCCCGTGGAACTCCTTCAGCCTTCCCTTTGACTGCTCCCCATGCCTTTCCTTAGCACTTGACCTGCTGGACCGGATGTTAACCTTCAACCCCAACAAGCGCATCACTGTAGAGGAAGCCCTGGCTCACCCCTACCTGGAGCAGTACTATGACCCCACAGACGAGCCGGTGGCCGAGGAGCCCTTCACCTTCGACATGGAGCTGGATGACCTCCCCAAGGAGCGGCTGAAGGAGCTCATTTTCCAAGAGACAGCCCGCTTCCAGCCAGGGGCACAAGAGGCCCCCTAACAAGAACAGACATCCCTGTCGCCCGGGGCCTGGTGAGTGGCTCACAATGCCCCTGGACAGCCCACACCCTGAGCACAGGCTGCCTGGCCTGAGTGCCTCCTCATCCACACGTGTGGGAATGACAAAAGGGCCAGGGCCTGCTGCTCATTTGTGGCCGTTCCATCCTCCAGTCCCATCCACTGGAGACCCACAGAGGTGAGGGATCCAACCCCTTCTGAGGAGCCACCCCAGACTTGGGGGCAGAATATACCATGGTGGCTTTGAGAGGAACCTATAATCACAGAAGGTGACTGTGATGGCTGCTGGTACTGGCTCCAGATAAGGATGCCAAGACCCACAGAAGCTGGCAGACCAAAGGCACTGGGGTCGGCGCGCTCTGTGGGATCTTCCCACCTGGCTGCCATGGCTCTGTGGGGTCATTTCACCCGGCTGCCATGGCTCTGTGGGATCTTCCCACCCGGCTGTCATGGCTCTGTAGGGCCATCTGTCTGGCTGTCATGGCTCTGTGGGGCCGTCTCTCTGGCTGTCATGGCTCTGTAGGGCCATCTGTCTGGCTGTCATGGCTCTGTGGGGCCGTCTCTCTGGCTGTCATGGCTCTGTGGGGCCGTCTCACTGGCTGTCATGGCTCTGTGGGGCTGTCTCTCTGGCTGCCATGGCTCTGTGGGGCCTTCTCACTGGCTGCCATGGCTCTGTGGGATTTTCCCACCCAGCTGTCATGGCTCTGTGGGGCCATCTCACTGGCTGTCAGGGCTCTGTGGGGCCGTCTCTCTGGCTGTCATGGCTCTGTGGGGCCGTCTCTCTGGCTGTCATGGCTCTGTGGGGCCGTCTCTCTGGCTGTCATGGCTCTGTGGGGCCGTCTCACTGGCTGTCATGGCTCTGTGGGGCCGTCTCGCTGGCTGTCATGGCTCTGTGGGGCCGTCTCACTGGCTGCCATGGCTCTGTGGGGCCGTCTCGCTGGCTGTCATGGCTCTGTGGGGTCGTCTTTCCTGGCTGCCATGGCTCTGTGGGGCTGTCTCTCTGGCTGTCATGGCTCTGTGGGGCCGTCTCCCAGCTGATGGTTCTTTTCTGTCTGTTTCTTCCTTCAGGTCCTGCTCCTTCCCGCTCCTTCTCTGCAGATTGTCAGAAAATGAAACTTTGCTCAACCCTGACCCCGGCAGCCCAGGCTGGACCAAGGATGGGCTTGGCCCCCTTCTCTCACTTTTCTGGGGTCCCCTGCCACGGGCAGGCTTCTCCCACTGCAATCCCCTGCCCCATCTCCCTGGGGCCTGAGTGGTGAGATGGCCCCAGAGCTGATCTCTGCTGCTCTGCCTTCATCTACTCCCGCTAGCCCAGTTCTGGTTGACCGGCCCGGAATGGCAGGGCCTTGACTGCCGTAGGACCTCTGCTACGGAGGGGTGGAGGACACTGATTAGGACTCAGGCTAAGCTCTGCCCAACTCTTCTTGTTGGCACCCCACCCCATTTTCCCCGAAGGAACATTCCTAAGTCTCAAGGGCTAGTTTCCTGAGGAGCCAGGCCCAGGCCAAACCCTTCTCCCCTCTCAAAGCTGCCACGTGTAACTCCCTTGCTGCTTCTGTGTGTGGGTGATTCGAAGCGGAGGTGGGGCCCGTGGAGAGCCTGTGCCCCTCCACACCTCCCGTGCCTGTATCTAATATTATAAATATAGAGATGTGTATACGATGACCCTGCCTCTGTCTGTTGTGCCGACGTGCAGAAGGAAGGACGTCTGCTTCCTTCTGCGGCTTTACACAGGTGGTCTTTCTTTGGTTCCAGCTGGCCAGGGACGAGGATGGGCTCTCAGGAGTGCCAGTCTCCCTGGAAGGGGTCAGTTTCCCTTCCCTAAGAGCTTCCTGTTTGGGGGTGATCTGGGGGTGACTCAGGAGTACCGTACACGGCCCCAGATTCCTGGGAAGTGGCAAAGGTAGTGACTTACAGAGATCCTGGCCACAAGTACCCATGGGAAACAGGGAAGCCTAAAAGGGGGCGGTGCTTAATTCCCCACCACCACCACCACACACAAACACACACACACACACACACACACACACACACACACACACGGACAGAAGCGGGTGCTGGTATCTGTGAAAGATCTGTGACATGAAGGCCAGAGCTGCCTGCATCAGTTCCTGTGCCTGCCCCTGCTCTGGGCCATACTACTGGCTGGCCGTGTTCCAGCAACACCCAGCAGGCTCAGCAGGTCCAGGGGCGTGACACTGCCCAGTGTGGAGCCGGCCCACACCTACTCATCCGGCAGACTCAAGCCCCAGGCAGCTGAGCCCTTTGGGACTGGGGAGGCTGTGCTTTTCGACAGAAGCCTGCTGCGAGAGAGAGGCTATGATCGCCCTCCTGTACTTGGCTCTCCCCGCCCTGGTCAGCTATGTGGTGTTATCCATGCTCTTCCTGCGCCGACCCCATCTGCTGCACACACCCAGGGCTCCAGCCTTCCCCATACGCCTGGCTGCTCACCGAGGAGGTGAGCTGACTCAGGGAGATGGGAAAGATTGGAGGCCATTTTGGGTGGAGTGAGCCTAGCAAGCCAGGTGCCATGGTGGGCAGCACATAGTGAAGGTGCCTGAATATTGCATAAAGACAAAGGTAAGGAGAGTTGGGGCAGGGGCGGGCGCTGGAGGGCACGGGATAGGGAAGGAGAGGCCACTTAGACGGTTGGAAGAGAGGAAGCTTAAAAGAAGTGGGAAGGCAAGCAGGCCGGGTCCTCGGGACCCACCAACCTACTTTAATCCAGGGTCTGGAGAGAGACTGGAGAACACCATGGAGGCTGTAAGGAAGTAAGTCCAACTGCCTCAGCACGTGACACGTAAGGTGGCTGGTGCTGTGCAGGGCGACCAGGGGTGCTGTTCACTCACTTCCTGAACTTGTACAGGTGGGGGTCACATGTCCCAAATGTCTCCACTGCACGGCCCTAATTCCTCCCTTGTCTTGTTCCCTGCCACCGACCTTTGCTGCCATAGCTCCGTAGCCCAGCGAGCAGATCTCATGGAATTTGACTGCCAGCTCACACAAGATGGCGTGGTGGTAGTGTCACACGACAAGAACCTGTCACGCCAGTCAGGCCTAAATAAAGATATAAACACCCTGGACTTTGAGGTGAGCTGTGCAGCGCCTCATGGTGAGCATTGTCATTCTGGTTCACATGTGTCCTGATGACAGTTGTCTGCTGTCCGCAGGAACTGCCCCTCTACAAGCAAGAACTAGAGATTTACTTTTCACCAGGTAGGATGTGTGGAGCCAGCCTTGCACTGCCCAGCCACCTTCTCATATAAACCCCTCCCTCTGGTCTATTTATCCTACTCTGACCCCAAGTTCTGTGACCCTCCCCCCACACCCAGGCCATTTTGCTCACGGGTCTGACAGACACATGATTAGCTTGGAGGATGTATTCCAGAAATTTCCAAGGATGCCCATGTGCCTGGAGGTCAAAGAAAAAAACGAAGAGCTCATTCATAAGGTAGTACTGTAGCCTGGCAGGTAAGGACAGGCCGAGAGAGGCCTGGCTGCCCTTACTCCCCATATCTTCGTCCTAGGTATCCAGTCTGGCTAAGCGCTATGACCGAACGGAAATTACTATCTGGGTTTCAGAAAAGAGCTCAATCATGAAGAGGTGCAAGGCTGCTGTGAGTGACCCGCCCCCCACCCCCCTACCTCTCTGCTATGGGGCTGGGAGCCACCCCTGCCCAAGGAGCCTATGCTTAAGGGGCCCAGAAAAATAGCCTTGAGTACCATCCCCAAGACCAGGATTTGGACAAGTAGGTCAGTATGACTGGGTGCACTGTGAGTCTAGAGCTAGGAAACCATACTGGCTGGTGTCGGTCACTTGTTTGTTACTATGACAGACCCTCAGGCCATGACTCACGGTTCACGGTTTCAGAGATGTTAGCTCATATCACCTTGGCCCCACAGCTAGAGGTCGAGAGGTCAGGGGAAGCCGAGCCCCTCATTGACAACAGCTTAGGAATAGTCACCGCCTGGGCGGCCTCTTCTTCCTTCTTCCCCATTGTTGTGGGTGTCAGAGGTGGGAAGAAGGCGCTGTGCTTGGAAGCAGGTGCGAGGCTGCTGCTTCCTTCGCACCCTTCGGCTCCCAGCCGACGGAGACGGAGACGGTGCTCCCACATTCAGGGTGGCCCTTCCTCCCGTAGCTAATGCTGTGGAGACATCCTCAGGCACGCCCACATGTGTGTTTCACCAAGCTCCTGGGTGCTGCCTCTTAATCCAACCAAGTTGACAGAATTAACCATTAAACTGTTCAAGGTGTGGCTCTGACGTCCAGCCCTGATCCCTTCAGCCCGTCTCCCGTCTCTGCTGTCTCGGGTGCAGACAAACGGGTCTGTCTCTCCTTGCCACACAGAACCCTGAGATGCCCACGTCCTTCACGATCTGGCGGTCATTCTGGATACTGGTGCTCTACTACCTGGGGTTGCTGCCTTTTGTCTCCATCCCGGAGAAGTTTTTCTTCTCCCCCCTGCCCACCATCATCAACAGGTACCAGTGGTGAAATGGCGCTTAAAACCACCCTGCTCTGGCCAGGCTCAGGTCTCCTCGGATCTGTGTGGAGACATCCCAGGAGGCCCAGTTCCCTAATTTCCTCAGAGTCCCCAAGGTTCTTTAAATAGTTTATTTTTACTGTGTGTGTGTGTGTGTGTGTGTGTGTGTGTGTGTGTGTGTGCCCACCATATGTGTGCAGTTACCTATAGAGTCCAGAAGAGGGCGTTAGAGTCCCAGAAACTGGAGTTAGAGGTGGTTGTGAACACCTGACATGAATACTTAGAACTAAATTCAGGTCCTCTGAAGGAGCAGCAAGTTCTTAGCCACTGAGCCATCCCTCCAACCCCAAGGCCCTTTTAAGACGATAGCGACTCCTTTTTGGTTTTGGTTTTGTTGTACGGAGACAGAATTTCATGTATCTTAAGCTGACCTGGACTAAGTAGCTGAGAAAGACATTGAGTTTTTAATCCTCCTGACCCCACCTTGCTGATGCTGCAATTATTGGCATGTACCACCACCAGCTGGCTTGACTCAGTGCTAGAGGCTGGACCCAGGGCTTTGTGTATGCTGAGGACACTCTTATCAGCTGAGCCACATGCTGTTTTGTTTTGATACAGGTAGGTGTGTGTGTGTGTGTGTCGACACTCTTGTGCACCATGGCATGCACACGGAGGTCAGAGACAACATTGTTTTTTCTGCCTTTATGTATGTTCAGGGGTTGGACTCAGGTTGCTAGCCTTCATGGCAAGGACCTTTAGCCAATGGTTCTCAACCTGTGGGTCAAGACCCCTTTAGGGCTTGAACATCCCTTTCACAGGGGTTGTCTAAGACCATCAGAAAACACAGATATTTACATTACAAAGAATAATAGCAAAATTATAGCTGTGAAGAAGCAATGACAACGATTTTATAGTTAGGGGTCACCACACAATGTGAGGAACTGTATTAAAGGGTCACAGCGTCGAGACCCACGGCTGTAAGCCATCGAGAGGGCCTGATGGCGTTGTTTGAGATAAGGCCTTACCGTGTAGCCCAGGTTGGCTTCAAACTCTCAACTTGCTGTTTCAGCTTTCCTAGTGCTGGGATCATGGGCCTGCGCCACGGTAGCTCTTGCCTGGAAGTCATGAACACTAAGGGGTTTGTCACACACACACACACACACACACACACACACACAAGCTTGCAGGCTAAGGTATATTGCTATGCAGTTTTAGAAGAAATGCGTTGAAAGCACTGATGGAAGACTTCTCTGGTCAGGGCATTCGGAGTATGACATCATAATCTGGGGACACCAGTCTAGTGAAGAAGCCTGAGGTGCCAAGTTAGGCCCTCTGGGCTAACTGTCTGGCTTCCTCATGCTCAGAAGGTTTTAGGCCACCCCACAGTAGCCCTGCAAACAAAGTAACTGCAGGAGGAAGTATAGGAGGCCCGTACTTCCTCAGCTTGAGTCTGCCCCCTCCCTTGCCTTTCTAACAAGTCTCTAGGACTGTCCCCAAAGTGCTGGCTCTGCGATGTCTCAGGAGAGCTAGCCAGCCCACAGCCCCATACAAAGCTTCGTGTGTGCAGCAGCAGGGTTAAAGGTTTTCACATATTGTAAAACCTTTGCTGCAAAGCTGTGTAGTGCTTGCAGCTTTGAATTATGTTTCACTCGCTTTGTGTCAGTTATTGGTTTCCTAGGGGGAACAGATACTTTTTATTGTAACAGTGGCCAAAGGGTTATAAATTCCAGACCAACCTCAGCTATTCTTAAAAACCCATCCTTGGCTGGGCAGTGGAGTTGGTGGTACATGCCTTTAATCTGAGTTCAAGGCCAGTCTGGTCTACAGAGTGAGTTCCAGGATAGCCAGGGCTACAGAGAGAAACTGTCTCAAAAAACAAAAACACAAAACAAGGCCCATCACTGATATGCCGTTGTCTAAGACTCAGTTCCCTGCCCTTAAGGTGGGAAGAAAGACAAGCTCTTAAACCAGGGGACTCCAGGACACAGTCAGCTGTCACTGACAACAGGGTGACATATCTCTCTAGGCGCCTTCAGAGTTTCTTCAGGCTAGGCCAGGGTTATATTGGTCAAGGGGTCCTTACCAATACATACACATACCACACCACACACACACACACAACACACATCACACATACACCACACACACACACATCACACATACACCACACACACACACACAACACACATCACACACACACCACACCACACACACTCACACATACACCACACACACACACAGATACACCACACACAGACAGACACACCATACACACCCCCACACAGACACCACACACACACACAACACACAGACACACACACAACACATACACACACAGGATACCAAGGAGCTAACCCCGCCCCTTCTCCCCACAGGACTTACTTCCCGTTTTCCTGCAGATGCCTGAACAAACTGTCAGCTGTGGTTTTAAAATGGTGAGGTGGGCAAGGCTGATGGGTGGGGGGGTCCACACCGGGGCCCCCGCCACTGCTCTCTACTCATCACCATCCTTACCCCCAGGATCATCATGCGGAGGAGTCTGATCCGATACTTGCAGGCCCGAGGGGTGCAGGTGAGGACCCAACCACTACCCCGGCAGGAAGCTGCCTCCTGAGAGATACCTGGTAGCAGGGTTTCCATCACTCCGTGTTATGTTGCTGATCACTTGGGCAGGAGCTCACCTCAATGCAGAGAATGGTACCTGTAGCTCCTTTGGATGTTGACCTGGTACTTAATCAGGGATGGATAAGCCACTGCTCATGATGTTTGTGGCCTGCTGGGACCGTGCTGGGAAGCCAGGCCCAGCCAACCCTGTTGCTCTGCCTTGATCATGGTCTATGGAAATAGTGAATGGTTTGTGTTTTGTGTAGTAAGTGTTTTGTCTGTATTATATCTGGACTGGAGCTGAGGTCAGAAGATGGTTTCATCTTCTTTTTTTTTTTTAAGATGTATTTATTATACAGCGTTCTGCCTGCACATACACTAGCAGGCCAGAAGAGGGCACCAGATCTCACTATAGATGGTTGTGAGCCACCATGTGGTTACTGGGAATTGAACTCAGGATCTTTGCAAGACCAGGCAACGTTCTTAACCACTGAGCTATCTCTCCAGCCCAGTTTCAGATCTCTCTCTCTCTCTTTTTTTTTTAATATTTATTTATTTATTAAGTACACAGTGCTCTGCCTGCACAGCTCTGCCTGCACATCTGCAGGCCAGAGGAGAGCATCAGATCTCATTATAGATGGTTGTGAGCCACCATATGGTTGCTGGGAATTGAACTCATGACCTCTGAAAGAGCAATCAGTGCTCTTAACCACTGAGCCATCTCTCCAGCCCCTGGGTTTTTTTTTTGTTTGTTTGTTTTTTAAGCTTTTATTTATTTATTATTATTTATACAGTGCTCTGCCTGCATGAACACCTGCAAGCCAGAAGAGGGCATCAGATCACATTACAGATGGTTGTGAACCACCATGTGGTTGCTGGGAATTGAACTCAGGACCTTTGGAAGAGCAGGCAGCACTCTTAACCACTGAGCCATCTCTCCAGCCCCTGGTTTTTATGTAGGCCAGGCTGGCCTCGAACTCATGGCAGTCCTCCTGCCTCCGCGTCACTAATGGTGAAATTGCAGGTATAAACCCCTGTGCCTAGCTTTCGACCTAGGACTTTTGTTGTTGTTGTTGTTTGTTTGTTTGTTTGGAGACAGGGTTTCTCTGCATAACAACCCTGGCAGGCTGTTCTGGAACTCACTCTGTAGACCAGGCTGGCTTCAAACTCACAGAGATCTGCCTGCCTATGCTACGATTAAAGGCATATGGGTGCCTGGCCTGGGACATTTTATTTAATAATTTATTGTTTACTTTCTGTACATTGGTGTTTTGCCTGCATGGATGTCTATGTGAGAGTGTCAGACCTTGGAGTTACAGACAGGTAGTTGTGAGCTGCCATGTGGGTGCCGGGATTTGAACCCTGGTCTTCTGGAAGAGCAGCCAGTGCTCTTAATTGCTGGGCCATCTCGCCAGCCCCAGACTTGGATCATTCAACTGGCAAGCCTCACTGAGATGGTTCCAGATATTTATCTGGGATGAGAGCTTTCTATCAAACGTGGGGGAAAGAAGCAAAGCCTGTTAGCCCCACATGTGAAAAGTCGGAGCCAGACTAGGCTCAGAAGAACTGGGTGGGTTCCCAGGCTAAGGGCAATGGAGGTCAGTTAGGCCCACTGGCCTCATGTCTGACAGGACTGTGACCTTCAGCACCCAGGGAGGGAAGCTTCTGACTGTCAGCCACAGGAGGTCTGAGCCAGATAAAGTCACAGAGGTACAGTCATTGTCCTATAACATGGAGACCATGTGCTGATGGGACAGATGGAGGGTGTCTTTAAGAGCTTGATACTGGCTGGGTGGTGATGGTGCACGCCTTTAATCCTAGCACTTGGGAGGCAGAGGCAGGTGGATTGCTGTGTGTTCAAGGCCAGCCTGATCTACAAGGTAAGAGTCCAGGACAGTCAAGGCTACATAGAAAAACCCTGTCTTGGAGAGAGGGGTAAGGGGGGGGGGAAGAGTTGCCCTCTGACGCACATACTTGGTGTGATGTGCACCCACCCCCACATAAATAAATATAATCACATTTTAAGAACTAAAAGCCACTGGCTGGGGATGTGGTTCAGTTGGTAGAGAGCTTCCTAGCAGCCACAAAACCCATGGGTTCAGTCACTAGCACTAAAAAATAAATAAAAATTAAAAAAAAAAAGAGGTAATGGGACTAGGGACATGGCTGGTCAGGAGAGCATTTGCTCTCTTCTAGAGGGACCGAGCACCCATAATCAGTGGCTCACAGCATTCCAACTCCAGTCCCAGGGGATCAGATGCCCTCTTCTGACCTCTGTTGGTACCAGGCACGCATGTGGTACTCAGACATACATGTAGGAAAACATTTATACCTATAAAACAGGTGAACAAATAAAAATCCTTTAAAATTTATAAAATAAAATTGTAAAGGGGTTGAGAACTTAGCTCCGTGGAAGAGCGCTTGCCTAGCAAGCCCAAGGCCCTGGCTTCAGTCCTCAGCTCTAGAAACAAAAACAAAAACAAAGCAAAGTATCTTTTAGCTGGGCATGGCACCCGCCTTTAATCCCAGCACTCAGGAGGCAGAGGCAGGTGAATCACTATGAGTTCGAGGCCAGCCTGGTGTACAAGTGAGTCTAGGACAGCCAAGGCTACACAGAGAAGCCCTGTCTTGAAAAACCAATAAATAGCTGGGCATGGTGGCACACGCCTATAATCCCAGCACTCAGAGGCAGGTGAATTGCTGTGAGTTCGAGGCCAGCATGGTCTACAAAGCGGGTCCAGGACAGCCAAGGCTACACAGAGAAACCCTGTCTTGAAAAACCAACAAAACAAAACAAACAAACAAAAAAACCCAATAAATAAATAAATAGGAAAAAGCAGCAACAAAGCAAAACAAAAAATAAAACAAACAAAAACAGGTATAATGGTATACACCTGCAACCTGTGCACTTGGGAAGTGGACACAGGACAAAAGTCTGAAGTCATCATCAGCTGCATAAACAGTCTGAGGCCAAGTAGTGGTGGCGCACGCCTTTAATCCCAGCACTCCGGAGGCAGAGGCTGGCGGATCGCTGTCAGTTCGAGGCCAACCTGGTCTACAGAGTGAGTCCAGGACAGCCAAGGCTACACAGAGAAACCCTGTCTCGGGCAAAACAAAAACAAACAAGTCTGAGGCCAGCTTGGTTACATGAGAGCATCACAGAGAAGAAAAAAGGCCATTAGAGTAGTATTTAACATAATAAATATTACATTTATTCGTGTGTGTGTGTGTGTGTGCGTGTGCGCGCGCGCGCGCGCGCGCGTGTTGGGAGCACTGTGCGTGCAGAGGTCACAGAGTACATTGTAGGAATCCGTTCTCCTTGCCCCCTGTGGATCCTGGGAATCAGTCTCAGGTCCTCTGGTGCCCTGACCTGTTGAGTCATTTCACTGACCCTGGGTTGTGTTTTTGTTCGATTTGCTTTGCAGTGCTCAGGAGCAAACCCAGGGCGTTGCACATACCAGGCCAGGGTTAAACCGTTGAGCAACATTCCCAGCTTTTGGGTGGTTTGTTTGTGACAGGTTTCATTTAGCCCAGGCTAGCCCTTGAACTCCCTCCCTATGTAGCAGAGGGTGTCCTTGAATTCTTTTCCATCCTGTCTCTTGCCTCTTGGTGCTATAAAGACAAGCATGCACTACCTCACTGCCACTTCACCTCTGTTTTTATTTCATAGAATTGTTTGTTTTGAGACAAAGTTTCACCGTGTAACCCTGGATGGCCTGAAACTTAACTATATAGAACCAGGCTGGCTTAGAACTCACAGACATCCACCTGCCTTTGCCTCCTGAGTGCTAAGACTGTTTAATTGTAAGCTCATACGATGAACTGATTTATGTATTTATTTTTGAGGCAGGGTCTTGCTACATAACCCTGGCTGGCCACTACTCTATGTAGGCCAGACGGCCTCAGACGTTTCCACCCTCTTGCCTCAGCCTCCCAAAGTGCAGGGCTACAGCCACGCGCTGCGACGCTTATCTCTAAGATCATACAGTTTACATTTTGATAACAGTTGTGTTTAGTAACCAATTTGAACATTCCTAAAAAGAGAACCCTCTGCTCCAGCACACCATGGCTGGAGATCTGCGCAGAAAAGGGGGCTGCCACCTCCTGGATCTTAAAGGGAGCTCTGGCTGGATGTTTGGAAACTAACTTGTTTGTTCTTCCCTATCCAGGTGCTATTTTGGTGCCTTAATGAAGAATCGGACTTTGAAGTGGCCTTCAGCTTGGGAGTGGATGGTGTTATGACCGATTTCCCCACTGCCCTGAGACAATACCTGGACAAGCAGGAACTAAAAGTCCCTCCCTCATCAGTCTGAGCTCTGACCTGTCTCTTTAAAAAAAAAAAAAAGCCAGGTGTGGTGATGCACACCTTTAATCCCAACACCCGGGAGGCAGAGGCAGGTGGATTGCCAGCCTGGTTTACAAAGCAAGTCCAGGACAGCCAAGACTACACAGAGAAGCCCTGTCTTGAAAAACCATAATAAATAAATTCGCAAACAAACAATTTCTTGTCAGTAACATAGTTCATGGAGCAAGGTGTTGGAGGGTCAATCCTGAAGACTATAAAGATGGCATTTCGGGGGCTGGGGATATAACTCAGTGGTAGAATGCTTGCAAACCATGAATGCAGCTCTGAGCTTAGTACATACTGCAAGCGAGCGCACATGTCATCTTAGGGGAGGTTAAGAAAGCCTGGGATGAGGTGGGCCTAGTGATGACCATCTTTAACCTCAGCACTTGCAAGGCTGGGACAGGTGGGTTTCTGTGAGTTACAGGCCAAGGCTACAAAGTGGGACCCTACCCACCTTGAAAAAAATGGCCTGGGGGGCCCAAGTCGCCTGGCCCAGTTGTTCCACTACATTCCAGACCCAGCAGAGGAGTACCACACCCTGTGCCACCTCGGCCTCCACTGTGTAGCATGCTAACCCAAATGTCCTGGCCCCAGATTCTAGAGATCCAGAGATGAGTCGTGTTCTGGAACCATGAAGAGATCCAGGCATACAACAAGAGACAATGTTTTCCCTTACGTTGCTGCTGTGGGTCTTCCCCCCCACTGAACTGCAGCAGGCAGGCATGGGTGAGCTCACAGGCCCCCCCCCTCCATAGCAACTGTCCACTTTCTGATCTCTCACACTGGTACCTAATGCTGTATTCCCAATGCAGTACTTTTCAGGCCTGCTGGGTACTGGGACTCTGCAGTGAACACAAGTCTATGTATGCCAGACACATGTTGAAACAAACATTTCCACTGGGGTCAGACCTACAGTAGCCTGGAGGCGGGGCGTAGCCAAGGATGCCTGGAGCAGATGATGCCCAACAGTAGAGATTGGCTTCTAAAGCTCTGGTTCCTGGGAGTCTAATGGCAAAAGGACACCTTTAGCCCTGCCCTTCTAAGGGTCTGTTCCCCGTACTTGAGAAAAGTGAGAATTCCAACTGTGACTCTTACCATCTGGATAATCTCTGGAGAGGATCTCCTCCCCAAGGCTCAGAACCTGGTTCAAATGGAGAAACTACAGGATTGTGGAAGGGATTACCAGGGTGGTCAGTGGACAATCACGATTATGTCTCAGGGGTGTGCGTACAGACACCACCCTGCTTCTAACACACGCCGGGGTAGGATCCTTGTCTCTTCGAGCACCCGGGGTAGCTAAAGGGGCAAACAGGCCGGGGCACCGACCAGCCTCCGGGTTAAGCTGTGGGTCGCAGCCGCATTTCCGGCCGAGCAGGCTAGCGGGAGCCCGGAGCAGGCGGGGGAAGGGCAGCCCAGCCTGCGCTGGCCGCCGTATGGCCCGCCCCTTCATTTGCATGCGGCGCTCCGATTGGCCACGGCGGCCGCCGGGACAGGAGGCCAGCCCCCCCTCCCCCTCCCGCCGCAGCCGCGGCAGCAGCTGGTCTCGGTGTAAACAAGTCGAGGCGGCTTGCGAACCGGGCCGGGGGGGACGGCGCCCATCAGGAGCGCCCCCCACTCCCAGGCCAGGCCACCCCGCGGACCCGGCCCTCCACACGCCCAGGCGAGGTGAGGCCTGGACCGACGTCTCTGCACGTCGCCCCGCGCCCCCGCCCCGCAAGCGAGGACTGCCCCTTCCCCCGCGCGCGCGCCCCCCCAATCCCCTCGCCCCAGGTGAGCCCCGGGGTCTCAGGTAAGGCTTGGCGATACAGGTAAGATCCCCTCGACGGAGATGAGGCTCAGCGCCTCCAGGTAAAAGCCCCTCCTCTTCCTAGGGGACCCTCCTCCTTTGGGGGAGGTGAGAGACCCTTTCTCCAAGGAACTCCGTATAGCCTACGTTTACCCTATCCCTAGTCCAAATAGGGTCCCAAGGACCAGTCAGTTTCTTATCCCCACCCCCACCCCCTACCCCCTCGAAACTGAAAACTGGCAGCCCACCCCACTCTGAAGTCCCTTCTTCCCCGTTTCAGCTACCAGCTCAGCAGGGGTGAGGCCAGAAGCAGGTGGGTGACTCACCTCGCCTCAGTTTACCTGCTGATGCAACCTGAGGCCTCCTCAGTGAGTCAAAACTGAGATGACTCTGGTCCCTGGTGAGACTGCTGGCTCTAGGGAAAGGAGAGAGAAGCCAAGTGTGACAGAGTCCCCATAGTTCTGGGCTTGCCTACATAGATGTGTGGCCTTGGTCCTGACGGTGCACTTCTCCTCCCTGGCAGGCACTGGGCTCCCTCTGCTCCCCGTGGGCCGCTCCCCGCGTGGGGCCACTGCCCTTGGCCCCCGCCATGGTGCGGATTTCAAAGCCCAAGACGTTTCAGGCCTACTTGGATGACTGTCACCGGCGGTATAGCTGTGCCCACTGCCGTGCTCACCTGGCCAACCACGACGACCTCATCTCCAAGGTAAGCAGGCCACATTTGAGTCTCCAATGGCAATGGGCTGCCTGGCAAATCCCCACCAATAGCCCTAACCCCCTCCTCTCGTCTCCCCACTACCCTCCAGTCCTTCCAGGGCAGTCAGGGGCGTGCCTACCTCTTCAACTCTGTGTGAGTATTCATCTCCTGCCTTTCTTTTCCTGACCTCTGTTGTGACCTGTGACCCCTGCTGGCATCACGCCGATACTCCCAGAGTCCCTTGTTGCAGACAGGAAGCTATGGTCGGACCTCTCTTAGAGGCTAAGAACAGACACCGAGTATACTAGCTAGAGAGGGCTCTGGGCCGCCGAGAGCCTCGCTGGGACCACCCTTTGTCCCCACAGGGTGAATGTGGGCTGTGGGCCAGCAGAGGAGCGGGTACTGCTGACTGGCCTTCATGCTGTGGCTGACATCCACTGTGAGAACTGCAAGACCACTTTGGGCTGGAAATATGTGAGTGTATGATCTCTGACCCCCAAGCTGCCCTTTGACCTAAGCTCACGGTCCCTTCTTCCTTGAAAGCATACACCTCTCAGAGTTCCACTGGCCCAGCACAGACAAAGCAAGCTGTTTCTCCCCAGTGACTGCTGTCCCTCCCTTGCGTTCCAACGCAGGGCTCTGCGGATGATGTTCCTTTTCCTGCAAAGGCCTATCCTAGACATGAGTAGCAAGTAGAGTCACCATTTACAGCGTGCTTATACACCACGCACGTTAAGACATTTGGCGTATAGCCTCTCTTTCAATTGTTACAATGGTCCTGGTGGGCAGAGTCTACTACAGAAGACATAGAGGTCTGAAGGTGTCGGGGCGTTTGCCCAAGACCACACAGCTAAGACCCTACAGCAACATGGAAATCGGGTCCACGGATCTCCTTTGCACGGCTGGCTCCCATTGCTTCTGGTTGTCTCGCATCTGATTTCACAACCTCAAGGCTGCTTTCCTTCTCTGGCGGTGCAGCATTAAGCCACCCCTGGCACAGAAGGTCACGCTGAAGATCAGAGCAGAGAGGGGGTGACTCCCTGTACATGTTGAGAAGGTATAAGGAGTTGGGCACTTGGAGTGTCGCTGTGAGCTAGATGCCCCAGGTAGAGACCAACACAGTCCTAACTTGACTTTACCTCTGGCTCTGCTACAGGATTTGCTGTGTGTCTCTGGCCAGGTGGCTTGGCCCCCTCTGAGACTCCTAAGAATGTGGCCTAGACCAGAGGTTTAAAAACTCAAATGCCAACAGTGTGTGGTAGTGCACGCCGTTAATCTCAGCACTGAGCAGGCAGAGGCAAGTGATCTCCTGAGTCCTAGGCCAGCCTGGTGTCTGTAGTGAGTTCCAGGACACCCAGGGATGTGTAGACCTTGTCTCAAAAAACAACAAAACCCTCAAATGTCTTGAAGGCCAAGCAGTTACTGTGACTAGATTTAAGGTAGGGAGAGCAGGCTGGGCAGAGTGGCGGGAGTGTGCATATATATATATATATATATATATATATATATATATATATATATATATATATATATAGTTTTGTACATGAGGTTTATTGTGTTTTGTTTCTTGTTTGTTTGTTCGTTTGCTTTTGTTTCAAAGTGGTGCTTGTATCAAATTCAGGCCCTCGTACATGCTAACCTTCCCCAACCCCTAAAGTTATTTATATTAAGCTGTCTGCTATCTAAACCTGTAGGCTGAAATGGCCCTTAGGCCACCAGTTTGCAATCCCTAGACTGTGAAATCTTGTAGGTACTTCCATATCCTGCCCATTGGAGGTGTCATTAATGTGCAGAAGTACCCATGGTTCAGGGTTTTAAACAGCCCTGCCAGTAGTGTGTGTGTGTGTGTGTTTTGTTTTTTGGGTTTTTTTGTTTTTGTTTTTGTTTTTTTTAGTTTGGTTTTTTTCCTTATATAAAACAAGACCAGTCGTATCCATTTCCCACTCCTGTTACCTAGTGGTGAAAGCCTTGCCGGCGGCGAATGGCAGCCCTCTCTCTCCTTTCAGGAGCAAGCCTTTGAGAGCAGCCAGAAGTACAAAGAAGGGAAGTACATCATTGAACTCAACCACATGATCAAAGACAACGGCTGGGACTGACCTAGCTCCTGACGCATGTGGCTTCAGCCTGGCCTGGCCGCCAGGTGGAGCCACTGGTTTCGCTCCTCCTGAAGGGGAGCTCTGGACCCTCAGGGCCCCCACAGGGGAAGGATCCAGCTCCTGTACATATATTTTATTGCATGCACTGTGACCTTGGGGGGAGACCAGGAGGGGGGAATTGGAAACTCTCCCCCCACCCACCCGCCCCCACCTCCTTGCGATCTGGCTGGCTTGGATCTCATTTTTTAACCCCTTCCTGTCCTGCCTGTCCCATAGATAATGGCCTGTGTGCTGCTCTCATGGCCCCGGTGCACTATCTTTCTGTGAACCTCTCCCACTGGATCCCTCTTACCCGCAGCGTGTCTGTTCTCGTTCTGTAGCGTTTGTAAATAATAAAACAATGGAATGGAGGCAGCCCCTGGCTCACATGGAATACAGAAAGGGGACCTGGAATCCAAACTCTTTCCCTATAGACAAGTTCCAGTCTGAGACTCAGCAAGGGGCAATGGGCAGGGACGGTGGACCAAACTGGTCTAGCCCCTTGACCTCTTGGCAGTGTACGTCTTGGCGTTAGTGCCCAGGGGGCAAGCTTCGTGGAAGGCTACCGCGTCTCTGGTTCCCGTGCCTGCCTGAACTACAATTCCCAGCGACCCCAACATAGCCTGTCCGTAGCCTTTGCGTGCGTCTGGCGCAATGCCTACTGGGAAATGTAGTTGAAGTGAGAGCTTGCGCCTTGCACGAGATACCAAAATAGCTGTGCACGCCCCTCAACTTTTGAGACTTGGTGGAGGTTTTTCAGACTGTAAACCAGGGAGGCTTTGGTCCTCTGCTGCGGTCTCTTGAAGATGCCTGGTGTCTGGCATATTAGCTCAGACGCCAACCCTTGCACTTGTCCTCCAGTTCACTTCGCAAGGCTAGTCTTCCAAGTGAAGGAAAGGGAGGGGTCACCTTACAGAAAGTCTAGGGTCTAACCAGGGATCCTAGACTCGGTACCAGGATCCAGATCCCACCCCTACCCCCAGCCGGTCTACCCCCACCGTGGGAACGGAGACCAGCTGGCCGGAAGCGCCAAACTGCGTCCCTGTCCTAGCCCTAGGGATCAATCAGGCCGAGGAGTTAATTATGTAATGAGGGGGCAGGGGGTCGGGACTAGTGAAGCCGCGAGGGAGAGGGGAGGGTACCCAGGTATCCGGCCTCCTCTTGGACCCCTTCGAGGCCCCAGGGGTCTCCATTCCAACCCACCTCCAGGGCCTCAAGGAGGGGAGGGGCTGTGATCTCTGGTTTAGAAGGGGCTGTGCTTTGAGCTATAAAGGGGGCATCTCTTGGACCCGGACTTTAGCAACGGGACACCAGGCCAGAAGAAACTGCATCATGTACCATCCACGAGAGTTGTACCCGTCCCTGGGGACTGGCTACCGTCTGGGACACCCCCAGCCTGGGGTAGACTCTACTTTCCCACCTGCCCTGGCAGAGGGCTACCGCTACCCTGGTGAGCGGTTGGCTTGGCTTTGGGTAGGGGGCAGGAGTCTGGGAACATGTGACCCCTCCCCTGGGCCTTCATGCTTTCCCCATCTCCAGATCTGGACACCTCTAAACTGGACTGCTTCTTCCCTGCGATCGAGGCAGCTCCCCACACTTTGGCTGCTCCTCCTCCTCCTTTGCCCCTTCTGCCGTCTGCTCTGGGCCCCGAGACAGCACAGCCGCCTCCAGAGGCCCTTCCCTCGCTTCCGGGGGTCAGCCTGAGCTTGGAGAACCAGGAACTGTGGAAGGAGTTCAGCGCTGTGGGGACAGAGATGATCATCACCAAGGCTGGCAGGTGAGGGATGGCCAAGTCAGCTTGTAGAAAAGAATTCCTGGGGACAGAGCTAAGTTTAGGGACTTCTCAGGCTTACTACAAGCCAGAGAGCAGACTCTGACTGGCCTGACACCATCTGTGACAGTGGGTGAACAGGGATTTTTCTGTGGTGAGGTTCAAGGAGCAGTTTGGGGAGTTTGTGACTGGGTTTAGGAGCCATTCTATTAAGGGTCAGAGAGGTCAGTCTGATCCTGGGGCAAGGAAAAATAGCTGGGCTGTAGGTTGGCATGTTGCCTAACTCAGACACAGACAGCCTATGAGAAGAGTCAAGGACCAGCCAGTGACCAATGTTGGGAAGATCTGTCCAGGATCAGGGTCAGTATGTGATTAAGCTCGCTCTGGAGGAAAGTAAATGGTCAGTCAGTGTGAGAGCTCTGGCAAGGCCTCTGAGGCCTGAATCCTAGAGAAAGCCCGTCCTCCCAACCGAAGGGGGGCGGTCAGTGCTGCACCAAGGTAGCAAGCATGATGCTCCTAAGCCATTGCTTCTGCAAATAGAGTCACGGGGGTCAGGAACCCCGACCGGGCCCGAGACAGGACTGTACCATGCTGTAGCTAGAAATGGAGACAGTGAAAGGGCAAGTGAGGAAGAGATTAACCTGCTGTGGCCTGTCAGATCTCCTAACCTGTCTGTCCCATTTCCCCATCTGTGAAGTGAAGCCTTCCAGCTCTTACATCCTGCACCTGAGAGTCTAATTACACCTCCCTTGCCGTTACCGTGCCAAACTTTGAGGTGCCTGGTTAGTTCCGTTGCTGGTGCCGGGCTCACCCCTGGTAGTGGGTAGCTCGAGGCCTCCCCTGTCCTCCCCTTCCCCTGTGCAGGCGCATGTTCCCCGCTTGCCGAGTTTCAGTCACTGGCCTGGACCCGGAGGCTCGCTACTTGTTCCTTCTGGACGTGGTTCCGGTGGATGGAGCGCGTTACCGCTGGCAGGGCCAGCACTGGGAGCCTAGTGGCAAGGCTGAGCCCCGCCTGCCCGACCGTGTCTACATTCACCCCGACTCCCCTGCCACAGGTGCCCACTGGATGCGGCAGCCTGTATCCTTCCATCGTGTTAAGCTCACCAACAGCACGCTGGACCCCCACGGCCATGTGAGACCCAGGCTGGGACCCCTTCCTTGATAGGGTTTTAGGGTGGTACCGGGTGGAAGGTGAAAGCTGGGGCTCAGGGCGGGGAGTCACCCCATTTCTTCCCTCCCAGCTGATCTTGCACTCCATGCACAAGTACCAGCCTCGCATCCACCTGGTGAGGGCCACCCAGCTTTGCAGCCAGCACTGGGGGGGCGTGGCTTCCTTCCGGTTTCCTGAGACCACATTCATCTCTGTGACAGCCTACCAGAACCCTAGGGTGAGTGACTTTGCTTGAGGGAGGGAGGGGCAGTGCCCTGCCCAGGCTACAGGGGCTTTGACCTGGATGTGTGTCCTCAGATCACACAGCTGAAGATTGCAGCCAATCCCTTTGCCAAAGGTTTCCGAGACAATGGCAGAAACTGTAAGAGGTAGGCATCATACGTTCAGTGAATGTTAACTAATGGCTTACTGTGTGCCAGGCACTGTGCTGGGGCACCGGGAACAGGCTGGTAAGTGAAAACATCTGTCCACTTTTGATTCAACCAATACTTAACATTGCTCGGTCCTTATACAACTGATAAACTAGTGGGCAGAGAAGACAAAAACAAGAGAAAGCTAGAAAGTTCTAATGAGCAATAAAGCACGGGAAAGACAAGGACTGGAGGGAGTGGCAGCTAAAAGGCATCGCTCCGAAGGGGAGGAGCCATGTGGGCATCTGGCAAACCACAAGTGCAAAGGCACTGAGGCAGAAGAATCAGGGAAGTGACCAGAAGCCACATGCTGCTTAGCAATGCAGGACTGGGGCGCCTGCTCTGAAAACAGCCCCTGACAGCTGGCCTAGGCCTCCTCAGGAGAGCTGCTACTCTATCCCAAAAGACAAGTGATTGGTTCACTAGCTCAAATGTAGAGCTATGACTGCCCATGAGGAAGGTGTGTGATACCATGGAAGGTCCTGGAAGCAGCATAGCCTCCAGAAGGGCTGTGTGGCGGCTGTGAAATAGGGCAGACGGCCTGGCCTGGCCTGGCTCAGATTCTAAATACCCAAGGAAAGCATTGAAGAATCAAGTTCCAAGTCTGAGAGAAACTTCAGCTCTGTTGTTTTTTAGTGGCTTGTCAGGCCTTCAGTTCCTTATCTGTAAAATGGGTATAACATGGCACCTGCCCAGCAGGGTGCCTGCGAGGGTGAAATGCCTGGCACCTGGTAAGTACTATTAGTGCCATCATCATCACCACCATCATCATCATCACCATTCCCCAGGGAGCGAGATGCGCGTGTCAAGAGGAAGCTCCGGGGTCCAGAGCCAGTGGCCACAGAGGCCTGTGGGAGTGGGGGTGAGTGCTGTCCTGATGGTGACGGGGCCACGCCTGAGACATGGACCCTCTCCTAGCCAACCTGTGCCTTTTGTCCCCTCAGATACACCAGGGGGTCCCTGTGACTCAACCCTGGGTGGGGACATCCGGGACACAGATCCAGAGCAGGCCCCAGCCCCCCGGGAAGCTGCTGCTTCTGCCTCAGTTCCTCCATGTGGTGGCCCTAGTGCTGAGGCCTACCTCCTGCACCCTGCAGCTTTTCATGGGGCCCCTAGTCACCTCCCAGCCAGGTAAAGTGCACAAGAGCAGAAGGCTGGGTGCTCCAGCAGGTGGGTGGCCCCTCTTCTGTTCTGATTGCTCTCTCCTGACTTCAGGAACCCCAGCCTCCCGGAAGCTCCAGACCCTGGGCGCCCAGCTCCCTACTCAACTGCATTCCTGGAGCTACAGCCTGGACCAGGGGCCTCTGCCTATCAGGCGGCTCCAACTGTACCATCCTTTGCCTCACACTTCATTCAGGGGGGCCCCTTCCCTCTGCCATACCCAGGACCTGGAGGTTACCTGGACATGGGAGCCAAGCCCATGTACTGAGCCCTGTGTAGGAAGCCAAGCCAAGGCCTATGCCGTCTTCCCTTGAACACCTCCAACTCCCTTCCCCCAGCCTGGTAGCACCCTCATTCAAGTGGTGCCCCCTCCCCCCCCCCACCAAATGGCTGCCCTGGGCCTCTTCTACCCCTTAGTTCACACCTTGATTTCACTCCACCCCCTCTGGCTTCAAAGCTCAAGCAAGGCGGCTCAGAGTCCAGCTGGGGCCAGCTTCCCCTTCCCAGCTCTCACCTCAGTGCGAATGGAGGGAGACTCTGCCGGGCCAAATGGGGCCCCACCCCAGGACCCCCACCTCCTGGGGGCCTCATCACTAGTGTAAGCCACAACAATTTGTTCTCAGGATCAGAGTATTTTTGTTAATAAAACTCAAAAGACGTTGGTGCTCAGGAAACGTTGAGCTAATGGTGTTGGCCCTGGGTGGGGCTGGGGAGCTACAGCTTTAAGGACCAAGCAGGTCCCAGATGCCTGCCTTGTGGCTAAGGAGCAGCCTGCTCTGGGCATGTCCCCCTTCAAGAAGAGGGGTGTTTCCTCACAAAGGCTGCTTTAAGAGTCCAGGCTGTCCTGGGACCTGGATTTTACCCAGCACTAAGGAAGCCTTAGGGAAAGACGGCCAGATAGAGCGCGGAAGGCTCAGGCCAGGGGACAAGCAGAATGGTCTCCACGGTCATCCCAATCAAACCTGACAGAAACTCCAAGACTATTTTTCTTCTTTTATTAGAATTTTTTTCTTCTTTTTCTCAAAATGTTTTATCTAAAAACAAACCAAAAAAAAAAAAAAAAAGGAAAAAAGAAAAACAAAAAATGACTGGAAACTTCATGGATCAAGTGGGAGAAAGGCGAGGAAGCCGGAAGCCGAGGCTCCACCCAACCTCTCCAGAGCAAGTCCGCACCCTGGGGCAAGCCAAGCCCGCAGCCCCTCACACCTGGCCTCCAGCTGGGCAGAGGGCAGTCACAGTGGGCCAAGGGCCAGAGGGGCTGGGGCCAAGGAGTCACAGGAAATAGTCGGCAACCGGCTTTTTGGAGGGGATGCCACGTGTCTCTTGGGGTGCAGCCTCAAAGATGATGAAATCTTTCTGGAGGTGCTCATCCAGTTCCAAAATGGCTGCCACATTCCCGCAGCTGGATTTAGGAACAGCACAGTTAGCGATGGTTGGTCTAGATCCCTACCCCCACCCTGGCCCCAGCTTTGCCAGCTTACCGGTAGCAGTAATTAGGTGCTGACCACACAGTAAGCACGGTCTCATTGAAATGCCACTTGTAACCTTCCATCACCAATTGGTGTGCACGGCAGATCATGTCAATGTCATTGGCTGCATTGAACTGGGCCACCACATCGCTGCCAAACAGGTAGCCTGCCCCCCGGGGGCTCACTCCCCAGCCTGTTGTGTCTGTGACAAGACAAGGAGAGTGCATGGGCTCCTCTGGTTGCTTACTATACCACAGAATTAAAAGCCTGGACCCCTTCCCGCATCTATCAGAGGTTTGTTCTAGGGGACCCTGGGAAACAGGACAGCAAACGCTGGAACAGAGAAGCTCTAAGGAGAAAAATGTCCAGAGCACCACTATGAACAAGGTCTTTCCTGGCAGTAAGGTCATCTTATGCCACACAGGGCAGAGTCTGCAATAACAGTGACAGGATTAGAGGGTATGCTTAAGACTGGTACTCAAAAAGGCTGGCTTTAAATCTCAATTCTGCCCCCCAACTAGGGGGAACAATACATCATACAAAGGAAGGAACCCTAGGAGCCATCTTTCTAGGGGGAGGGTCTCATCTCCGAAGCAGCTACGATCAAGGTCAATGTCCTCTTCCCAGCCAGGGAGTCAATCATTTCGTCCTCAACAGACCCTCTGAGCAATGAAATGTATGTGCCAACCTACTGTAGGCCTCAGCATACCATCAACCATGCTTTCTGCTCCTTACGGTAGGGCCAATCAGGAAGGCAGAGCAGTGTAGACCAACCTTACCCTCCTCTCCCCAAACTCCCCTGGCCTGACTCCTCTTCCTTCATATGCTTGCTTAAACCCAGTCTCCGCAAGCTAAAGGTGCAGCCAGCTCAGGTACTGCCCTCACCTTCAGGGTCAGACCACAGGAGGTCACACATGGGTCCGTCATGGGGTACCTCTTGTTTTCGGTCAATTGTCCGGATCTGGTCCAGGGTCTGGATGGATGGGGAAAGGCCCCCATGCACACAGAAAATCTGCCGGAGAGAAGGGAGTTGGAAGTCCAGAAACCCACCAATGCCCCGTCCCGGAGGAGATCCAGGGCCAACCTACCTTGCCATCAATGATGGCAGACAGGCTGAGGTAGTCAAAGATCTCAGTACAGTAGCGCCATACAGTCACCGAGCCATATTTGCGCAAACACTCATCATAGAAGCCATAGACCTGGGTAATCTGGCGACTCTCATGATTGCCCCGGATCAAAGTGATGCGGTCAGGGTATCGAACCTAGGGGGAGAATCAAGGCAGGTCTGGTTCTAGCCTCTGCCATCCACTTAGCCCCTCCCACATGTCCACATACCTACCAGCCTCATTCAGTCCTCACCATGATCTTCGGAGCCCAGACCCTCTTGTCTCTCACACAAATCATGGTGCCCCTGCCTCACAGGCTCCTGGGGCCTTTTCTGAAGATGCACCTGTCAGACTCAGGTTCTAATCCCTAACGCCCCACTCCGACCGTGGCCCCTCACCAATGAATTCTTCTAGTTCACTCAACTGCTGCTGCTTCCTGAACATCTGTCTACTTCCCAGAACTCACATCCTCAAGCGCTCAGAAGATGGCCCCATGTATGACCAGCCCTGCTAAGCATACAGTCCACAGCCACAGCAAAGTTCCAAGGTAGGTGACAGGAAAGGTGATGAGGGCAGCAAGTAGTGGCCAAAGCGCAGGCTGCAGAGGCCAAGAGTCCTCACCTTAAGAGCCAGCAGGAGGAGGAAGGTTTCAACACTGTAGAAACCACGGTCCACAAAGTCTCCCATGAAGAGGTAGTTGGTCTCAGGGACATCGCCACCTACCTGGGAGGAGGCATATGGCTCTTCTTGGCCCCAAACCATCCCCTCCCACAGCAACAGTCAAAGTCTGGCTACACCCCTTCTTTCACCAGAGCCCATGCAGCCTAAGGCCTCTCAATGATTATTTCTTCCAGTCACCCCCAGTTTATAGCCCCGGTGTTCCCCCACTCACTCTGAACAGCTCCTTGAGGTCATAGAATTGTCCATGGATGTCACCACATACCTGAAAAGGAAAAACGGGGGTTGAGAGTGGACAAAGGCATACCCCCTTTGTCACTTTCCAGGCCAGCCAGGGCTGTGTATCACTCCATCTCAGGGCAAGTGCGCCTGTTCTGGTTTCACCCATCCCCCACTGAGAGCCAAATGCTCCAGTGCAGATGTGTATTTGCAGGGACATCCACAGCTTCAGGAAGACTGGCTTTCTCTGTTTGCCCGTGTGCCCAGCACAGTTAGTAACATAGGGCCACTGACCCACAAGCTAGGATCTTTCGCCAGACCAAGTTCTGCCTTGGCCATGAGCATCCCCATGACAAATCAAAATTCTTACAGCATCTTTTATTTTCCTGTAGTGCTGAGGCCTCATACAAAGCGGCAGAGCGTCCCACCACTAAGCTACGAGCTCTGCCCACCATCTAATTCTCCTATCAGGGCTCACCTGAAGACTTAGGATCAAGAGCTGTGGGGTGCTCTACCATCTTATAAACTTAAGGGTGGAGCTGTCATGCTCCAAGGGGTAGAGTACTCACTGTGACAGGCGAGTCCACTCTCTGCACGTTGCTCTCTTCTACCAAGATCTCTCTGGAGACAGGAGAAGACCAGGGTCACCACAGCCAGGCCAGCCCAGCCCAATTCCTGACCTTTTTTGGAGGGAGGGAGGACAGGAGGTAGTCCTTGAACCTCCATGGGACAGAAGGAAATATGCACTGTCCCCATGATTTTGGTCAGAAAGCAACGACCATGGCCCTCTACCTGCTCCTGGCTGCCAACTGGACAAGGCCCAAGTTCTCACCACCCCCAGCACCCCACCCAGTTCAAGCCCTTCCAAGCAGGCTAGGACATTTTCAGCCTAGACTCTCCCAGTGGTTCCTTCAGCACACACTCCTAAAAGGGAGGTTCCTTTCCCTCCAGAGTACTGCCTGTCTCTAGGCTGAGCTGACTCACTTCTCCCACACTATCCAAAGGGTGAGGCCCATCCCCTTCAGACGTGTGCTGCTCCTTCCTTGTCAGCAATACAATTTATTTATTTAATTTATTTGAGACATGGCCTCATTAGGTATCCCTGGCTAGCCTGGAACTTGATTATGTAGACCAAGCTACTTGCAAGCTCAAGAGATCCACCTGTCTCTATCTCCTGTGTTTTCTTTTTTGAGACAGGGTTTCTCTATGCAGCCCTGGTGTAGCCTTGACTGTCCTGGAACTAACTCTGTAGAGCAGGCTGGCCTCAAACTCAGAGATCTGCCTGCCTACTGAGTGCTGAGATTAAAGGTATGAGCCACCATGACCAGCAAACAGCATTCTTTCACATCAACTCATATGATTTCCCCAAAGATCTCCTTCAAGAATAATGGGTCAAGCCGGGTGTGATGGCGCACGCCTTTAATCCCAGCACTCGGGAGGCAGAGGCAGGCGGATCGCTGTGAGTTCGAGGCCAGCCTGGTCTACAAAGTGAGTCCAGGACAGCCAAGGATAACAAGAATAATGGATCAAGCTGGAAACTTGCTGAGCCTGGGAGCACAATTTCCAGCAACAGCAGCCTCTTCCACAAGCCTCAAGTCAAAACCAGGAACCCACACATGGAATCTCAGCACTTGGGAGGTAAGGCAGAAAGATCAAAGTTATGCTTGGCAAGTTCAAGGCTAGCCTGAGATATGAGAGTTCCTGTTTAAGACATTAAATGAAACCTGAAACACAAGCATGATGGCATGGTAGCAAAAGTAAAGGACCCCATGCTCCAGATCAGCCCAAGGGGCACAGTGAGACCCCGTCTCTAAAAACAAAGGCCCCAAACCAAACAGCAGGGCTAGGGATAGCGTAGCTCAGCAAGAGAAAGCAAACTAAGACGCCAACTCCGTCACAAGTCACTCGTCTGTACAAGTCATGGCTTCCTAGTCTGTAAAAAGGAACAAGTACTTGAGAGACAGAGACAGGTGGATCTCTGAATTCGAGACCAGCCTAGTTCAAGGCCACCTAGGGCTACATGGGAGGACAGACAGACACATACTCTCCCATCCTCACAGGACTGGAAGGGAAGGGAAGTTTGAGGACCAAGCTACTATTCTATTAAACAGGGTGAAGCCACAGGGAAACAGTTCCCGATTGAGGCAGGTAAGCAGCCTCCACATTTGCTCTATACTCCACGCCGCTTGACTACCCCTTCTCAGTGTGCTCGGTCAAGGCCAACTCTGTCTTAGAAGGCCCCTGGCCACCCAGTGGTGGTGCTGTCCCACACATTTGATCCCAGCACTCAGGAGGCGGAGGCAGGCGGATCGCCGAGTTCAAGGCCAGCTGGTTTACAGAATGAGTTCCAGGACAAGGCAGGGCCACAAAGAGAAACCCTGTCTCAGAAGACAAAAAGAAACAAGCAGCCCCCCAAAAAGAAGCCTCCGGCTAGCTTCAACCCAAAACCACACCATAAGTGTCCTTCTTACCACACACAGCGAACTTCATGACTTACAGCGCCCGAACACTAAGTTCACTTCCAGCCCAGGCTCGCTGAAGGACTAATCACAACCACTTTACTGAATACAATTTGTTCCACTTAACTCACTTCCAAATCACCACCAAAGTGGCAGAGGTCAGAGTCAAACCAACAGTCACTGCACCCCAAAACTGGGACCCTTCCTTACAACTTCCTTCTGCTTCCTAGAGAATCCCGCTTCTGTCCAGATCATGCTTAACTCTCCTTTCAGCTCTATTTTTCTAAGCCAGAGTCTAGTGTGGTGGTCCCCACCTAGCCAAGGATAACCCTAAAACTCCTTGTTCTCTTTTTAACTCCCAAGTGCTTGGGATTAGAGGTGTCTTTTCTTTCTCCTTTTTTTTTTTGAAAGGGTCTCACTGAATAAACCAAGCTGTTTTGCAAGTCATTACTACCTTCTATGCTACCTTATTTCTTATGTTTTTCTTAGGAGCCCAACTGAACACGAGAGTGACCCAACTTCACCTAAGTAAACGATCAGTGCTCAGAGAACTGGCTTCAGATTCCACTCCTTCCTTGCTGATAACTTTTAACAATTAGAGTCCTTGTCTGTTAAAGTGGGCACAGAACCACTTTCTCTTTGAGGGTTGATGAGACTGGGCGACTTTCACAAACCACAACGAACCAGCTCCCCATTCTTCAAGACCTGTCCCCCAACTCAGACCCTCCAAGAAACTTTTTCTTTCACCCCCGTCTGGGCAGGCCGGATTCCCTGAGTTTCCTAAGAACTTTTCTGTCACTCGTTCTTATTCCACTAGAAACACAGCCACAGCCGACCCGTGGTTCCTTGGTGGGGGGGGGTCGGGGGGGGGAGTGACCCTCGGGATAGCTCCTCTCCGGAAGCGCTTCCGGGATAAGGCAAGTCCTAAATTCTAAGCTGGTTTTGCCCAGGCCAAAGACCTGGGCGACGGGTTGGCCTCCCTCCTGCGGCCTCACCTGGCCTTGGCGCACAGGGCCTTCACTTCACTCTCTTTGATGAGCTCGCAGCGCCGCAACTGCTCGATCTGTCGGTCCAGATCGCTGATTTCCGCCATGGCCCACCCCCGGCGCGGGTCAGAGTCGGGGCCGCCGCCCCCTCCGGACCGCACAGGGGTCTCCTGGGAAAAGCGAAGGCGAGCCCGCCAATCAGAGGGTCCGTGCGGGAGGGGGGACTCGATTCTGGGACCGCCCCCCCCTCCCCTCACGGCGGTGCGGGACCCTCCGCGTCCCGCTGCCTCGGCCGCACCCCGCCAACTCCCGTCGAACCCCGCGGGCCCGCGCTAAGGACGGTGGCCTAGAGGGGCCTCGGACAATTACCGCCGCTGAGACTCCGCTGGGTCTCTCCGACTCCCTACTTCCCTCCGCTTTGGGCCTCCGCCACCGCCGCTTCAACTTCCGGCCTCGCCGCGGAAGCAAAGGGAAACCAGTTCGGTCGCGCGCCGGAAGTGACATTACAGGTCACGCCCCTCTCGAGGGGCCAGGAAGGAGGCACGAAGGAGCCGGAAGTGTGGAGGTGACATGGGCTGGGAGGCAAGTATAGCTGTGCTTCGGTTCCCTACGGGAGCTCCAGTAGGCTTGTCACCTCACATTACACGTTTCTCTTACCTGTTTTCTGTCCTACTTCTACTACAGATCCGAGGAATGAAACTGTATTGTTCATTGCCTCCCCAATGTTTAGAATAAAGTCAAGTATTACAGACATGCATAAATAGTTGAGAATGGGGCAGTCTGATTCTAGTCCACGTAGCTTGCCTCTAGAGAAACCTTGCAATGGAGGAGCTTCGAACCTGGGGCAGGTATGCTGACACATACGTCAGGGAGGCTGTCAAAGCTACATAGCAAATGCACACAAAAACAACTCACCTCAATAGGATACCCAGGGTGATGAAACACAGGTTTAAATCTAACTGAAAAACAAGTGCCCACTCTCCAGACACCAAGCTTGTTTCTAAGACTCCCTTAATTTCCAATAGTGTGACATTCGGTTTTTGACAGGGTCTCATTGTAGCTCAGAGTGGCCCAGAATTTTGCAGTACATCTGTGCTGATCTGGAAATGACAGCAAATCTTTTTGCCAGCCTCCCAAGCACTGTGATTACAGATATCAAGCAACCACACCCAGCATGACGACCTATTGCCTGCACATATTCAAGGCAGCAATAGGACGAGGCTTACTTGCTCAGTTAAAAGCTAAAAAATCTGGAGTTTAATTCAAGGCTCAAATATGAATGCAGGAAAAAGTGGCCTTCCAGTCTGATCTCTACCTTTCATTTGCTGTTTCTGAAATTCGACACAAGACTAAGACCTCTTCAAGCTCACACGGAAAGTCTCCTGCTGCAGAGTAGGGTTTTGATCTTAATCTTTCTAGTCTCCATGTTGGCATACCTCACTTTTCAGTATTCTATTGTCCTTTAATCTTGAACAATTGTCATGTGCCTTAAGAGTGTCTCATAGGCCAGGCACTGGTGTCACACTTGGGAGGCAGATCAGAGTTCAAGGCCAGTTCCAGGCCAGCCAAGGCTATACAGAGAAAACCTTTTAAGCTGGTTTCCTGGAGTTGAATGTGGGACACAGAAAGGTGAGGCCATGTGGAGCAGACTTAGTATTTCCTTGCAGTGCTAGTGGTGGAACGTCATGAAGGCTAGGCCAAGTGCCCAACCACTGAGCTACACTTGCAGCCTGGGCTTAGGCTTGGCTCTAGGCAGTGCGTGGGAACAGCAGAGACCCTGTCTCTATATTCCTAGACACGCTATGCACATCATCGTTGAAAACCAGCGTAAATAAATATTTATACTGGTGAGAAGGGAAGCAGAACAGAAAGGACCCAAAGTTTGGATAGATTATAGGCAGAAGTGGTCAAGACTAAATAAATCCAGGTTTGTATCTAGAATCTTCAACAGCTATCACTTCCTAGAGGTTTGATGGGGCTAGAGAGAAGAGAGCAGTACTTGCTCTTCCAGAGGACCCAGGTTCAATTCCTGGTACCTACATGGTAGCCCATAACCAGTAACTCCAGTTCCAGAGGATCTGATGTACTTTTGGCCTCCAAGGGCGCACAGTACACAAACTCCACCCCACTCTGGGTGGCAAGGATAGAAATGGCCTATGGTTTGGGTTCTTAATCTACTACCAAGACCACCCAGGAGCTCAACCTGGAACCTGAATTCTACAGTTGAAGTGTGTGTACCTATCTGTGTGGGAGAAGATTCTGGAGCTTGAAAAGATTCCATATTCCAAGAAAACCCCACAAACTAAAAAGCTGTTAATTTTATTTCCCGTTACAATGAACCAATAGCTGTACTATGCAGGTTAAAGAAATATGAAATGTTTTGTTTCCACCAACAGAGCTGCATCTTGGGCAAGATAATGCAGCCTAGGTTAGGAGAGAGACGGGGAGGGACAGAGCTCAGAGGCCTAGATTGCATGGCTGGATCCCACCATGGGCTAACTGGGCATGGCACCCTACGCCTATCATCCCAGCACTCAGGAGGGACAGGCAGAAGATGAGGAGTTCAAAGTTACCTTCAATTAGATGTGGCCAGAAGAACATTTCATAATACTCTGCCTTTTTCAAAGCCCTGGTCAAAAAATATACAGACCAATGAAACGTTCCTGCCTAGAAAGGAGGAACCCAAGAGGCAGCTCTTTCCTCAGGCCCTCCCTGTACCCTACAAGACATCAACAACAGACTCCCCCTTAAGTAGTTGTTTATTGGCAGTGGGCTGGAAGGGATGGCAGAGTTAGCGTTCACAGACAACACCACACACCAGTCACGAGGGCAGCAAGAATGGCGGGCAAGAGCCTGAAGGGCCCCTCTTCAGTAGCAAGTGAGTCGGCAGGGGCCTGGAGTGTTGTTGATGGAGCAGCCGGAGACCTCCTCCGGTCTAGTAGGCATGGTTAGAGACGAAGAGAGATTCACTGGCCGCGGCTCCAGACTGACCACTTGGGGTGTACTTTCCTTGACAAGCAAGGCTGTTGGCCTAGAAGGGAAGAGCAATCAGCCGAGCTCTCTTCTGAGCTCCCACCGCCCGCCCAGGCGCCTGCTCACACCGCCACGCCTGCCTTACCAGGGCTCGCTTGATGTACTCCTCCTGAGCAGCCTTCAGGTTCTCCTTCTTGCCCCCCCAGGCCTTTAGAGCCGAGGCCTGCAGGGCTCGGCCATAGGAGAAAGTCAAGGCCCACGGCTTCAGCAGGGGGCACTTGTTGATAGCGTTGAGGTTGATGGACGCCTCTTCCTCACTCTGCCCTCCAGACAGGAAAGTGACCCCTGGAGAACAAGGACAGAAGGACAGGGTGGCTTTCATTAGAGATGCGGGGCAGGCAAACGCTTCGAGAAGCTATCCTGGCAAGGAGTTAAATGTGATGGTGCATCTACTTCACCAAGCCAGGAGGGAGTGGGCCTCACCAGTGACAGCAGGGGGCACTGTGCGACGAAGTGCTGTGACAGTTGCCATAGCAATCTCCTCACTGGAAAATTTCTGGGTGCAAGCATGACCTTGGGTAACCATGTTGGGCTTCAGCAAGGTTCCTTCCAGGTAGACGTGGTGGTCGCTCAGAGCCTTGTAGACAGCGGCCAGGACCTTCTCAGTTACATACTGACAGCGCTTCAAGTCATGGTCCCCGTCAGGGAGGATTTCAGGCTCCACAATGGGGACAATGCCATTCTGTGGAAGCGACAGGGTAGTGTGAGGCCTCCTGACTGGGAACCCACCCTTCAGCTCTCTACCACCACTAGCCGAGATCTCGTCTTCATGATGATAGGGGATCAAGGCTTCAAAAGCCTCAGCAGATTACTGGTGGGCAGGCAGTTGCTCTAGGGGAAGGTAAGCATCCTGCCAGATGGAGGTAGGAGGTGTGAACTGGGGCCCCAGCAGTCTAGCCCCACCTGCTGGCAGATGCTGGCGTAACGGGCCAGAACATTGGCATTTTCCATGATGGCAAGGGCTGAGGGTGTGTGCTCCCCAATCTTGAGCACGCAGCGCCACTTGGCGAAGTCAGCTCCATCCTTCTTATACTGGGCGCAGCGTTCGGACAGCCCATCGAGCCCTGAAGAGGAGGAAGAGGGTGAAGAGGGCAGACCACAGTCCAGCTCACTCCGAAGCGCTGCTGAGCAGGCAGGGAAGGGAAGGAGGCAAAGCATCCTCACCTTGGGTAGTGGTCTCGCCGTTGGTTCCTGCCAGGGGCACCACGCCCTTATCTACCTGCCAGAGAGTAGGGTAGCCGTCAGCTCTACCGCCCTTTCCTCATCTACCTAGACCCAACTTCATCCCTCTCCAGTCTCTCACAGCCTGCGAGCATTTTTACTGCATCCTGGCACTGAGACCCATACCTAAGGACCCAGGCTGCATCCTGTCGGTGGGAGGCAAGCCACCCCTAAGTCCTAAGCCCTGCGGCTGGCCCAGTACTAATCCCTTCCTCTAATCTCACACCCCAGGGCCCGCAGCCCTTACCTTAATGCCCACTACACCACCCTTGGACTTGATAACTTGGGGGAAGGGACGCCCATCATCCGCCTTCTGGTACAGTGTCTCATGGAAGAGGATGACCCCCCCAATGCAGGGATTCACACGGTCATCAGCAGTCAGCAGCAGCTGGCGGTAGAAGCGCCTGTTCTCCTCGGTGTTCTCAGTGCCAATGGACTGCAGCCGCTTGGCAATGCTTCCTAAATGGAGGGTCATGTGGGTGGGATAAGGGATCAGCCTGCCCACCCCAACCCTGGGCCCTCCTCCCCCTTTCTCCTGCCTCTACCGCACCAGTGGACTCATCTGCAGCCAGGATGCCCTTGCCCGGAGCGACAATTCGGTGAGCGATGTCACACAGCTCCTTCTTCTGCTCCGGGGTCAGTGCTGGGTACGGGTAGGGCATGGTGCCGATGGCAGCTTGTTCCTGGGGGAAGGAGGCACACAGGCAGTGTTTAGTTGGGCCCTCCTATGGTCTCCTCAGGTAAGAAGGCCCCTTCCCTGGAGGCCAGGGCAACAGCCCCCACCTCCCCTGCCCCACTCCCTGAGGGTCCTGGGATACTTCCTGTCCCAGAGCTCTCCCCTACACCCAACTTCCCTATACTAGACCTGCCTCTTCCTGTACCTTTCCTAACTCTGTCTGTTGCTGGGTGTTGCCCAGCTGAGAGTGGGGTTGCTCACTGACAAGTGGGGGAAAGGAAAAAGCCATAGCCAGGGATAGGCGGGTCATGTTGAAGCTGGACCCATCTGGCCTGCGCGTTGCCATGGGTCACCTCGCCTAGAAACAAAATTGAACCGGGAATATTTTAGAACTTAAGGATCACGAACAGGGCAGAGCCTAATACCCTCATCTGAAAGAGCCCAAGAGAGAAAGAAAGAAATGATCTGTGCTTGAGGCCACACAGCAACCTCAAAACAAGAGCTGAGACAGAACCCAGATTTCCTGACTGAGGTGTAACCCGCCCACGGCCGGCCCTGGCTTCAAGGACACCCCAAGGTCAGGCTTCACAGGGGGTGGGGGTGGATGTGAGGAGAGTCCGAGGAAAAGGATATTAGGAAAAAATACAGGGCCATCAGAAACACAGAAAACGGGCTGTGGAGCCCAGGTAGAAAAGAAGGAAGCCTTTGCCTCCAAACCGCTAGAAGGCGAAGGGAAGGGTGTAGGAGAGGTTAAGGAAAGGGCGCCCGATAGGCACGTGCTATTCGTACGGCTGCAGCAGCTCCAGGCTCAGAATCAAGGTCACAAAATCGATAAGGAAAGATAAGTGTTAATGGGCCACAGAGCGCCACAGCTGAGGAATTTCCCCTTCTCCCAGGGGCTCCCCCAAAAGGAACCAATCTCCCTGACCCCCATCGCGGGTACCCTGAGGCGGAAAACGAGCCAACACCCCGCCCCCCACCATCCACTGCTTCTTGAGGTCTCTAAATAGGCAATGGGACCCTAGTGTTTTGCATAGCGGGCTGCAAAAAAATAGGGGTCTGTTTTTCCACCCCATCTTGCTTCCTCCCCCGGCATGACTCAGCGCGCGGAGCTGCTTCGCAGCGCAGCGAACCGCCAGGACGCAGGCCGGAGAACCCAGGCTGGGGGCGGGCGTAGGGGTAAAGGAGGGAGAAACCAGGGGCCATGGGGATGAAGGCTCCGCTCTGCCGCCCTGCCCACCACCAGCCCAAGATCCTACTCCATGGTCCCTAACCCACGTACGTGTCAAATGGCGCTCACCTGGCACAGGAGTGGGTGAGCCTGTCGGGTACGGCGGTGGGTAGGTGAAAGGACTGAAGAGCGAACGCAGCTAGGGTCACCAGAACCCTGGTCTATGGAGCGTTCCAAGAGAACGCAGCCTATTCAGCCGGGTGGGGGGGACGGGAGGCGGGGTTCCGGCCATTTAAAGGCATCGCTCCGCCCTCTGCAGGTTTTTTCCTTGCTGGGACGCAAGGCGTCCAATTGCAGCCGCCCAAAGATGCTACGATGGGAGGCGGCGCTAGGGAGGAGACTGGCGTCCAGAACTCGATCCCTCCTCCGCCCCGCTAGGACGTGACTCAAGCCACATCCCGCAGGTCGCCAGGGCTCTCCCTCCCCCCCCCTCCGCCCCCCCGCCAGCCCCTGCCTGGCGCGCGCGCGAGCATCGTGACTCAGCCGGAATGTGGGCTGGCTAGGAGTTGGGGGGGCGCTCAGAGTGAGATGGTGGCTGGCCTCCCCTCCTAGACCCTTTGCTTCCGCCCTGCGCAGTTGCAGCCTGACGTCATCGCAAAGAACACAGAGGTTCCGCGCCTGCTAACCCAGCTCCGCTGAAGAGTTGATCCCTCCCCAGACCGAGCACGCACACCCTGGGGACGGGTGAGGGCGGCGCAGTTGACAGGATACGCAGGCAAAGCCTCCCTGGCCCAGCGCGCCAGCCCATCGCCCAAGAGTGGCCTAGCCTGGCCCGGGCTAGAGTAACAGATTGGCGAGAGTCACCATACGCTAGCTAAACACACCATTTTTTAAGGAAATGATCGACAGGGGCTGGCCCAAGCCAGACTAGTCTTCCCTGAACCTAATTTCCTTCTCCTAAATAAAAATCCGTCTTCGACTTCTCTGCCACCCCCTTACTCTCCGAGTATCCAATTTCCTTCAGGCCCCAATCCGCAACCCCCAATTCCATCCGGCGACCCGGCTAGCAGCCCACCTGTTGCACCGTGAAAGAAGCCCGCAGAGCCGGGTCAGCTGCTCTGAGACCGGTAGACCTGGGCTGGGTTATAAGGCAGCTCCTACCCTCCACCCCTCCCTTCCACCCCTCCCCTCCACACACCCCCTCCCCCGCATCAGTGTCCCGGACCTTCTCGGTAACCCCTGCCCTTTCCCCAGCACGAATAGGGACCTATATTTAGGGAAACCTGAGGCTCCTGACATTCATGCCAGCGTGGGGCCCCTGCGTGGGGGAAGAAAGAGGAAGCTCTGGTTTGCCTAGAGGAGGAGGAGTTGCCACTGCCCACTCACCATCTTGAGAGGAACCTCTTCCTTGGAAATAAAGTGAACTTGGTGGTCGAGAAATCAGTCTTGGGTCCGGGATCTATAAGGCAGCACAAGAAGGTTAGATGTGTGCGGTGTATCTCGATGTTGCCACGCAATGACTCCTCTGGTGTCCCCTCCTCCCTTTACTCTGGGCCTGCTGGTAGGTGCACTTTAAAAAAAAAAAAAAAAAGAACAGATGCAAGCAAGATACTCACCTCTTAAAGTAACCAGTAGTCTATAGGCAGGGTGTGGCCGGCCATCCCTTTATGCTGATAGTCCAGGTTGGCAGCGCCCTCCTACACTGTTGCCTAGGTGAGTGATGTCCTGCAACCTCACCTTCACATACCATAGTTTATCAGGGGAGGGAGGGGCAGGGGCACTGGCCAGAACCCCAGCCCCCTTTCAGCTGTCCAAAGGCTCTCAGAATCCTGCCCTGCAGGGAGCCGGGCCCTCTAGTTAAAGTTCCCAGGTTAGGCTGAGCCTGCCACCTGTAATTCCAGTGGCCTGGTAGTAGTGTCCTGAGGGCCATTGCAGAGGGGGCCCTGGGGGCTGGCCACTCCCCAGAGAACAAGCCCCCTAGCCCCATCTTTCATCTGAGCTTGATCTCAAAACAGAGGCAGTTGAGGCTCTGGCAGTCTGGGAGCTGGCAGGCACAGGCACAGTCACACAACGGGCAGCAGCGCGGGCAGCGAGGGGCCCAACCCTGAGGGAGAAGAAAAGGGTGAATGAAGCAGAGCCAGGACTTGAGTCTGCCTTCCTCCAATTGGAGAAGGGAGCAGAGGGGCCTAGGAACCCCCCTGCCCAGTGGGACAAAGCAGTGACACAGGACTAGCCCACTGTGGGCTCCAAGCTCAGGGGCACGGTCCCTTTTCCTGCCATCTGGGTGAGAACAGTGGAGCAGGGAAGACGAGGCTTTAATGTCTGGCTAGAATTCTGATGTCAGTGTCCAGCTCAGAGATGCTTTACTCTCAGAGGCCTGTGCAACTGAGAGAAGTCAGGACACAGAAAACAGGTTTCCATCTTCAATGAAGGTAGTCTCTGGGTTTTGAACTTCTTTGCTGGCATGAAACCAAAGTTCAAGATGTCTTTCTTTTCTTCCTTCCTGTCCCTGTGAGATGGGGCTGTGCTCTCTGGCTCAGGCTGGTCTGCACCTCTGAAACCCAGGCCAGCCTCAAAACCACAATCCTCTGGCTTCAGCCTCCCAAGCATGGGGGTCGCTGCTGTCCTTTGTGGGGTCGCTGCTGCCCTTTGTTTTCACACAGGGCTTCACTGTGTGACCCAGCTGTCATGGGACTCAATCAGTTCCTAGTGCTGAAGCGAGCTGATCTCTGAGTTTGAGGCCAGCCTGGCTGACAAATCAAGTTCTAGGACAGCCAAGCCTACATAGCGCAGTGGCTCTCAACCCTCCTAATGGGGTGACACTTTAATACAGTTCCTCATCCTGTGGTGGCCCCCGACCCAAAAAAGTATTTTTGTTGCTACTTCAGAACTGTTAAGTTTGCTACTATTATGAATCGTAGTGTAAATGCCTGTGTTTTGGGATGGTCTTAAGCGAAAGTGCAGAGGTTGGGAACCCCAGAGAGACACCCTGTCTCAGAAACAAAAACAAGAAACTTTCCAAGCCATGTGTCCTGAGCCTATAACCCCAGTCTTTGAGGGAAATGGGGAGGCAGGAGGGCAAGAAGTTCGAGCCAGCCTGAGCTACATGAGGCCTTGTCTTTAAAGGACAGAACAAGACAAGCAATCCAACCCAAGGGGCCAGGAGCAATGGTTGCGCTTCCGGAGGACCTGAGTTCAGTTCTCAGCATGTATACAGTGGCTCACACCATCCTACCTCCAGATCTCAAGTCCCAGGGCACCTGGCACCTTCTTCTGACTTCCTCAGGCACACACAGTATACATTCAGGCAAAACACTCATATGGATAAAGCAAATAAATCGTTTTTTCGTTGTTTTGTTTTGTTTCTGTTTGGTTTTTTTCTTGAGACAGGGTTTCTCTGTGTTATCTTGACTATCCTGGACTCACTCTGTAGACCAGGCTGGCCTCGAACTCACAGCATTCTGCCTGCTTCTGTCTCCTGAGTGCTGGGATTAAAGGCGTGCATCACCACGCCCAGCTAAGTAAATAAATCTTTAAAAAAAAAAAAAAGCCTGGTGTAGTGGCGCATGCCTTTAATCCCAGCACTCGGGAGGCAGAGGCAGGTGGATCTCTGCAAGTTCAAAGCCAGCCTGGTCTACAAAGGGAGTCTAGGACAGCCAAGGCTACACAGAGAAACCCTGTCTTGAAAAACCTAAAAAGAAAAAAAGGAAAAAACAAAAAACCCGCAACCACCAAGAGGAACTGGTTTCCCAAGGCCTGGGACTGCCCTGGGCCTCCTCTCCCAAGGCCAGGAATGTCGGCTTCATTCTAAGGCTTCAAAGGCAAGGAATGTTCTCTGCTTAAGTGTGAGGAATCAAGCCCAGCAGGTGTTTTGAGACAGATAAATGCTGACCGTGTGAACTAAAAGCGTATCATTTTACCCGTTGGGCAAAGGCAGTAGAGGGCCTCTTAACTGCAGGGAAGATGCCTGTCTCGTGGACAGGGTGTCCTGAGAAAGGGACATGCGCCCCTTCAATCCACAGCTCCTTTAGCCTGGGACAGAGGCGATCTGCAGCTGCCTCAGGCATGGGTGGGAGGCAGGCCAAGGTGCTGGCGTGGACACACCCAGGATGGCTGTGGGACAGAAGACTGGCTCCTTGAGGCCACGAGCGAAGCTAGTGACAGCCACAGTTGCACAGTTCAATCAGAGACTGGGCCAAGCCAGGAATAGGGTAATGACCTTTCCAACAGCTGAGGTTTCGGGGGTACGGTGTCAGATGACCAGTGAGATCAGCTGTCAGTAGGGGCTCCAGCAAGGGGAAGAGAGCGGCAGTGACAGGGCAAGGGGTCTAAACTGGGCAGAGTTACTGCCAACAGGGGGAGAAGGCTGTGGCTTTCTCATGGGCGATGAAGAGGAGGGTGTGGGCAACTCTGGAGATGGAGTCGGGTCTGTGGGTTTCTAGAGGACCACACCATCACTCTGTGCACTGAGCCACTTGCCAGAACACTCCACTGCCTTTATCTCTGAAAAGAGGGTATTAAAAGCATTTCTTGGCTCTGTTCATGGAAGGGTTTAGTCCAGCCATTAATAACTGGCTAATGGATTTCTTGACTCTCACAAGCAAAGGCTTCTGGAAGACTCTGCTGTTTAAGGACATTAAACAAGGACTCTGCCGCCTGTTAACCCTTCTGTTTCTATAGGCTCTTGGGTGGGATTTACTTTTGGACTTTGGGAGGGCCAGACATTTTTACTGGCTAATCAATGTTCACGCCCTAGTCAGTAAGGCCTATGTGTGCCTGGCTAAAGCACGTTCTGAGCCTCAGTTTCCTCATCTCTGAAACAGAACAGCACTTGCTTTTCAGAGTGTCAGTAGGGAGAAATGAAACCCTTAGTGAGTGCTCAGAGAAGGGAGCCACACTTGTCACCAGGTCCCAGTTGCCCTCTGCAATTTGTTTCCCTGACTCAGTATGTAGCCCTGGGTAGCCTGGAGCTCACTATGGAGACCACGCTGGCCTCGAACTCACAGAGATCCATTTGCTTCTCCCTCCCAAGTGCTGGAGTCAAAGGAATGTGCTACTGTGCTGAACTTTAGCGATAGTTTTGTTTTTGTTTTGAGACAGGGTCTCTCGGTGTAGACTTGGCCTTGGCTGTCCTGGGCTTACTTTGTAGACCCGGCTGGCTTAAAACTCACAGAGATCCATCTGCCTTTGCCTTGAGTGCTAAGATTAAAAGCATGCACCACCGTACCGGGCTTAGCAGTTGTTCTTCTTTTTATTTTTTTTAATTTATTTATTTATTATGTATACAGTGTTCTACCTGCATGTAGGTCTGCAGGACAGAAGAGGACATCAGATCTCAGTATAGATGGTTTTGAGCCACCATGTGGTTGCTGGGAATTGAACTCAGGACCTTTGGAAGAGCAGCCAGTGCTCTTAACCTCTGAGCCAGATCTCCAGCCCCTTAGCAGTTTGTCTTAATTCTAATGTACACTGGAATTACAAGAACTTGTTTAGAGCTGGGCGTGGTGGCGCACACCTTTAATCCCAGCACTTGGGAGGCAGAGGCAGGCGGATTGCTGTGAGTTCGAGGCCAGCCTGGTCTACAAAGTGAGTCCAGGACAATCAAGGCTACACAGAGAAACCCTGTCTCGAAAAACAAAAAACAAAAACAAGAACTTGTTTAAAAGCACAAACTACAGTCCCACCCCAGACCTACTGGTGAGAGGCCTTGGAAACCTGACCTGCAAGGCTCCCACTTGTTTCTGATCACCAAAATGCACGTCACCTTCTTCTACTTATTTACCTCTGCCCTTCACCACAGTGTAAGTCCTTGGAACACAGGGCTGGCCTTTGGTTTATTTTTGCTGAGCCCCCAGGGTTAGCAAAGAGCCTCCCACACTGGCTCCTTGTACACTGTACACAAGGTAGGGAAGAGGTGAAGGAACTCTGTCTTAACAATGCAGAGCAGCAAGCAGGTCTCAAAAACAGGAAGGAAAAACCCTGGCTTTGTGGTCTGACTGGCCCGGGCCAGTGTGTCACTCAAGCCTCTTGTGGGCCTCAGTTATCGACACTGGCCAAACAGACAATCCCTGTGGCCTCTGTGCTGTCATTGTCACTACATGGAACCCGGAGAACAGAGGCACCTCAGTGTACTTTGAGGAAAGACAAGCCAAGGACAGGACACGCTTGCCCTACCCTTGCTAATTCTATAGCTCTTCCTGGATCAGGCAGAAACTGGACAGGACCAGATACACACAGTTCTGAAGCCCAGGACCAACAGGTGGAAGACTTTGTCTTCTCAAGCCATAAAAACCATCTTTTTTTTTTTTTTTTTTTTGGTTTTTTGAGACAGGGTTTCTCTGTGTATCCTTGGCTGTCCTGGACTCATCTTGTAGACCAGGATGGCCTCGAACTCACAGCAATCTGCCTGCCTCTGCCTCCCGACTGCTGGGACTAAAGGCGTGCGCCACCACGCCCGGCAAATCATCCTTTTCTAAGAGGTGGATCTCTGACTTGTCACTGTATATGGACACATAGGGAAGAAGACAGGTGTTCAGGGCCATAAACCATTCTGTATCTCCTTAAGATAGGAGTTCTTAGAACCCTAACTCCAACCTGGGAGACCCCCCTCGTGGTCAGTTTGGGGAACTCTCTCACTATGGAGCCACAGCTGGCCTTGAATTTGCACTTGCCTCTGCCTCCTGAGGTCAGGATTGACGGTGTACACCGCCATGCCTGGCCCTAATTTTTATAATTCTTTTTTGAACATAGATTTAAATGTATTTTAAACTTATTTCGTATGTGTGGGTGTTTTGGCTGCATGGACGTCTGAGCACCACTTGCATTGCTGTGGGACAGAAGAGGGCTTTGGAACTCTGGAGCTGAAGTTACAGACAGTTCTGAGCCATGTGATCGGTGGGAATCAAACCCAGGTCCTCTGGAAGAGCAGTCAGTGCTCTTAACTGCTGGGCCAGCTCTCCAGCCCTCACACTTAAGTTTTGAGATAGGGTAGCTAAGGGTCTAAAGAGGGGGCTCAGCAGCTAAGAGACGGGTTAGCTAGCTCAGTCTGGCCTTGAACTTCCTAAGTAGCTTTATCTTGAACTAGTGATTATTTTTTTAACATTTTATTTTTATTTCATGTGTATGAGTGTTTTCACTGTGTGTATGTTTGTGTACCACTTGCACGCCTGTTGCCTGTGGAGCAAAAGAAGGCATGCATACGTGGTTTATGTAGTGCTGGGAATCAACCAGTGCCTCCTGCATGCCAGGCAAACATTCTACCAACTGGGCTACATTTCCAGCCCTCATAATTTATTTTGAAACTCAAAACATCTGCCAAGGATTTGTACCAAGTACAGTCAATCCAAGTTACGAATTTGCTGCGGCTCTGGCTATTAACCCTCCCTGCTAAGGAAGGTCAGCACTCCAAGGACAGGCACTCTGCTGTATCAATCTATGCACTCAAAATAATCACTAAGAAGGTGGTCGATCACATGGAACATGTTTAAACCCACAGATGTAAAAATCGTCTTCTGTGGGCCAGCTTCTCCTCCGAGGATTCCGTGGCAGCTTAAACCAAGGAGCAACTTGCTAGCCAAGGCTTTGCTGCATAACCCTGGGGAAGCCACAACCATTGCTAAGCCATCTTGCCCCTCTGATAGAGGAGCAGAATAGTATTGGGTAGATAGCTCCCTGTTCAGGCTTGGCACGTGGCCAAAGTGCAGTACCATGTTAAAATGGCTGTGAAGAAGCAGGCTATGAGATGGGGCTCCATTTTTGCCAGGGAGGTAGCAACACATGGCAGTAACAGCAACCCATGCGGGTAACACGGAAATAAGACAACTTTACAGAGCTGATCTAGAAAATGGCTGTCCTCTCCTCCTGTCTCTCTGTCCCCTCCCTCCCCTGGCTTTAAGATGCTAGCCAAGCACTCAACACTTTGCCTTTCTAAATGAATATTTTGGAAACAATACTTTTTGTAATAAAAATGTAGGTTTCTATTACAAAACCCACCTGTAATCCCAGCACTAGGGAGACGGAGAGGCAGGCAGATCTTGTGAGTTTGAGGCCAACCTAGTTTACACAGAAAGTTCCAGGCCAGCTTGAGATACATGGTAAGACCATGTCTCAAGTAAGCCAAGCAAAACAAAACAGACCAACTAAACTAGAAAAAATCCAGATTCTTTAATAATTAGTGCTATTTAATTTAAAAAGGGCGTGGTGGCCCACACCTTTAATCCCAGCACTTGGGAGGCAGCGGCAGGTGGATCAATGTGAGTTCGAGGCCAGCCTGGTCTACAAAGTGAGTCTAGGACAGCCAAGGCTATACAGAGAAACCCTGTCTTGAAAAACAAAAACAAAAAATAAATAAAAATAAAGTAAAACTAAGCCTTTCACCATCTCAGCACTGCGGATGTCTACTGGGACCAGGAGCTAATGTCTGGAAGGCATTATGTCCAAGGCCAGTTTTACTAGCTATAAGGGAGTCACCAGAACCAAAGAGAGCACACAGCCCTTCTTAGGACTAAAGGTGGTTATGGCTGAGATGAAATTTAATTCTACTTGGGCAAGAGATGTGCTTATGTGTATACAGAAAACAACACAGTGACTCCCGGTGACAAACTGAACAAAGCCAGAATGATCTGGGGAAAGGTGACTGAGGACCAAAGCCAGTGGACACAGATTGGTCTCACAAATTTATTTTAATTTATTTATTTTCTCGAGGCAGGGTTTCCCTATGTAACCCTGGCTGTCCTGGAACTCACTATGTAGATTAGTGTGGCCTGGAACTCAGAGATCCACCTGCTTCTGCCTAGGGTCAAAGGTATGCGCCACCTCCACCTGGCTTTCCTCTCACAAATTTAAACAACAACGACAACAACAACAACAAAAGTAAGGATCAAGGCCAGGCTCGTATAAGATCCTGTAGCAAAGCAAAACGAAAAAATTCAGGGTTTATCGATTTTTTGTTTGTTTTTGTTTTTTGAGATAGGGTCTCTCTGTGTAGCCTTGGCTGTCCTGGACTCACTTTGTAGACCAGGCTGGCCTTGAACTCACAGCGATCCGCCTGCCTCTGCCTCCCAAGTGCTGGGATTAAAGGCATGCACCACCATGCCCAGCTCGGTTTCTCAAATTTTTTTTATTTATTTATTTTTATTTATTTATTTATTTATTTATTTATTTATTTTGGTTTTTCGAGACAGGGTCTCTCTGTGTAGCCCTGGGCATCCTGGACAACTCGCTTTGTAGACCAGGCTGGCCTTGAACTCACAGCGATCCGCCTGCCTCTGCCTCCCAAGTACTGGGATTACAGACATGCGCCACCATGCCCGGCTTCAAATTTTTTTTTATATTAAGTAATGGTAACTTTATTTATTTATTTCTTTATTTTAAGGTTTTTCCAGACAGGGTTTTTCTTTCTTTCTTTTCTTTTCTTTTTTTTATTTTAGTTTTCTGGACAGGGTTTCTCTGTGTGTAGCCCTGGCTGTTCTAGACTCACTATGTAGACCAGGCTGGTCTCGAACTCACAGTGATCCGCCTACTGCTGCCTCCCAAGTGCTGGGATTAAAGGCGTGCACCACCATGCCCAGCTGAGACAGGGTTTCTCTGTGTAGCCTCAGCTGTCCTGGACTGGCTTTGTAGACTAGGCTGGCCTCAAACTCTGTCTGCTTCTGCCTCCTGAGTGCTGGGTACAGGCGTGGGTCACTGTGCCGGGCGGTAAATGTAAGTCCTGAGCTCTCAGAGCTGCATGTGGAAACAGTACAGTGAATACAGTAATGCTGTTCCCTGGACTCTAACACTCACCCAGACAACGCAGGGTGTTTTGTTGAGATCAAAGCCAGGTCCTGGTTCACACTAGCTGAGCACTTGACTCAAAGCCCTGTTTTCTTTTAACTACCTTGTTCAGAATCCTGATTACGAGGCTGGAAGTGGCGGGCTTCCCAGCACCCGAGAGGCAGAGGACCTCTGTGAGTTCAAGTCCAGCCTGGTCTACACAGCAAGTTCCAGGACTACCAGAGCCACATAATAGAACCCTGCATTAAAAAAAAAAAAAAAAGTCCTGATTATGTAGTGGGCTTGTCACACAAACCATCTTTCTCCAGCGAGCACCCTCTATTTTCTTTTCTTTCAAGAGCCATTCATCACAAGAAACAATCTGATCTGTTGTGTTGCTCTTAGCTGTCTGCCTATGACTCAGTCAATACCTGGAACGGTGCCTGGCCCGGGGTTAGTGCTCAGTTAAATGTGCTGAACAACAAAAACCAAGGCCCAGATCATACCTAGGTCAGGGGGAGCAGGGTGGGTTAAGAATGGAACTCACAACGTCGCTGGGATGAGGGCAGCAGGCATCCAAGTAGTGGGCAGGGCTGGGCAGGGGGAAGTCGCAGGCTTCTGCACAGCTCCAGCAACAGTCTTGGGTCTCTGAGGCACCTCGGTTCCTGCAAGGGGAGCTGCAGTCTGGACAGCAGCCCTGGGCCTAGGAGATGACAAGAATCAGGATCTGGGCCAGACAAGAAGGGGGGGGAGAGGGGACAGACAGCTCTCCACTTTGCTTTCTGGAGAGGGGGGCAAGGCGACGATTAACTGGAGACAAGAAGGAAGACTGCCCTGGCCCCAGGAAAAGGACAGCTGATCTGACTAAATGACAACAGTGTCCCAAGATAAAAGTTTGCTAGGGGTGTGGGGGGGGGGGTGCCACGATGGGACGACGACGGGGGGGGGGGGTGCCACGACAGGACGACGGGGGGCGGGGGGGGGGGTGCCACGACAGGACGACGGACACGTTAATCACCAGGTTCCTCACCAGCAGGCAATGCCTGGTCAGCAACACTAGGCCCAGCAGCAACAAATAGACGCCCACAGCGATGAAGACGATAGCCGGCATGGGGAGCCGCAGGGAAGGGCTGCTGATGGAAGCCGGGGCTGGGTTCCACGGGCCAGAGGAGGTCTGGACAAGCACAGAGGAAAAGATGAAAAGGAGGTGGGGGAAGGGCTGTACAGGGGCGCCAGGTGGGACGCAGGAGTACGCGAACACTCAACAGAGCAGCACCCTGACTCACCGTCCTTTGTCCCCCCTGCGATCTCCACTTACTATAAGTACCTGCTGTCAATTTAGAGTCACTTGCAAAATCCTGCTCTCTGTGGAATACTTATCTACACAGATTTTTTTTTTCTTTTTTTGGTTTTTCGAGACAGGGTTTCGCTATGTAGCCTTGGCTGTCCTGAACTCACTTTGTAGACCAGGCTGGCCTCGAACTCACAGCGATCCGCCTGCCTCCGCCTCCCGAGTGCTGGACGCCCGGTTACACAGATTTTTAAGTTTTTTCCAATCTGACTTCAGTATGACAACCTTCTCAAGCCCTCAGCCCTGGCCCCTTTTCCAACTTGCTTCTTTCCTTCCACTCCAGCTTCCCCGGTTATCTCCCACCCACGGCTCCAGACAACTGCTTATTTCAGGGACAAAGCTTCCCCACCCGAGGCCAGCCCGGCTACTCCTCTCCCTCCACCCTGCAATCACAATGAACTCTAAGCAGTTCCCAAAGGCTCCATCATCTCTCTCTGGCCCCCAGGCCTCCGCCTGCACCGCTCAAAGTCTCCCTAATTGCTGGGAATCCCCGCCCCGCCCGCCCCGCCCCCCACCAAATGTGCCATCCCACAGGAAGTGCATCCCGGGCACGGTCTCCCAACTCATGTCCTGAGCCAGAAGTTTTTATTAGATAGAAAGCCCCCCTCCCCAGTCCGAGCTCCAAGGCAGGCGAGCACAGAGCACTGGACTCACGTCCATGGGGGCAACACCAGTCCGTCCAGGAGCTGCAGAAGAGAGAAGATTCTGGGCTCAAAAAGTACCCTCAGGCCGGGGTGCCCAATCTCTTCTCTCTTATTGTGTGGGAAACCTGAGGCCCACGGATGGCGGCTGGACACACAGGAGTCTGGGGATCCAGCGCCTTCCCCTCCGGCTGGGCCACGCCCTCCACGGTCCCCAGATTCTGGCTCCCTCGGGCCACGCGGCCACAGCACCTACAACCACCCGGCCACGGGCAGATTCCGCGCCGCCTCGGGTCCGAACCGCCAAGGCGCCAGCACCGCCCAGAAGCTTGGCGCTGCTTCTTGCCGTTGCCATGGGGACCCCAGAGCTGCAACTACGGCGGCCGCAGAGACCCAAACTCTCCGTTCCCGCCTCTCTGAGCCCTCCCTGCCTTCTCGGACCACTTACCCTAGGTAATCGCCATCTTCCTGGCTTTTCATCTGGAACTTAGACGGAAATAACAAGTTCTCACCACCGCTGGCTCAGGACAGATGCTGTCGGATGCTGGATGTCGGAGGAGGCAGCTTAGGTCCACTCCTCCTTCTGCAAAGAAGCACCTGCCTGCCTCAGACACACTGTGTGTTTAAACTTTACTTTCTGGAGAGGAGGCAGAGAAGAATTAGTTGAAGACGAGGAAGAAGGCTTCCCTGGTCCCATGAAAAGGACAGATGCTCTGACTAAATGACAACGGTGCCCCAAGATAAAAGCCTGGAAATCAGGGGACACACTAGTCACCAAGTCCCTCATCCTCAAAGCCTACTCTGCCTTCCCTGCCAGGCTCCTGGCTTGTTGTATGGAAATTTCAACATTTCTCAGCCCATCTCACTTACCAGCCTTCATCTTTTGCCCCAGTCCTGTCAAAGTGATTTCCGACCTACCACATCCCCAGCCCCACCCCACCCCACCCCACCCCCACCCCGTTCCTTTGTGTTTTGCTACAAGACAAGGCCTCATTCTGTAACCCAGTCTGGCCTGAAACTCACACTAAACATGGTAGTTTGGACCTCACAACAGACCTTACACTCCCGAGTGCTGGGATTACAGGCAAGAGAGCAGCCAGGCCATGGTTCTACTTTGAACCACCAAAAACTACTGACTGCAGGATAAAACTCACAGCTTCAGCAGGCCCCACACCATCTCCCCTGAGCACCCTCTGGCCCTCCCTCCAGACTCCAAGAATAAAGCAAAATTCCTTCCCTTCTGCTGACACTGTGTGGGAGGACAGGCAGCACAGGAATATATAAACATATAACTGTGTGTCTGATTGATTCTTTCAGGGCCCCACATGAGCCCTGTTGAAGGGATGCTGAGCCTCTTGCAGAGTCGCAGCTCTGTGGCCTTGGAGATGCTGAGCCTTCTGCCTAGTCCCCTTTCTTCCTCACCCCTCGGGCCTGTGCTCGGCTTTGCCCTCCCAGGACCTTGCTGTAAACTTCGCGCTCTGCCATCTGCAGCCTCATCACAGGATCCTGAACTTCTCCTCTGGGTCAGGCTGCTAGTGCTCGGCTTCTTCTGATTTGCTTCCAAAGCCCAAGCGCCAGCACTTGGAATTTCCCGGGAGAGAATACTCACAGACTCTATGAACCACTCAAATTTTGTGAGACAGGGTCTCACTGTGCAGCCCTGGCTGTTAGGATTCTGCTTCAGTGGGCCTACCTGTGATGTCATTGCTTACCTGCCACGGGGGCGTGGCCCTGCCCAGGGCCATTTAAAAGACAGACCCTCCACATGCTCACATGCGCTCTCTCTCCCTCTCTCTCTCTCTCTCTCTCTCTCTCTCTCTCTCTCTCTCCCTCCCACAATCCCTTCCTCTCCTCTATCTTTCTACCCCCCTCTTTACTCTCTATCTCTCTCTGGGGAACCCCTTCCCCTTTTTCCTTCTTGCCCCATGCTCATTTAATAAACTCCTCTACAACATAATATCTGAGCCTTGTATTCTGTCATTATCCTGGAACTCACTATGTAAACCAGACTTGCCTCAAACTCACAGAGATATGGGCCACCACCACCAGGCCACATGGGTTTTCTTTTTTTTTTAAAGATTCGTTTATTTATTGTATATGAGTGTTTTATCTGCCAAAGAAGGCATCAGATCACATTATAGATGGTTGTGAGCGACCGTGTGGTTGCTAGGAATTGAACTCAGAACCTCTGGAAGAGCAGGTGGTGCTCTTAACCACTGAGCCATCTCTCCAGCCCTTGGCCTTTCTTATACTGAGGCTTTCTTATACTGCAAGAAAGCTACAAGAATTGTCAAGGGAGTCGGGTGTGGTGGCGCACGCCTTTAATCTGAGCACTCAGGCAGTGGGCAGGCAGATCGCTGTAAGTTCGAGGCCAGCCTGGTCTACAAAGTGAGTCCAGGACAGCCAAGGCTACACAGAGAAACCCTGTCCCAAAAAAAACCAAACAACAACAAAAAAGAATTCCCAGCACTTGGGACGCAGAGGCAGGTGGATTGCTCTGAGTTCGAGGCCAGCCTGGTCTCTAAAGTGAGTCCAGGACAGCCAAGGCTGTACAGAGAAACTCTGTCTTGAAAAACCACCACCACCACCACCACCACCAACAACAACAACAACAAAAACAAATAAACAACAAAGAATTGTCAGGGTCTGTTCCCCTCTGTGTAACAGTTTCATCTGAAATTGAAGCATTCCATCCTAAAGGGAAGTTCTTTAAACAGGAGGTAAACAACCCAAAAATAGCTTCCAGAAGTCTCTAAATCTGACCAGATTCTCTAGGTCTCTCTCTCCCAAAGCTGAGCGTCTCTCCCAGACAAGTTGTGAAGACTCTTAAGACCAGTAGGTGTGGATAAACGGAGTCACTTCTGACCAGTGGAGCTGCCTGCTGGCTGTGCAGTATGCTCTGGGTTCCCAGCTTTTGTGGGCTGTCACCTATCCTGGCGCAGGCTTTGGTGATGCTGTTGTCTTTGAGTCATTTTGTTGGGAACGAGCATTCTAAGTCCTACCATTTTGCTTTCAGGCTCCATTTAATCCTAGGGAGAAACTCAGTTCAAGGTCCCAGGCCCTAGGGAAACTGGGGACTTCCCAATAGCTGAACAGCTTCTGTTGTGAGGAGACAGTTGTCTGAGTCCAGCCATCTCAGCGACAACTTGTAAGGACATAGTTATCTGAGTCCAGACACCTCAAGGACAATTTGCAAGGAGACAGTTGTCTGAGTCCAGACATCTCAAGGACAACGTCCCCATCTTGCTGTCAGGGTCAAACTAAGTTCACGTTCCCAGGCCCAGGGACCCACTCCTCCCCTGGTTGATGGAGACTCCCTTGATCAGCCCTTTATGTCAAAATATGACTGGACACTGCCACAGCCCACCCGGCTCCCCTTCCGTCTATGGCTTCATCCTTTGATGTGCTGTACAGCGTCCCTTCAGTGTCATAGTTCAGCTCCCAAGTCTCTTCTGCAGCCTTGGTTGATCAGTAGCGGCCTGATTACAATAAATTTTGTCATGTGCATTGACCTGGCATTTGAGTTATGTTGGATTTAAGCAGACCGCCCCTGCCAACAATTTCTGTTCCTGTAAGTAACCCCTCAACCATAATTCTGTGAGTAACCCCAATGAAATTCACTGGCTCATCAAGTTGGACTTTGGTGGTATCTGTAAGTTGATCTTTCCTGGGCTCCCTATCTGAGGTGGGTAGATGTGTGTGTGTGTTTCCCTAGGGAAAGTTTTGTCACACTACAGGCCCCGAGCCCTGAGTCCCCTTTCAGCTGTCTGTCACACTGACAGGCTTCCAGTCATTCCTCATGCCATCTCTAGCCTTCCCAGGGAGGACTCTGAGCAGAGAGAACAGTGTTCAGCCACTCCCTGGTGCCAGCATTGTTGACTTGAAGCGGTATCAGATTGCCTCCTTGAGACTCTCTTTTCCTCAGTCTCAAGGACCAGGATGAGGCCAGTTTCTCTCTCTGCTGTAGGAAAGACCCCCTAACGATACAAGTGTCCTCCTGTCTCAGCCCCTTCCCACAGAGAGCCGTGAGCCTTGGCAGGTCCCCGAGGCTCACCCAGGCTTGGCAGTGGCCAGACTCACTGCTGTTGGTACTCCGGTGAGTAGGAGAGCAGACAGTGTGCACCAAACAAGCCATAGGAGAGGTGATACCGCGTGCCTCACTTTGCCAAGGCCCCACTTCTACCCACATCATACCATCAGCAGGAGGTACGGAATCACTGACTTTACCATAGCCACTAGCTGCCACGACTCCATCTACCTGAGGTGAAAAGCTGGGAATGTCAGATAGCATCACAGATAATGTTGGACTGACCCAGAAAAGTGAGAAAGCGACACCGTGTTCCCCGTCATCACGGCTGGGTAAAAGATGGGGTCCACAGAAGGACCAGCAGAGGAAGGAAGCTTCGCCAGGCATGAATGGGGTCCCAAGAAGAGGGGAGTCAAACAAGTAGCACTTTGACGTACTAATTTCAGCCCCCACGGGCTCCTGGGCTGGTGAGATGGCTCTGCAGGTACATGTATGCATGTCTGAGGGACTGAATTCAACCCCAGAAATCTACACATAGAGATGGAAGGAAAGAACTGACTCCTCTGATTTCCACATACGCATGCTATAGCATGGGTGCCCCTACACACACACACACACACACACACACACACACACACACACACGGGGGGGGGGTGCGTTTCAGCATCCCAAATATGAAAGGCTTTTGTCTAGTACCTTACCAACTCAGCTGGCTCCCATACCTGTGTTCCCAGCACATGAGAAGACAAAAACAGGAAGACCCTTAGTTTGAGACTAGTCGAGGCTACCCAGTAAAACCCTGTCTTACAGACTGGGGTGAGGGTGGCTCAATGGAAGAATATTTTCAAGGCATTCACAAGTCTCTTGGCTTGATCCCAAGTCTCATAGAGAACAAGGAATCGGTCAGCCATTAATTAATGACTACCAGTGAGATCTCCTATGGGAACTGTGCGTCATGTCTACCTTTTTTGAATCATTCCCAGAAGCCCTCTGTAGTCCCTGCTAGTGTCCCTATTTGTACATAAGCATTCCAAAGCTCGGGGGAGTTGAGTCACACAGGGCTCCTGGTGACAGAGTGGCAAAACCAGGATTCAGACCCAGGCAATATGACGGAGAGGCTCGGGTTCTGAAACAGACAAAATCGCATAGAAAAACCATCAGACTAGTAAGTCCATGGTTGTCTGGCTCCATCTCACCTGCCGTGCACCTCAGCTTTTTCTGATGTGGGGAGAAAGGGGGAGAACCAGACTTGCTTGGAACTGTACTAAGCCAGGACAGGTACAAACAAAAGAAATAAATAATGAATGCCCTGGCACTGGGCCAGAGTGTCAGGTGGGACACAGACACCACGGGCGCTACTCAGTGGTTTCTTATTCACAGCCTTGGTCATAGCACGGCTGCATACTCTCCGCTCTGCCATCTGCCAAAGTCCTAAGGATGAGCCTGGGAGCCTTTGGACAAGAGAGCTGAAAGCAACAGGAAATGGTAAACATCAGGCCCAGAGGAACCCACTGACAGGTCTGCAAGGGTGGTAGAGCTAGGTAGGGGTGAGAGACTTCCCTGGTGAGCCAGGCTGAGGGAGGGAAGGACCACAGCAAAGCCATCTGAGCAGAGCACTGGCCGCCCTGCCTCTGCACAGGCTGTGTGCAGTGGGCAGTCCCAGGCTGGTGGCTGCTTCCTTCCAAGCATGCATGGCCAAAGAATTCTGCAGCACTTGCACTGCGGCAGTGGGTGGAGGGTACCCCATCTTGAGTTTATTTTAGGAGGCATGCCAGTTCAGCAAGAACACACACATGCACACACGCGTGTGCACACACACGTGTGCCTTTTCAAATACACTATTTTCCTTCTAGTTCCCTTTCTATACTTTTGCTTTTTCTGCTCCTTTTAAAAAACAGTATTGGGCCGGGCGTGGTGTGTACGCCTTTAATCCCAGCACTCGGGAGGCAGAGGCAGGCGGATCGCTGTGAGTTCAAGGACAGCCTGGTCTACAAAATGAGTCCAGGATGGCCAAGGCTACACAGAGAAACCCTGTCTCGAAAAACCAAAAAAAAGTGTGTGTGTGTGTGTGTGTGTGTGTGTGTGTGTGTGTGAATGCAGTGCTGTGTGTGTGCGCGCGTGTGTATGTGCATGTGCACGTGTGTGTGCAGGTGCACATGCATATGCCACAGTGCCAGTGTTCAGGGCAGAGGACAACTTTGTGGAGTTGATTCTTTTCTTTCACCTTTGTGTGTTATCCAGAGATCAAGTGCAGCAGCCTGAGCAGTAGCGCTTTTGCCCACCACACATCTCTGCAGCCCCCCCCTTTTTTTTTCCTTTTTGAAACAGAGTCTTGCCCAGTCTACCTTTGAATGATCCTGCTCACTCAGCCAGCCAAATGCTGGGGTTACAGGTATAAGCCACGACACTGGGCCCCTGTCCACACTTCTGTTGTAGCCAGAAGAAAGTTTGCCTTTACCATCAGATTTTCCCGCCCTCCCCTTCTTTTGAGTTTTTGAAACAAGGCTCCTCTATGCTGCCCCTCTATGCTGGTACTCACTCTATAGACCAGGCTGGCCTCAGACTCAGAGATCCACCTGAATGCTGTGCTAAAGATGTGTACCACTATACCTGGCCAGATTTACAATTATTTATTTATTTATTTGGTTTTTTTGAGACAGGGTTTCTCTGTGTAGCTTGGCCCTAATGCACTTGCTTTGTAGACCAGGCTGGCCTCGAACTCACAGAGATCCACCTGCTTCTGCCTCCTAAGTGCTGGGATTAAAGTCATGCACCACCACCCAGCCGGGACTGGGATTTTTTGGACTTGATCTTACAGACAGTTGTGAGCCACTGTACAAATGCTGGAAATAGAACCCAGGTCCTGGAAAAACATGCAGATGTATCATCAGTTTGAGGCTCTAAACACTGAGCCATCTCTCCAGCCCTGTCATTTTTCAACAGTGCTAAATTTGGAGGCTACTGGGTTGTATTTTGGAATTCACACCATGAGGTTCAAACTCATGAAAGCAAACCTGTTGGCACACATTAAGAGAGCTGGAATTTAACCTAATAGAAAGTTCAAGGCTAGTCTGAGACACTTGAAATTTTGTCTCAAAATAAAAAAAGGAAAGTTCAGTTCCCAGCACCAACATGCCTGGCATCCAGCAAAGATTAAGAAAGGAGCAAATACGGCACTTGGGTCCTGAATGCTGGGATTAAAGTCATGTGCTCTCATACCTGGCTCTTACTGTTACTTGTGTGTTGTTTGTTTGTTTGTTTTTAATTTTTCTTGAGACAGGGTTTCTCCATAGCCTTGGCTGTCCTGGACTTACTTTATAGACTAGGCCAGCCTTGAACTCAGAGTTTCACCTGTCTCTGCCTCCCCGAGTGCTGGGATTACAGGCCTGGGCCACAGCTCCTGGCTGGGTGTTATTTATTTAGTAAGAGCACAAAGACTCACTGTGTAGCCCAGGTTGACCTGGACCTCACTCTGTCACACAGTGACCTGAAACTCAGGACAATCCGCTTACCACAGTCTCCCTTGTGCTGAGCCCAGCCAGCCTGTCTTGTTGGCTGTCTGATCACATGTGGCTCAGAACTTGAGTGTCAAGGTGATGTCCTGTGCATTTTCAATGGGCAGCACAGTCTCTGTGAAAATACATTGCTTGGGAGCTGGAGAGATGGCTCAGCGGTTAAGAGCACTGGATGCTCTTCCAGAGGTCATGAGTTCAATTCCCAGCAACCACATGGTGGCTCACAACTACCTATAATGAGATCTGATGCCCTCTTCTGGCCTGCAGGTGTACATGCAGGCAGAGCACTGTACACATAATAAACAAATCTTTAAAAAAAATACATCGCTTTATATTGGCACCTGTTTACTGTAGGCAATGATGACTTTCTTTCTTTCTTTCTTTCTTTCTTTTCTTTTCTTTTTCTTTTTTTTTTTTTTTTCGAGACAGGGTCTCTCTGTCCTGGACTCTTTGTAGACCAGGCTGGCCTCGAACTCACAGCGATCCGCCTGCCTCTGCCTCCCGAGTGCTGGGACTAAAGGCGAGCGCCACCTCGCCCGGCTCCAGCTTGTTTGTTGTTCTTCTTTTTCTTTATTTCTTTGTGTTTGTATTTTGTTTAGGTTTGGTTTTTTGACACAGGGTCTCTCTTCGTAGCCTTGCCTGTTCCGGACTCACTCTGTAGACCAGGCTGGCCTGGAACTCACAGCGATCCACCTGCCTCTGCCTCCCGAGTGCTGGGATTACAGGCATGCGCCACCGGTTTAAAGCGGTGCCACAGTGGCATCAGAGGACTGCCTGGCCGAGTTGCTTTTTCCTTCTACTTCACACTGGGTCTGAGGGTCAAATGAGGTCGTTGGCTTTCCCAGCGAGAGCATCTTACCCACTGAGCATCTCACTGGCCTTTGTGTTTCTGAGACAAATTCTCATTCTAAGCTTAGCCCCCCTGTCTCGGTCTTCTGAATATTCCAGATGACAGTGCTGAAACGACCACGCGTTTAAAAACTCAGTTCTATTTTTTTAAGGACCTATTTAAAAATTTTTTGGAAGATACACACACACATAAACATATATACAGTGTATATGTGTTATTAACATTTTCCGTATAGGCAGTGACTAGGGGAAAGCTTCCTTAAGGATGTGTTTATGGAAAAAAAAAAGTTGAGGATTGCAACAAGCCCAGATTTTCCTAAGTGGGTCATTACCCACTGGTAGGTTGCAAAACCACAAACTGCATTTGGCGGGGGATGTAGAAAAAGTCCCTGGATGCTGCATGAAAGGGACGCTCAGTACTGTGAGAAAGTTGACTGGGCTGGGGGTAAATCAGTGGGAGAGCGCATGCGCACTGCATCACTGCACAAATTTCTGTGGGTCACTGAAATCGCAGTCAGCTGTTTCCCCCGGCTTTCATACTCAGACAAACTTGTGTAGCTGTGGACCATTTGGCTGAAGACAAGAAGACATTGTCAATGAAAAAAAAAGAAAAAGAAATGTAGAAAAGTCTAGAAGGTTCTAGTGAGAGGTGGGTCTGACGCTTCCCAGCTCCTGGCCCTACATTTCAGGGTAAACTACATGTCCAGAGAGGCAGCTGTCCGGGGCACAGAAACAGCCCTGCCACGGGTTCAATCCCTGGGGCTGAACGATTACAAAACCCCACAAACAACCAAGCCTCCTCTCAGCTCCTTAAGAACTGTGTGCTGCTTCTGCACAGGCATGCCCGTCCCTGGTTGGTTTGGTTTGATGTTTTAGAGGCAGGATTCCTGTGTAGCGCAGGCTAGCCTAGAATTTGTGATCTCTGTTTCAGCTCTCCACGTTCTGGACCTCCAGGCACATGTACGTGTTTTATTTGTCGGTTTCCTCCTTTGGTGGGTGCTGAGGAGAGAACACAGGGCCTTGTGAATGCTAGGAAGGGCTCTACCATTGAGCCACCTGATATGGTAATGTCCTTTTGTAATCCTAGCACTTGAGAGAGGGAAGCAAGAGCCTCAGAAGTTTAAGGTCACACTTAGCTACATAGTGAGTTTGAGGCCAACCTGGGCTATATTAGTCCGTGACAGAAAAAAAAAAAAAAAGAAGAAGAAGAAGCCGGGCGTGGTGGCACACGCCTTTAATCCCAGCACTCAGGAGGCAGAGGCAGGCGGATCGCTGTGAGTTCGAGGCCAGCCTGGACTACAAAGCGAGTCTAGGACAGCCAAGACTACACAGAGAAACCCTGTCTTGAAAAACCAAAAAAAAAAAAAAAAAAAAAAAAAAAAAAAAAGATCTTGAGTAGGTGGGCTGTTTTTCCATGTCTGTCTGAGACACGGGCCACACCACCCCTCCAGGCTACATGTTTTTCTGATCAGCTGTAGAATCTGATTTTGAGATGCAGATCCTCCCAACCTTGAAACTGTCAACTTTCTTATGTGCTGCAGCCTTGAGTGCAGTAACGTACCGGGACCCATCTCTGCCCTTGCTTTCATTTTCAGCTCCACCCCTAAAATGAAGCTGTCCATCAAGTCATCAACAAATTCTAATTGGTCAATTTTACTAAAGGCATTAGACCCCCTCATCCCTTTCCTCGAGAACACAAACACACGATAGGGCGCGTGTCAGGGGACTGGCCAATGGGAGGACGGTATAATCTCATCAGTCCACCAATGGGACGCTGATATTCCCGCCTGCCCAACTGCCTCATGGAGCAGTCTCGCACCCTTGCAGTTTGCCACCTTTTTCCTCTGGTGCGAAGGTCCCTTAAAAGCCAAAAGACCGCAGGATGGCAGGCTCCAATTCCCTCCACCGCTCCTGGGCCTCCCCGACTCCTCCGTGGAGTGGATGGGAGGCGAGGCTTTTTCGGGCAAAAAAATAATACATAAAAAATATGCACTCCAGGGTTTCTGTTTTCTTTTAATGGGATAATAATCACTTAAAGTTCCTTTCTTTTAATGTTTTAAAATTTCAAGTATTTTGACAATCTGAACACCCCCCCCCTCCCTCCTTGCAAGCTTGGTTGCTGAGGGGAAACATCAGCCTCTCCCTTGCCCTCCCACCTTTGTCCCAGAGAAGGGAGGCCTGTGACAAGTCTGAGAGAAACGACACGGAACTGGGTGTGTATCTGCGGTCAGGTAGAGCCAGAGCGTGGACATCAGTAGGGTGAAGGGAAAAAAGTTGGGTGCGGAGGTGTTCTTTTCTTTCCCCCAGTTCTCACCCCTTTCCCACCCCCCCAACCTCCCACCCCGTTTCTCTCTCTTCGTGTGTCCTAAGGATTGAACCCAGAGGCCCCCCCACACACACACAAGTGCCCAAACCCTGCACTACAGCCCTCACCCCCCCCCCCTTTTGAGACAGGGTTTCTCTGTGTAGCCTTGGCTGTCCTGGACTCACTTTGTAGACCAGGCTGGCCTCGAACTCACAGCGATCCACCTGCCTCTGCCTCCCGAGTACTGGGATTAAAGGCCTGCGCCACCATGCCAGCCCTCACTTTTTAAAAGATTTATTAGCCAGTCATGGTGCTGCACCCCTTTAATCCCAGCACTAGGAGGCAGAGGCAGGTGGATCTCTGAAATTTTCAGGACAACTTTGTCTATATAGCAAGTTCCAGGACAGCCAAACTACACAGACTCTGTCTCAAAAAAAAAAAAAGTGTGTGTGTGTTTGTGTGTGTGTGTGCACGCATGCGTGTTTTCCTTACATGTACAAGCTGTGCCAAGGAGGCCAGAACAGAGCATAAAGTCCCTTGGAATTGAAGTTACAGATGCTTTGTGGGCCACCACCGTATGGGTGCTGGGAATCAAACCTGGATCCTCTGCAAGAGAGGTCAGGGCTGTCAGTCACTGAGTCATCTTCCCAGGCCTCTGTTTTTGTTAGTTTTGAGGCAGAGGCTTGCCCATGGTGTGCACCAACTTATGATCCTTTTTCCTCAGCCTCCAGAATCCTGGGGTCACTGCTCTGTGCTACCCTGAAAAGATATATAAGTTCTGGGAGTGTGGGCCAGCTCCGTAGTGAGATGGTGTGTGGTGATACGCACCCTGGAACCCCAGCATGGAGGAGATCAATACAGAATACAAGGAGTTCAAGACCAGCCTTGGGCTACAGAGCAGTTTCAGGGCTAGCCTGGGCTACACGAGGCCATATCTCAAGGGAACACAGACACACAGACAAAGCAAACAACATGTCCAGTTGCCTTGGAGAAATGGTGGGAAAGTACAATGAAGGCCAGGCGTGGTAGCACAGGTCTGCACTCTCAGATCTTAGTAGCTAAGACAGGGTGATCAGGAGTTCAAAGCCAGCCTGGCAGACATGGCAAAAGCCCTTTGTCTTAGGCCAAACAAGAAGTGATCTGAAAGATTAGACTTCAGGCATGCCTGGCAACTGACAGGGACTACAGAGGAGTGGGTCTCAAAGGCCACTGTGGCTTTGCAGTGATGATTCCTGGGGCAGGGGTGGGGTGTCTGAAGAGCATTGTTTTCATGGCTGCGTTTCTCTCCTGCAGACAGGCATGGCCCTGCTCTTCCTGCTGGGCTGTGGATTCTTCCCACTGTGCTTTGCTGTCCTCTGCTGGGGGCTGCAGCACCAAACCAGCTTGCGGATGGAGAGGAAAGAGGCTGTTTTGGTGGCGTCCAAGTAAGATGGGAAGGGTGGAGCATCTTTCCTAGGGCCAGAGCTGGTGGAGCTGATGCAGCATCTCAAGAGGAGCTGGAGTGGACTCCGAGGAGGAGGAGGAGGAGGAGGAGGAGGAGGAGGAGGAGGAGGAGGAGGAGGACCCAGGAGAGTGGGGGATGGGGCCCCGTTAAAGGGATCTCTTGCAAGTCACTCTCTCTCTCTCTCTCTGAGGTTCAGGTCCCTCACTTGGAAATGGGTCTGATAATAATTTCTTTTTGGAGACCCATGAGGATCACTGAGCTGGTGGGTGTCTACGGGCTGTGGGCTCTGCGGAGGTATAGGGCAGGATTTACATGACACTCAGTGGGAGGAGATGATGCCTGGCTCCCTCCAGGTGGCAAGGAACCAGCATGCAAACCAGCATGTAAAAGCCGTGTGAGCCAGGCAAGCACTCAGTCACCCACCTGCACCCCCAACTCTTCCCCCTGAGGTATAGCTTTACTTTGTGACCCAACTCGGTGTCAGACCATGGATTTGCCTGTCTTGGTCTCCCAAGTGCTAGCAATTGAGCGTTTATGTGAAACCGGCCAATAGCTTTTATGTTCTAGAATTGTTTACGTTACATTTGATTGGAGGGAGTGGACGTGCCCTGGCTCGCCTGTGGAGGGCAGAGGGCAATCTGTGGGAGTTGGTTCCATGGAGGAAGGTTCTCTATCTCGGAAGTCATCAGGCTTGGCCACAAGCACCTTTATTTGCTGAGTCATCTCACTGGGCTGCCCGAAACTGGCTACTTTTTAACTGATAATCCAAACTAGGTCTTAAGGAGATCCTATCTTCTGCTGGCAACACCACGCTGGGAAATCACGTTTGTGGGCTGGGCCAGGCCCTCAGGCTGTTAATATAAAAGGGAGAGATGCTGGGACAGGGACTGTGTGGGAAAACAGTGCTTGGGGGTTTCTTTGTTTCTCTTTCCTTCTTTTCTGTTTTGTTTTGTTTGTTTGTTGTTGTTGTTGTTGTTGTTGTTGTTTTGGTTTGGTTTTTGGTTTTTTGAGACAGGGTCTCTCTGTGTAGTCTTAGCTGTCCTGGACTAACTTTGTAGACCAGGCTGGCCTTGAACTCACAGCGATCCGCCTGCCTCTGCCTCCCGCGGGCTGGGATTAAAGGCGTGCGCCACCACGCCTGGCTCTTTCCTTCTTTTCAATGCTGGGTCTGGGGCTCTGAAATGCTAGATCACCTCCAGGCTGTATCTCCAACTCCCAAAGGCAGGGTCTGCCAAGGTGTCTGGGTAAATCCCTAGCAGAGAAATCAGAAGCACAAAGCCCACAGTGTCCCTCCCCTCCTTCCCCCCCCCCCACACCCCCCCCCCCCGATTTCCCCGCATTCCCCCCATTCCCCCCCCCCCCCCCCATGTCACTCTGCTCTAATCTACACCACCCACAGTTAGCTCCCGGTCCCTTGACCAGGTCTGTGGTCCGCCACCAAGGAGTTTGGATACCAGCTCATCATCCCAACTTAATGCCTTTTGCACTTTTTGTTTGCTTTCAGGTTTTTTGTTTGTTTGTTTGTTTTTTATTGTTTTGGTTTTTTTGGAGGTAGGGGGTCACTCTGTAGCTCAGTTTATCTTGTAACTTTTTCAGGTTTTGTTTTTGTTATTTATTTATTTGTTTGGTTATTATGTATGCAATGTTGTGTATTGCCTGTACACCTGCACACCAGGACACCAGATCTCATTATAGATGCTTGCGAGTCGCCATGTGGTTGCTGGGAATTGAACTCAGGACCTTTGGAAGAGCAGCCAGTGCTTTTAACCTCTGAGCCATCTCTCTAGCTCCAGGTTTTTTTTTGTTTTTATCTTGTTACTCTTGGTGAACCTCCCACCTCAGCCTACTGGGATTATGGCCTGTCCCTCATACTAGCAGCTCAGGCTGACCTGGGATTTTGCTGGGAATCTGCTGTATAGATCAGATTGCCCTAGAACTCCCAGGGATCTGCCTGTCTCTACCTCCTGTGAACCACTGCCTATGGCTTTTCCAGGAGTGAAGCAAACACAAGCTCAAAATCCCACATTACTAAAGTATACACCTGTTATCTTGACAAGATTTTGTGTGTGTGTGTTTTTTTAAAGATTTATTTATTTATTTATTATGTATCTACATGGACACCGGCACATCAGAAGAGGGCATCAGATCACATTATAGATGGTTATGAGCCACCACGTGGTTGCTGGGAATTGAACTCAGGACCTCTAGGAAGAGCAGATAGTGCTCTTAACTGCTGAGCCATCTCTCCAGCCCCTTTTCTTTCTTCTTTCTTTCTTTCTTTCTTTCTTTCTTTCTTTCTTTCTTTCTTTCAATTTGTAAGCCTTGGTTTCTCCTTCTCCAATCCTAGAAGATCAAAGGAACATTGACACAAATCTCCTAGTTCTGTGCCCAGACTGTAGTAAGACCTGGGCGTGTGGGCGAGTCTCCTTAGATGAGTTATCCAGGTTTACAATGATCTCTAACACTAACCCCAATTCCTGCCAGTGCCAAGACTTCCCCCCCGGCCATTCCCACAGACTGCCACGAGAGGGAAGCACAAAATAGCAAATCTGCCCCTTCCCTTAGGGAGAGGGAGTAGGCTGTGGGCTCGAAAGGTCAGTTGTCAGTAGATTTTTGAGGCTTAACTCGGGGCCAGCGGGGCGGGGGGGGGGGGGGGGGAACCCAAATTACAGTTAGGTGTCAGGCCCCCACGGTATTCAAGTCTGAACACCAGATGGGTTTGGGGAAGGCAGTCCTCTAGGAGGCCGTGGAAGGGTGCGAGCTGCTGTGGGCTAGGCCTAAGTTACCCTGGCTGTGCTTCTCCTTGGATTTAACGAGGGGCTGTATCAGCCGACCCCCCAGGCTCTCCTCACTCATAAGCACGACTGTTCTGAGGAGTGGCTGAGGAAAAGGAGCCAAGGCAACAGGAGAAATAGGGCTGCGGGAGGCCATGAAGCCTGAGGGAGGGGGCTTCCATGGCTCTGCGTGGCTTTTCAAGGCAGTCCCCTTTTCTCCTCAAGTCCATTCTTTTTCCCCTCTCTCCAATGCTGGCACTTCCTCTGTAGCCCAAGCTGGCTTCCCTGAGTGATCCGCTTGCTTCAGTTTCCCCCCTCTTCCCCCCCCCAACTGAGTGTCGAGTGTTGATGAGCCACCATGCCCAGTGTTTCCTTTAACCCATGCTGGAAGGGTTCCGATAGTGAGCCCCCTGTCACCACTTACCTCTGGTCCTGCCATCTCTTCTCTTTCTGACCCTGGGGATCTTGGTTCACACCTCAGGACCATTTCCTGACCCCTAAGCAGTGAATGAGCACAGATTCCCGATCCTGTCTCAATAGTGAGGCAAGGATACCAGGCAGTGTGAGGTGGAGTGCATGCTAGGTGCCTGGGCGGTGTTAGGGTTGTTAGCGTCTACGGTGTGTGTGTGGGGGGGGGGGGGGAGTGTGAGCACCTCTGGGTCTGAAGGACATTGCGAGGTGATTGTGTTCCTCTCCGTGTCTTCAGTGTTCCCTTCTGGGAAAGCAAGAAACCACCTACTCAGTCTGCCTTCCCCAGGGAATCTTGGCTGGAGTGAGCCACCCCTAAGCTGAGATCCCTACAGGCCACCGAGGGACACACGTTTATATGTATAAGCGTTGACAAAGGAAATGCTAGACATTTTCAAATTGCTGACGGAAACGGCTCAGTACCCCTTGCCAGCTGAAGGAACCCAAGGCTACCTTCTTCCCCAAGAGCAGAGCGCTCCCTTCCCTAGTCCCTGTCCCCAGCAGCCCCCTGCACTGCAGCTCCTGTCTCTTTAAGGACCTCCCCCTCCCTCTTTCCCATCTCTGTCGCAGCCGCTGCTGTGGCTCAGAGCTGCTGCACGGGAGACAACGCTGCTGCAGGTCCGGTTTCCTGGTGTCTGGTCGGTGCCACCATTTCCCTCCCCCTCTCCCCGCCCTCCCCCTCCCCCTCCTCACAGAGGGGGCAGGGGGCTGGGCACCAATTCTATAATGCCATGTGCCGTGTCTGCAGCACAGGGCAGCAGGGCTGTGGCGGCGGCAGGAGGTGGTGGTGGTAGCCTGTGGTGGCGGGAGAGCGGCGTTGACTGGTGACCGCTTGCCCAGTTGCTCCTCCGCTTGGCTGGGTTCTTTCCTCCCTCCCTTTTTTCAGGGCTGGCACCACCGTCCCCCCACCCCGCCTCCTTGGGCCCTCCCAGCCTCTCTCCACGTAAGCCCCCCCACCTGCCGCGGCTCTCCCTCCCCTCCCCCAGCTGCATCCTCCTCCTCCTCCTCCTCCTCCTCCTCCTGTCCCCTCTCCCTCTTGGTCCTCTCATCAAGTCCTCCCGCGGTCGTTTCTTCCCATCCCTCTCACCGGCGTCCTCCCACCCCCTCCCTCTACTCTGCCTAGCTAGCTCTTTCTTCCCGTGTCCCTAGTCTCATTGAAGTCCCTTTCTCCCGTGCCCTGAACTGGCCCCCTTGTCCCATACTGTCCCCGCCCTGGCCCCTTTGTGCCTCCCCCTCCCTCTTTCTCCCTCCCTCCTCTACCTCTAACTGCCTCAGTTTGGTCCTCCTGTCCTTTCTGGACCCTCCGGTCTCCCTGCTGGGTCCAAGTCACCATGCTTACCCCAATGGTGGCTGGGGGGGTGGTGTTCCCCGGACTCTTCCTCCTATCCAAGAACACGCTCCAGAGGCTGCCCCAGCTGCGCTGGGAGGAGGCCGACGCAGTCATTGTCTCCGCCAGGTAAATGGCATGCCTTCCCTGAGTTCAGCCCCTCTCTCCCCAACAGGCTTCGTGGGGAGGGACCCCCCATCCCCTCCCTGGGCTCTGTGTCGGTGGGTAGGTTTACAGCCAAGCTTCCTCCGTCCTCGGACCTCACCTTCCCTGGAGACCTCCCTGAAGACCAGCCATCTGGTCTACTCTTCAGCTTGATTGTTCTTGCTTTCCCCTGTCACCCCCACATCCTCTAAAGCAGGCCAGCCTATGACTAAACAGTCCCACAAGACAGCGGGGAGCGAGCCAAGGGGCAAGACCATGTTTCTCAGGGCGAGTGTTTGGGGGTCAAGGCAGAGAGTAGTAGAAACTTGTACATCCCTAGACTAGGGCTCCCAGGAAGAGGAACAACTAGGGATTTGTGGGAAAGTAGCTGGGGGAGCTTGGGGGTCACTGGGGGGGGGGGTCAGCAACTGTAGGCATGAGCTGCGTGGTGACCAGGTGTCCAAGGAATGCAGGACTCCCTTGGCCTCAAGGGACTCCAACCCCCCAAGAGAAAGACCTCACTGCCAGCCAGTCCCAGCACTGGCTTACCTCAGGATGACTGCCTTGGTGTCCTGGGGGAGGGGGGGTGGGGTGGGGAGGAAGACCCAACTACCACAAACTAGGAATGAAGAAGGCTAGGAGAGGCGGGAACTAATGGATCCCAGCTAAACATGGCTTCGTTGAAAGTGATGGTGGGAAAGCCTGGCGTGGGAGGAGGCTGACAAGGAACAGCCCCGAGAAGTCCACGCTCCACTCTCTAAAGCACGGTGACTGGTAAGAGGAAGACACGGAGGCACCCATATTATTTTCGCTCTTTGCTCCGTCTCACTAGGCTGGTGTCCTCTGTCCAAGCCATCATGGCCTCCACGGCTGGCTACATAGTCTCCACCTCCTGCAAGCACATCATCGATGACCAGTAAGTAAGATGACCATCCCTGCCCAGGCCCTAGCAGTGCATGTGTGGGACCTGGGATCCCACAGATCTGTAGTGGTCCCTGAACTGGCCCCTCCCCTCCCAAAAAAAGTTCATGTGATTTGCTGCAACTCAATGCCAGGATAAGTTTATCCTGCCCTGTCTTAGAGGTCAGAAGCAAGGGAGCAAGGGTAGAGAAGAAAAAGTCCTCAACGCACTTCCTGGTCGGCTCCCTGGCCTCTTGTCACAGGCTCTGGATGTCAACTGTGCCTTTTCCAACTCTTGCATCCCTCCGCTATACTCTGATTCTATCCAGTACCTTAGCTGAGTGTCTCCTCACCATGCCTGGCTCAGGTCTCAAGCCCTTCTGGAACCCGTATGTCTAGCCTCAACTCGTGTCCCGGGGAGAAGAGAAAGAGATGACCCGAACAAGGCCACTAAGGCTCGGGCAGTGGGGGTTGGGGGGGTGAAGAGGCCAAAATTTGGCACTGGCAGCTACTGCAGTGTTTGGTGCTTGCCAAAAAAAAAAGGCCCAGGTCTGAGAGGTGGGGCAGGATGACAGACAAGGGAAACACTGGCCCTGTCCATGGTGCTGATCTGCCCTTTTTGGTGCTGATCTGCCTTTTTTTTTTTTTTAACCCTGGCTAACCACCGGCCTCTGCCAGTTTGCTATGTGCCCAGGGTGTCCTTTCTTGACTTATAGCTTCCATATCTACTGCCCTTCTGTGCTGTCCTTTGAGCCTCAGGGGACATTGTCTGGGTGACCCTGGTGTCTGTCCACCTTCTGGTGTCTGTCTCTTCCTTCCCCAGGGGTGAGCTCTCTCCTCCTGGGATCTAGAGTGAGGTCACATCCCTCCCCCAGAAGGGTTTCTGCAAGGGGCGACTTGAGCATGTTAAGTGCCTAGAACAGTTTGTGGCTCCATGGTGCAGAGGCTTAACTCTTAGGACCCTTCTCCATGACTTGACTTCCCCCTTGCCCTCCCCCAACCCCTTCCCCAGCCAGAGTCTCCAAGAGAAGAGGAGCCTGGGTGCCCGGCCGTGTCCTCCTCGCCTGTTCTTACCTGGAGGTCACCTTTGGCTCCTGCGTTCCCACCCCCCACGTCCAATCTTGGCCTTGTTTGTCCTTTAATCCTTAGGTAGGTGGGGGATCAGGGCTAATCCGGGGCAGCAGCTGTTCTTACCTCTGAGCACCTAATTGCTGAGAGTGTAGAGATGGAATCTAACGCCTCGCCTCACTTGTCACCCAGGGCCTGAGTCCCTTCTGGTGCCCCCACATTCCACAGTCCTATGGCTTCCATCCGTCATCACATCCCTAGGCAGGCTCTGAGCTGTCTCTGTGGCCTCTCCCTTACCTCCTCTCTCTGACTCCTGACCACTCCCCCCTACATCACTGCAACATGGGCTGTTTCTCCCTTTTCAGGCCAGTCTATCTGGGTAAGCTGCTCCTATCTTTGGTTTGGTTTGGTTTGGGTTTTTAAGACAGACAGGGTTTCTCTGTGTAGCCCTGGCTGTCCTGGACTCGCTTTGTAGACCAGGCTGGCCTTGAACTCACAGTAATCCACCTGCCTCTGCCCCTCGAGTGCTGGGATTACAGGGGTGCTGCTGCTATCTTTGTGCTCTTCCCGCCTCCCCTCCCCAGCACCCACACTTGGTGTATGGTGGCTAGCTGGGTTGGCTTTTTGGCTTTTGTTCTGTTCCTTCTGGCCCTTTCTGTCTCCTACCCCCACCTCAGGCCTGTCTGAGGATTCCTGGACTTGAGAAAGCCTCTGTGCTGACTCAAAAAAAAAAAAAAAAAGCACAGCACAGCAAATCCTTGTGTTTCCCGTATTTGTTTACTCCAAAGTCTGTAGAACTCTCTCTGTTCTTGGCATCCTTGCTCGGCATTTTCTCTTTACTGCTGGCCATACCTGAACTAACAATAGACTTGGCCACCTTGGAGCAAAGGCAAGCCATAGTGACAGCCCCTCTGCCGCACTGGGGATTGGCTCCAGCTCCCGAACCTTCTGAGGCAGCGGGCTGATGTCAAGGACTCCTGTGGTTATTCCTTGGCCACATTACTTAGCCTTTCCATGGCACAGGGTTTCATGAGATGTGAACACGTTGCTGCTGTGTAAAGGTTGAAGTACCAGCATAGCGTTTGACATGTGGTAAGCCGTTGTAGCTGCTGGTGCTCGGCCACAGGCCCTCTCTGCAATACTTGGAAGTTCCTCATTTGTTCCGAACTGGGGGAATCTTTGTACCTCGCCCTAGCTCATGTCCTTGATTGCCCACAATCTGCAGTTCTCCTGTCTCCTGTCCCAAAGGGTACATGGAGGACAAAGACAGAGACGTGGTGGGTCCTGAGGTCTGTGAGGCTGCCTGGCCTTGGGGCGTTTTTTTGTTTTTTGTTTTTTGGTTTTGTTTGTTTGTTTTTTTCGAGACAGGGTTTCTCTGTGTAGCCTTGGCTGTCCTGGACTCGCTTTGTAGACCAGGCTGGCCTCGAACTCACAGCGATCCACCTGCTTCTGCCTCCCGAGTGCTGGGATTAAAGGCGTGCGCCACCACCGCCCGGCGTGGGGCGTTTTTTTTTTTTCACACACCACCAGTGTCTGTAACTCAAGACTCAAGAGTTGTTGTGAGAGCCCCCTTGGGACCTAGCTCACTCGTGTTGTACATCCTGCGCTGGGGGCTGCTCACCTGAGCCCTGCCCACCCGCCTCCTCTCCCCGCTCCCCACAGGCACTGGCTGTCCTCGGCCTACACGCAGTTTGCAGTTCCCTACTTCATCTATGACATTTATGCCATGTTCCTCTGCCACTGGCACAAGCACCAGGTTAAAGGACATGGAGGAGAAGACGGGACGCCCAGAGCACTGGGCAGCACCTGGGCCGTGGTACGTGGCTACCTGCACAAGGAGTTCCTCATGGTGCTCCACCACGCCGCCATGGTGCTGGTGTGCTTCCCGCTCTCAGTGGTGAGTCCTCCCTTCTGCGGTCAGGGGAGTTGAGGATGGGGGTGGACAGCTGTTTCTCCCCAAAAGCATGCCAGCAATGCAGCATGCAGGGCCCATGTGGCTGGACTTGGGGTGGGGCCTCTTGAGTCTTGAGAATCTGGGATGCCTTAAAGCGACGGCTACGTGTATGTGGGCCTGTCCTCCTCCTGTGGATGTAGGCAGGAGAAAAGAGGCAGTGTCCCGAGTGCTCAGACTCCAGGACCAAGTGTCTCTGGGCTGAGGATGAATTTCAGCTGGCAGAGTGTTTCTGTAGCATTGTGTGAAGGCCTGGGTATAAGTCCCAGCACTTCGTAAGGCTAGCGTGGTAAGACATTTGTAATCCTAGCACTTAATAGTGGAAGCAAGCCGGGAGGTGGTGGTGCACGCCTTTAATCCCAGCACTCGGGAGGCAGAGGCAGGTGGATTTCTGTGAGTTCGAGGCCAGCCTGGTCTACAAAGTGAGTTCAAGACAGCTAAAGCTACACAGAGAAAACCTGTCTAGGGAAAACAAAAAATAAAATAAATTAAGAGTGGAAGCAAGAAGATAAAGTCATCTTCTGCTACATAGTGGGTTTGAAGCCATCCTGGGGTACCTGAGACTCTTTAAAACAAAACAAAACAAAACAGCCCAGTGGTGGCCCACACCTTAAATCTCAGCTCTCAGGAGCCAGAAGCAGGTGGATCTCTGAGTTCGAGACCAGCCTGGTCTACAGAGTGAGTTCCATGACAATCTCTGGCTAAATAGAGAAACCTTGGGGGCAGGGGGAAGGGTGGGGGTTGGGAACAGGGCTGGGAGATGGCTCAGTGAGTACGAGACTGCCATGTAAGCATAGGGACCCATGTCTTCTTGAAAAGGACTGATTGAAATGCTGGTGTGTGTATATAGGCCCAGCTCAGGGGAAACCCCAGCTCCGGGGATTCGAAAACAGGAGAATCCCCGGGGCTTACTGGCAGGCAGTGCAGCCAATACGTGAGCTCCAGGTTCAGTGAGGGACCGTGCCTCAAAAAATACAATTGAGAGCAACTGAGGAAATTGACCTCTAGCCATACACACGTGCATACATGTGTACCCCGCGTGTGTATGCACACACAAACACACATAGAGGGAGAGAGGGAGAGAGAGGGGGAGAGGGGGGCGGAGAGTTCCAAGCATCCCTGAAGGTGATGGGGACACAGTTCCTCAGACGCTTGCCTTTCCCCCCCAGGTGTGGAGACAGGGCAAGGGAGATTTCTTTCTAGGCTGCATGTTGATGGCTGAGGTCAGCACACCCTTCGTCTGCCTGGGCAAGATCCTCATCCAGGTGAGCGTGCTTTGAGGGGCATGTGGGGTGGACAGCTCCGGGGACTGGGGGTGGGGGGGAGATTTCTTAAAGACCATACAACCTTTCAGCACTATGGTGATCTGTGCCTATAACATTAGCTTTGGGGAGACCGAGGCAGGAAAATCATGACATTTGAGACTAGCCTGGCCTACATAGTGAAACTGTCTCAAAAAGCAAGGATAAGAACAAGAACACTGGCCAAGTGCAGTCACAGCTGTGGGAAGAGCCGTCGGCGAGGGTGGAGGGGAGGCAGCTGTGGGAAGCCGCAGGCGCTGCCTCTCCCCGCCCTGCCACGATGCTGATGCTCCGTCCACAGTACAAGCAGCAGCACACGTTGCTGCACAAGGTGAACGGGGCCCTGATGCTGATTAGCTTCCTGTGCTGCCGGGTGCTGCTCTTCCCCTACCTGTACTGGGCCTACGGGCGCCACGCCGGCCTGTCCCTGCTCTCCGTGCCCCTGGCCATCCCAGCACACGTCAACCTGGGCGCCGCGCTGCTCCTCGCACCCCAGCTCTACTGGTTCTTCCTCATTTGCCGCGGGGCCTGCCGCCTCTTCCGACCCCGAGGTTCCCCACCACCCTCTCCTTGTCAGACCCAGGATTGAGGCGGGGGGGGGGGGGTGGGGGGCGCCTGGAAACCCCCTTCCCAGCCCCTGTGGAGACAGGGCTTTGGGGCCAATGGGTCGGGGGTGAAAGCCAGGAGTCCCTTGCTTTGGCAGCCCCAAGACAGATGGACTCAGATAGGCTCTCGGGAGCTGAGGTCAGATTGGCAGGCAGGAAGAGAGGGGACCGGATGAAGGCCTCTTCTTGCGTCTGTGCTAACAAGATGAAACGAAACAGAAAGGGAGAAGTGCGGGGAGGCTCAGTGGGACCAAGGAGTCAAGGGACATGGGGGTGGCCCCCCTGCTGCCAAGGACATCCCAGCCCTGCTGCTGCAAATCCCTCTCTGCTCCCCATCACCCAGCAGAGAGAAGATATCCCAACTCACCCCATGTGGACCCCCCTGAAAGGGCAGGTGACCCCCACAGTTTCTTCCTGTGGGAACCAATCTGAGGGACCTTATTTATTTAATCACCCATATCAAATTAATTTGTCGGGGTGAGGAGAGGGAGGCGATTGCTCCCCTACAACCTTCCCAGCGCTGAGCAGCTCTGGGGGCAGGCACCAGGCCAGTCCCTTCTGTCAGGGGCACATTTAGCCCTCGGCCCCGGCCCCGGCTTGTCCCTGGTGCTACAGGCCTCTCGCGGCTTCCTCCGGTCTGGGGCCACAGACCCCGGGAGGTGCTTTTACAGACCGCTAATAAAGACGATCTTCCTGAACGCCAGCAAGGTCCTCGAGTCCAGTTTTTTTGTTGTCTGGGAAGGGCGGATGAAGAGGACGACTGAGTGGTAAGGGAGGGAGGAGGAGAAGGGGACGGGGCAGCATGAATGGCCTCGAAGATGATCCTGGGAGGAAGGGCGAGTGCGGATGGCCGCAGGGAGAGGCACTGCACGGGCGGACAAGGAAGGAGACACAGCCTTTATTTCTCAGTAGAAGGCTGGGTAGATGTGTGGCACACAGCTGGGTCCAGGGCTACTGTCCAGCTCCTTAGGCCCCTTTCTGGAAGCTCCTGTGGGAGTGTGCAGATCAAGTGAGGAGGGGCACAAAGGAGACTGGGTCCTCTGGAAGGGACAAGGCAGGCCTGGGGACAGCACTCACGTGTGCACAAAGAACTGGAAAAGCAGGAAGAAGAACGCCACCACCAACGCACCCGCCAGGATGTGCTGGAAGAACCCAGAACCTGCGAGACATTAGAAAGCAGCGCTGTTCCAGACCCTGCCCGAGAAGGAGGCCCCTCCATCAAAGCTGAGTCATACCTGTCTTAACAAAGGTCACCGGCTTCTCTCCAATAAACTGGGCCATAGCAAGAATGCTAGCTTGGTCTGAGTCTGGGTAATCAAAGAAATCAGGTCTGTCTACCAACAGCTGGGAGCTGGTTCTTAGTCCCGAGGCTTGGCTGTCATCCCCTCTGGGTGCTAGGAACCAAAGCAGACTCTGTGAGAAGAGCCCACAGGCCCCTTGGCGTCCACTGAAGAGGCCAGGAAAACTCGGGGCCCTGCTTGCTTTGTTCCCTGGGGCTGGATGAACTCTCATCAAAAGCTCGCCTTATCCGAGATGGCTAGGAAAGGGGCACAGATCACAGAACGAAAAGAGAAAGGCTGGCCAAGGGTCTTGGCTCACAGCTCTGGTCCTATCGTTGGGAAGCAAAGGCAGAAAGATTGCTGCAAGCTTGACGCCAGCTTTGTCTGTATAGTGAGCTTGGACTACAGGATGAAGCTCTGCCTCCAAGCAATAAAACAACACGAGGTGGGAGGGAGGGAGAAGAGGGGGGAAAGACAGAGAAAAAGGAGAAGGGGAGGAAGAGGAGGGGAGAAAGGCCTGGGGCTGGGCTGGCTGCTTGGCCTAAACCAAGCTAACTCCCCATTATTCCTACTACTCTTGAGCCCAGCTCCCCACCTGTGTCTATGGTCCCCAACTCAGCCATACACATCCACACCCATATGGGCAGCCACCGACACAACTCCATAACTCCTTCACAACTGTGAGTGAGTGGGATTCTATGATGTCACAGGCCAGGGCCGTTCCGGTACCCTGGCTGTAGAATGATTCCGGCTCCTGATGCAAGTAAGCCCATTGAGCCCGATCCTTAGAGACGCCCCGCACTGACAATAACAGTAACAGTGGTGCCTGGGGGTGTAGCCCAGGGGTAGAGCTGCCTCAGCACGTACAGGGTCTTGGGTTCTATCCCAGAATCACCACAGTCAGTCAATCAACTGGCCATTCAGGTCCCAGAACTTAGCTGGGACTCTGAGACGATGCATTTGTGTGGCAGCTATATTTGGGAGGTGAAGTGGGCCGCACATCTCCATTTGTGTTTTGGCTCAACCACAACTAGTTTATCGAGTGCCTATTAAAAAATGCCAAGAAATGTGCACAGACAGGCTCATGCAATTTGCGGAAGCCCAATCCGCAAGGAGAAGAGGAACGCGGAAGCGCTACACTTCCTGAGGCCGTGCATTTTTCTATGTGGCGGCTCTGCTTTGCGTTGTGTCCGCAGTTTCAGGGGTCTGCGTTCTATCTCCAGGCTTGGTCTTAGCGCTCCGCAGAGATGGAGGCGGACGGTGAGAAATAGGAGAAATAACAGTCTTTCCCACCAGGTGGCAGCAGTGTCGGTCCGACGGTGCCACCATCTCAGCCGGTTACACCGGGTGCGGCAGGCAGGCTCCGCTGGGGACTGGCTGTCGCGGGGAGGCGGGGAGTTTGTCCTTAGAGGAATTCCACCCCCCACCCCCCGCCACCCGCTTATGGCTAGTCTCTCGGCTTTTCAAAGAGCCTAGTCTACTCGGCTCACCGTGACTCAGTTTCCCCTTTGGTGGCATGAGTACGTACCACCCCCACCCCGCCCCGCATCCCACCCGTCTCTTTCCTTTAGTTCCCACAGTCCTCCTGGTGTCACTTCCTAAGTGCGACCTGCACTCCAGAGGCCGTGTCTCGAGGTGTGAGAGATAGCTCGTTTCTGATTGGCAGTTAGGCCTGTCTATCACAAATGTATTCCAGCCCACCGGGGCCAAGGACACTTCAGGGTCTTCTTGAATGCGCCTCTGCCAGGGCTTGTTTCACAGCCTCCGGTTCCTGTTACTCCACTTGCCCACAAGGCGGCTCCTTATTACAGCATCCTCTCTCCCGCGCCAACCCACCTGTTCGCCACAAAACAACCTTGCCGCTATCAGCTCTTCTCTGCTCCCCTCCCCTCCTTCTCCCCCCACCCCCGCCCCCCACTTCCCCTTGAGGCAGTCTGTCCTGAAACTCACTATTTAGACCAGAATGCTGGGGTTAATGGCCTGTACCTCTACATCCCGCCCCACCCCCGCATACACTGAGAATTCAAGGGTGCCACAGCTACGCATGGAAGGTAGTTCTACAACATTCCATGACTTCCTCCTGAACTTTGTTACTTTGTTTTTCTTTCTCTTTCTTCTTTTACTTTTACTCTCTCCTCTCTCTCTCTCTCGGGTTGTTTTTTGTTGTTTTGTTTTTTGAGACAAGGCTTCTCTATGTAGCCTTGGCTGTCCTGGACTATTTGTGTACCAGGCTGGCCTCAAACTCCCAGCGATCCGCCTGCCTCTGCCTCCGGAGTGCTGGGACTAAAGGCGTGCGCCACCACTGCCCAGCTTTACTCTCTTACATTGCTTACTTACTGCAGTTTTCCCTCCCTTTACTCCTTCCAGTCCCTCGCGCTCTCTCTCCCCCAGGTCAACTCTTCCTCTGTTTCCTTTAAAAAACAAACAAGGGGCTGGAGAGATGGTTCAGAGGTTAAGAGCACTGCCTGCTCCTCCAAAGGTCCTGAGTTCAATTCCCAGCAACCACATGGTGGCTCACAGCCATCTATAATGAGATCTGATGTCCTCTTCTGGCATGCAGGTGTACATGCATTCAAGACAGTGTACTTAATAAATACATCTTAAAAACAAAACAAAACCTACATTAAAAAACAAACAAAGGGCTGGGCGTGGTGGCGCATGCCTTTAATCCCAGCACTCGGGAGGCAGAGGCAGGCGGATCGCTGTGAGTTCGAGGCCAGCCTGGTCTACAAAGTGAGTCCAGGATGGCCAAGGCTACATAGAGAAACCCTGTCTCGAAAAACCAAAAACAAACAAACAAACAAAAAAAAACACAAAGGGCCAGGGGTGTAGTGGCATATGCCTTTAATCCCAGCACTGGGGAGGCTGAAGCAGGCAGACAACTCGCTGTGAGTTCGAGGCCAGCCTGGTCTACAAAGTGAGTCCAGGACAGCCAAGGCTACATAGAGAAACCCTGTCTCAAAAAAACAAAACAAATAAACAAACAAAAAGAGCAGACCTCCCAGGAATCTCCACCTAACACGGCCTAACAAGATCCAGTATGCCTGGCCACAAGCCCTCATATCATGGCTGGATGAGGCAACTCAGTAAGAGGAAAAGGGTTCCAAGTGCACAAAAGATTGCGAGACACCACTCCCATGATTGCGCGTCCATAAGAACCCCAAGCTACACAACCATATGGTATATGCAGAGGCCCTACCTCAGACCCATACAGGGTCCACGGTTGTCTCTTGACTATGAGCCTCTGTGAGCCCTCTTCAGTTGATTCTGTGGGTCATGTTGTCATGGTGTCCTTGACCCTTCTGGCTCCGACACAATTCTTCCTCCCCCATCGTCTACGGGGTTCCCCTGGCTTCCCCTAGTGTTTGGCTGTGGGTCTCTGCATCTGCTCCCATCTGTTGCTGGATGACGCCGCTCTGATGACAATTGGCCAAGCACTGTTAGCTCACAGGCAATCCAGATAGCCTGCTTTCAGGGTCCTGGCAACTACTTATGTTGTCACCTGCCACTGCCAGATAAAAGGGCCCACCCTCTGGCCAGCTTTCTCTTTCTCTCGACCTCTTTCTCTGCCCTCATGGCTCTGCCCCTGTCTGTCTGTCTGCCTGCCTGTCCACATGTCCAATCATCTCCCCGTCCCCCTCCTCCTGGAGGTCTTAACTCCTCCCCTTTTCCCTTCCCCAAATAAGCTCCCCTATGTCAGATGTGCTGTGTGATCTAACTGTATATTGTAACAGACACCGTCTATGAGGACAGCAAGAATATCATTAGGAGTCATTTATTTCTTTTTCTTTTCTTTTCTTTTCTTTTTTTTTTTTTTTGGTTTTTCGAGACAGGGTTTCTCTGTGTAGCCTTGGTTGTCCTGGACCCGCTTTGTAGACCAGGCTGGCCTCGAACTCACAGCGATCTGCCTGCCTCTGCCTCCCGAGTGCTGGGATTAAAGGCGTGCGCCACCACACCCGGCTAGGAGTCATTTCGCTGCCCCGTGGCCTCCAGCGTTTGGTTCTGTCCTGGGTCTCTGTGCTGTCTAGCCTCTGGTTCCTGGTCATCCAGGCAACGTCGAGCATGGGCTCCTTCTCATGGCATGGGTCACAAGTTGAACCAGCAGTCCTGGGTCGGCCACTCCTGTAAGTTCCGTGCCACCACTGACCCAGCACCTCTCTCGGGCAGGGCGGATTGTAGGTGGAAGGTTTGTGGCAGGGCAGGTGTCCCGCTGCTCGGAGCCTTGCGTGGTTACAGAGGGTGGCTGGTTCAGGCTCCGCATCCCCCATGGCCAGGAGACTTCACTACAGTCGCTGATCTTCTTCCGGATCCATGTGGATCCAAGCGCACTCAAGCCCGGTCTGAACCTGTTACTCTCTCTTTCTCATCCTCTCTTGCCTGTCTGTCACGTGCAAGGGGCGGATCTCCTCTCCCATTGAGGGTCGATTAGAAACACAATAGTCCAGGTGAGGTTCCCAGGTCCGCTTCCTGAATTCCAGGCCCGGGATGGCTCCACCCAGTCTATCTCAAGATTAATCTCACAGAGTAGCTGTGGTGTGTCCAAGGGCAAAGCCCGCCAAGGCTGCTTTCACCTGTGACAAAGCTTTCAGTCCTTCCACACCCCCTATCCACCTGGGAAATCCATTCTATTTTCCCTTCCCAGGGAGAGCCACGGGTCCCTGTCTCAGCTCTCCTTGTTACTTAGCCTCTCCGGGTTTGTAGACTATAGCATGATTCTCCTTTCCTTAACATCCGATGTCCACGTATAAATGAGTCCACGCCGTGTTTGTGTTTCCGGGTCTGGGCTAGCGCAGCTTTTATTTTCTAAATAGAAACCCAGAGAGGTAGGTAGGGTGACGTGCAGCACACAATCCCAGTGCTCCTGAGGCTAGGACAGGAAGGACACACAGCAAGCTCCCATCTGAAATAAACACCTCTGAGACGTCCAGCTTCAGCAAAACCAGGCAGAGGCTACCCTCCGAGAAGGTGGCACCCACACCTGGGCATGGCTTCTTTGAGACGCTCAGGTACTCAGACAAACAAGATGCCAAAGTGGAAAGTCCCGAGGAGATACACCTGCAACCTCTACACACCTGTCCCCACACGTATGCACACCCCACCCAGATATACACAGAAAAATAGCCAACCACAAGACGTACTCACATTCCACCAGCCAACCATAAGGCAGACAAGACCCTTTCCCCTCAAGCCGACCTCTGGGCCTCTTGCTCTCCCACTTGTCTGACCATCAGCAATTGTAGAGTGTTCCTGCCGTGCGCTGCACTGGACTCTGGTTAAGGTTTGGAACATGGTTTCCAGGGTGTGGGTATAACTAGGGAGTTTGGCAGAGCATTTGCAGCAAATGGGTGAGCACCTGAGTTTAAATACTTAGACCCACTGGGTGTGGGGGTGCGTGCCATGGCACAAAATCCCCGTACTCAGGAGGCAGAGGCAGGCAGAGCTCTGTGAATTCCAGGACAGAGTTATATAGTGAGGCCTTGCCTCAAAAAACAAAACAAACAGAAACCCCCCAGAACTCACACATGTGTAATCCCAGAACTCCTAGCTGGAGATGAGAGGTAGAGACGGAAGATCCTTGGACGTCTTTGTCTCAAGGCAGAAGGCGAGGAGAGTACACAGACTGTCTTTTGACTTCCAGGTGCATCCCATTGTAAAGTGAACTTTTTTAAAAAATTAATTAATTTATTATTATGTATACAGTGCTCTGTATGCACATAAACCTACAGGCCAGAAGATCACATTACAGATGGTTGTGAGCCACCATGTGGTTGCCGGGAATTGAAATCATGACCTCTGGAAGAGCAGCCAACGCTCTTAACCTCTGAGCCATCTCTCCAGTCCAGTAAAATGAACTTTTATTCTCCTGTCTCAGTTGCTGTCTCAGAGGCTTACTGTCTTCTTCTGCTAACCTAGGCCTAGTCCTGGAAACTTCTAGCCTCTGTACAATCTAACCTAGGCCTAGAATGTTTTCAGTCTCTGAGATTTTCTGCTTAATAAGCTCATCCTTACTTGTTCTTTCCGAGCTCGGGGCTGCCTGGTTCAACTCAGCTGTTCAGGCTGACTTATTTAATCTGTCTTCTCTCTTGGCCCAGAATTGCTCTCTTGGCTTCTAACTCAGCAATCTGCTCTAATCTCCTAGCTCCTTCTCATTAATTTTCTGTCCTGTTTCATCTTCACCTGAGTGCTCTCTCTCTCTCTCTCTCTCTCTCTCTCTCTCTCTCTCTCCTCAACCCATCTCTCTATTCCTGTCCTGGTAAAATGTGTCTCTTCTCTCTGTAAAGCTGCCCCTTAAGTAACTTCCTTTCCTCGCCCTTCTCGTGAGAGTTGGGCGTATCCTATTCTGTCAAATCTTCTCTGATTTGTCACCTTTTCTGCCACTCAGTTAGACATCACTTTCAAAGATGGCTGCTTCCTTCTGCAAACTTTACCTTTGTTTGGGATTAAAGGCATGTACCACTATGCCTGGATCTAAGTTTTTCTTTACCTGATACTTGCTCTATACCAGGCTGGCCTTGAACTCAGATCTGTTTTCCTCTGTCTCCTGGATTAAAGGGGTGTTGTATTCCAGCCCAATCACACAGACCTAGAAAGTCTTTGGATGTGATCTCCTGCCAAACAGCCATGTTCTGAATTAACATTCCTCTACATCCCATGGCACACACTAGGGCATGCAAGGGAAGGAAAGAGGGAAGGAAAGAAGGGAAGGAAGGAAGGAAGAAAATAAAGAAAGGAAGGAAGGATGGATGGATGGATAATTTATGGCTTCTGGAATCATGAGGGAAAGCTTACAGATGTATATCGGTTTAGAAGAGACAGACACCTGTCAGGCGTCTGCGCTTGCTGCCTGCACTCCCTCAGCCTCTTCTGAGGGGCTTTGTCTCCTCCACTCTCCTCATAGCGCCTCCTTTGGTGAAGTCCACCAGTGGGGTTACTTCCTTTTTCTTTGCTCTCTCAGCAGGGTCCCCTCCTCCCTCACATCAACACAGACCCACCCTCACCAGTTTCCAAGACTCTTCTTGCCAGCTTGGTCTTGGCCTTCTCTTTTCATATATATATATATATATTCCTTCTCCCTAGGTGATCTCATCTATTCTCATGGCTTTAAATACCATCTATATGCTGGTGAGTCACAAATGTATATTTCTAGCCCAGACCTCTCCTCAGAGCTCCAGACTCCTATGCCCAACTTCCTGCTTAATGTCTCCAGGCCAAAAACATCTCCGAGTACAATCCTCCACAAAGCTCTCAGCTCTCTTACTCCAAACCTGCTCCTCCTCATCTCGACAAATGCTTTCACGATTTCTCTAGATGTCCTACCAGGAACGTGAGGCTCGTCTCAGATCTTTCCTCTTACCTGTCAAAAACCCCAAGTGAACATCTGCCATTTCCAACAGAAAGCTCAAGTCTGTCTAGATGGTGGCGCGCAGCTGCGATCCAAGCACAGGCGAGGCTGGGAGTCACAGATCCAGATCGGCCTGGGAGGTATACCAAGAACCTGTCTCAAAGGGGGGGGGGGGGGGATGGCGAAGATGAGGGGGAGAGAAGGAGAGAGCAAGGCAAGGCAAGGCAGACATCTCAAATTTGGTTCCCTCCCTCCCTCCCTCCCTCCCTCTCTAGGCTTGCCTCCCACCAAGGTCTTTCAACTGATCTATTGATAGCCACACTCACTCCCACCTCCAAAGTCCCAGCCTCAGCCATTAGCAAGAACCGGTCAGACCCAACGTCCCTACAGGAAGCCTCCTGAATAAGAGCTCTGTGGCCAGCCTGACCGCCCGCTCACAGCCAGCCTGACCGCCCGCTTCACCCTCTCCCGTTTCCTCCAAGCTTTTAGCCACTCTGGTTTCAGACCACTCTTTAAATTCTAGGTTTTCCTCAAGTGATTAATTTTTTTTCTGAGACAGTTTGAGATCCTGCCTCCGCTTCCCAAGCGCGGGGCTCGCTTGCTGGTGTGCCCTTCATTCATAAGGCTTACTCCACGTCCCAATTGCTTCCCAGAGGCTCCCAGATCTCACCTACGACACTCCTGCCCCATTCTAGATCCAGCTGATGACTCATCTTGGAATTGCCAGTTGACACATTTCCTGCAGGAGGGGAGGCCTGAGGCACCCCGGCTCTGGGCCATCCTTCATCCAAGTCACTTGTTGGAGTCATTTGGGTGTCTATCTCCCCAGAAAGCTGAGGTTGGAGGCATAGAAGGTATTCAAGACATGATGGGGCTGGTGGTGGTGATGCACACCTTTAATCCCAGCACTTGGGAGGCAGCAGCGGGTGGATCTCTGTGAGTTCAAGGCCAGCCTGGTCTACACAGTAAGTCTAGGACAGCCAGGACTGTTAAAAAAAAAAAAAAAAAAAGGAAATGATGGGGTAATGGGACGTAAGTATGCTGGATACAGAGCTTTTCCCACTGTGAACTGGTAAAGCCCATGACTGTCTGTCATGTTCCTGGGCTCCTTCCTGCCTTTGGAGGAGGCTTTGCAAGGCATGCTGGGATGAGTCCAAGATGTCCACTAAGAGAAGGCAGAAATAGAGGACTCACTGGTCACACTGCTCCTTTCATGCTGGCCCCTGTGTTCAGGCCAACAGCACCCTTGCTCTGTAGTGCTGGCTGGGCTGCAACGCATTACATAGAGCCTGGCCTGGAACTCATGGGCAAACTTCCTGCCTATGTCTCTCAAGTACAGGGATTGCAGGCATGTGCCAGCAGGCAGGCCTGGCTTCTTCCTTCCTTACCCAGGAGAGCTATGAAGGATGCATGCTTTGTCTGCACAAGACCTGAGTCTGACTGTGAACACACCAACAGACAAATATGCCGGGCATGGTGGTGCACACCTTTAATCCCAGCACTTGGGAGGCAGAGGTAGGTGGATCGCTGTGAGTTCGAGGCCAGCCTGGTCTACAAAGTGAGTCCAGGACAGCCAAGGCTACACAGAGAAACCCTGTCTCAAAAAACAAAACAACAACAACAACAATAAAAATTGTTGGATATTTATTGGTTTGTTTGTGTGTATACCAACATGTGCCGTAGCTCACGTGCAGAAGGCAGAGGACAACTTGTAGGAATTCTCTTCTTCCTTCTACCATGGGGGCTTCTGGAAGCAAACTCAAGTATGTGTGGCAAGTGTCATGACCATCCAAGTCACCTCACATCCTCAAAATGTGTATGACTTTAATGTGCTCTTGGGTGACACGCGCGGGGCACAGTGTAGAAGCATTTGGATGGCGCACACCTTTAATCCCAGTGCCTGGAGGCAGAGGCAGGCAGATGTCTGAGGCCTAGTCTACTTAGTGAGTTCCAGGCCAGCCAGGCCTACACAGTGAAATCCTGCCTCAGAGAGAAAAACAAACAGAAAATTGTATGTCGGAGGCTAAGTCTTTCCTATGCTTGCCCTTCCCTGCTCCACAGCAACCTCGTTCTTAGGCGGTCACCATGGCTACCATTTTCTTGTGTAGTCTTCCGGAAATAATATATGCACAAATAAGCACATGTAAGGTCTTTCCCTCATTCAAATAGCAGCATTCCATATGCTCTGCTCTGCATCTTGGGTTTAAGTGAAAGTGACATTGTGAAGAATCTATCTATCTATCTATCTATCTATCTATCTATGTATCTATGTATCCTTTTTCATGGCTGCATGCTATTTTGATATGGGAAATTATGTCATAGCTGATTTAACAAGTCTCTTTTGCATGGACATTTCATTTTTTTCCTTTTTAGAAGTTGTAGGTAAGTCAGATGGTGGTGGCACACACTTTTAATCCCAGCACTTGGGAGGCATAGGCAGGCCAACCTCATTTCGAGGCCAGCCTCATCTGTAGAACTGAGTGAGTTCCAGGACAGTCAAGGCTACACAGAGAAACCCTGTCTTGAAAAAAAAAAAAAAAAAAGGAAAAAAAGTCATAGGTAAGAATGCTGAACTTCTATTCTTTTGGGGGTTTTTTGGTTTTTTTGAGACAGGGTTTCTCTGTGTAGCCTTGGCTGTCCTGGACTCACTCTGTAGACCAGGCTGGCCTTGAACTCACAGCGATCCACCTGCCTCTGCCTCCCGAGTGCTGGGATTAAAGGCGAGAGCCACCTGGCTTCTTTTGTATACTTCTTGGAATATTTGTAGGATAAAGTCATAGAGCTGGAATTTCAGGGTCAAAGAGCATGTGTATTTGTGATCTTGGCATCCAGTGTCAGACTGGCTGCAACAGAGGTACCACTAATTTATTTAGTGTGTTAAGTGTGCCAATACTTTGAATTTTGTCCACTTGATAGGTGTCAGGTGTTGTGTTACGTAATTTGACTGTATATTATTCTTACTTTCAAAAAAGTTTTAAGTCAGGCACAGTGGTGCATGCCTATATCCCAGCACTCTGGAGGCAGAGGAAAGCAGATCGCTGTGAGTTCGAGGCCAGCCTGGTCTACAAAGTGAGTCCAGGACAGCCAGGGCTACCCTGTCTCAAAAACAACAACAAAAAGGTTTAAAGTACAAACACATACAATTTGCACGTAACATTTACCAGGCATTTTATCTTTTCTATTTGGTGCTGGGGGATCAAACCCAGTACATGCTGAGCACACATGGCACCAGGGCCCCCAGCCCTTGACTATTATCAAGGGTACAGTTTGTCAATGTTAAGCAGTCACATGTTGAGCAGCAGAATTTCTCTGTTGAATCCCAATATTTTTGTGAGGCTGATTTAGTGTCAGGCCCAGTCTGGGGCACTGGGGACTCAGAGATGAATCAGCCCCTGTTCTCTGTGGGGTCAGGCTGATAGGAGTCACACGTAAACAGGCAGACAAAGCTGTCTGCAGAGCTGAGTCTGAGGGATCTAAGGGCTAAGAAGGAGGTGTTTGTGGGGGTGCTCCAGGAGACTGCTAGGAACAGGTGACTTGGAATGACCCGGGAAGGGCAGCTCTCACGCCCGAGCTCTGAAACTGCGTTACCTGCCTGCCGTGGGCGGGAGTTCCTGGTTTGAAGGGACTCTCTGAGGATTTATTTAGTCTTTCCAGGAGGTAAGTTTAGGACACAAGAAAATATCAAAGGTTAGGGTTGATGCATCGGGTAGTGCCAGTCTGTAATCCCCAGTGAGGCGGTGGGTTCAAGATTTCAAGGCCAACTTGTGCTGCCCATCTACGATCATTAAGATATTAAAAAACAAACAAACAAACAAACAAACAAAAACCCAACAAGCCAGAAGCCTATGATGTCCTGAGGCGGGAGGCAGTGTGGGGCAGGCTCTTCATAGACCGCAGGTTCAAGGCCTGAAGTCCTCCCTCCCACCCCGCGCAGAACCCAGAACCGGAGATTGGCAGAGGGTTGTGGGAGGTATGGGTCTGAAAAAGAGACCCGGGGCTGGGTTGTGTCACAAGAAGGAAGGATGGGTAAGGGAAGCCAGTCTCCTTCCGAATGAGGTTCCCCAGCGCAGCGGGAGCAGCTAGCAGGTCCCTCCTTACCCAGCGGGTCCCTAGGTCACTGCGGATCTCTAAGCCACACCCACGGACACCCAGGGGTAGGACAGCTGCCCTCTTCCCTTCCCCCTCTGATGCTTTCTGGGATGGGGGTGTGCCTGAGAACCAGCGTCGCTATGGCAACCAGGCCCGGTGGTCGGGCCCTGGAGCCCTGAGAGCCAGCGAAGGCGAGAGGCGGGGCAGCGGGAGGCGCCAGGGCTGCGCGGCGGGGCGGGGGCCTGGGTCTCCCGGGAGGAGCTGGGGAACACCGGGCGCCTCTCGCGGAGGTGCACGCCAAGTTCTCGGGTGAGTGTGCACGCGTGTGAGCTGGTCCAAGGCGCACGGACTGGTGTGAGCGCGAGCACAAGTGTCGAGTGTGCACTCGCGTGCGCTCTGGGGCCCCTGCCTGGCCCTCTGCGCCCCGCGCCCCTCCCGGCCGCCCGCGGCAGCTCCCGCCACTCCCGCCCCACGCTGCTTCTCGCTCGGTCCTCGCCCGCCGCGCCGCAGTCGCCGCCGCCGCCCAGCCTGCGCCCGCGGGCCGCCCGTGCCGGGCACCTGTTGGAGGCCCAGGGACAGGTGCGGGGGCTGGACCGGCCAGGGGAGCGCGGGTGAGGGTGAGAGGCGGAGAAAACCCGTGGCAGGGGGTCCCCCACCTTGGGAGGGCGGGTGGTCCGGGTTGAGGACTAAGCAGGCAGGCAGGCAGGCAGAAGCTTGGGCAGAGTGAGGAGAAGCTTAGAGGGGTGGGTGACATCCTGGCCAGCCCCGCGCCTGATGCAGAAGATACCCAGAGCCTCAGAGAAGCAAAGGAGGGGAGCTGTGGGCCCCCTGGAGCACTTGAGGGGATGCGGACAGAGGGGGAACCCAAGATGAGAGGATAGCCCTGGAAAGGTGACAGAGGGACAGACAGTGTGCAGGGAGTGGGCAGGGTTAAGGGGGAGGCAGGACCTGTCTGGCAGGACAGATCTGGCAACCCCTGTGAAGCCAGGCCTCCTGCTTGCCCACCAGCTAGCGCAGAGCATCTTTTCCCTCGACACTCAGGAAGGGAGGGCAGTGAGGCTCCTCGAGACCCCAGCCACAGCTGCTCCAGCTCTTCACCGGTCTCCCAGCCTGAGGTGCTGCATGAGGGGCCGCAGGGGCGATCGCATGACTATCAATATTCAGGAGCACATGGCCATCAACGTGTGCCCTGGACCCATCAGGCCCATCCGCCAGATCTCCGACTACTTCCCTCGCAGGGGGCCAGGGCCAGAGGGTGGCGGAGGCGGAGGCGGGGGCAGGGGCTGCGGGGAAGCCCCAGCTCATCTAGCCCCGCTGGCTCTGGCCCCGCCTGCGGCTCTCCTTGGGGCCACCACACCAGACGATGGAGCTGAGGTAGACAGCTACGACTCGGATGATACCAGTGAGTCTGGGGGCTCAGTGAGCTTGTGGGAGGGAGCAGCCTCGTGTGTGTGTGTGTGTGTGTGTGTGTGTATGTGTGTGTGTGTGTAGGGTGGGGAGGAGGGAGGGCAGTCCCGCCACCACAGCTGCAGTCTGGGTGCAGATTACAGCTTCAGCAAGGCTCAATATTCAATATTTCTGCTGAGACACTCCACCACCCACACAGTCAGTTGCCGGCCGAGCCAGAGACCTAGACGCAGGCATGCACATGGCTGGTTGCTCAGCCTCACACACACACACACACACACACACACACACACACACACACACACACACACACACACCACACACTTTGAGCTACCAGGTCTCAAACACTTGACCTGACCCGAGACTCACACCTTCTTCCTCTTCTTTCGCCTTTTCTGCAGCTGCCCTGGGCACGCTGGAATTTGACCTTTTGTACGATCAGGCTTCCTGTATGCTGCACTGTAGAATCCTCAGGGCCAAGGTGTGTGTGTATCCCTCCTTCCTAGGCTGCCACCCTAGCCTGGGGGCTCCCTTCATCTTCCCCCCCCCCCAACCAGGGTAGATTCCTCCTCCTTCTGCGTCTCTGTGGGGGCTCTGGTCCTACAGGAGGCAGAAAGGCTTGGGAGTCTAAAGCCCCTTTGTCCTCTAGGGCCTCAAGCCCATGGACTTCAATGGCCTCGCTGACCCCTATGTAAAGCTGCACCTCCTGCCCGGAGCCTGCAAGGTATGTCTCCTCCCAGGATTGGCTTGGCTAACGGGTCCCTCCCTGTGGCCCCACCTTAAGCCTTTGAGGCCCCAGGGACCACGTATCCAGAACCCTTTGTCCCTATGCCCCAGGCCAATAAGCTAAAAACTAAGACTCAGAGGAACACACTGAACCCTGTGTGGAACGAAGAGCTGACGTACAGCGGAATCACGGATGATGACATCACCCACAAGGTGCTCAGGTGAGGGCTTTTCCTCCAGCCCAGCACCTCTGGGATAGCTGTCATTGTGACCTTTGCTTGGGCCGTCTCCTGAGGTCCAACTAAGCCTCTGTCTTGCTGACCACGGCCGCAGTAATCAGTGGCTCCCAGCCCCCTCAGCAGCAGGTTCAAATGTTCCTTCTGGTCTTCCAGCAGAGGACTAGGTTTGGCAGCTGAAGGCCTTCAGTTGTCCCACACATGCTCTTGGCTTCCTCTGCCAACCTCGCTGCTTCACTGGAGCCTCAGCTCCTAACCCACCTCTTCTGGAAAGGTTTCTCTGCTCTCCAAGAGCCCCTCTCGGAGCCCTCGGCTTTGATCAGACCCACACAGCTCAGGCTGCGCGCCCTGTTCCACATTTACCTATAATCTCGGTGGAGGGAAGTCTGCCTGGCTTGAGAACTTGCCATCCCCACCAAACGGGGAGTCCGGCGGCTGAGTCCGGGTGGGCAGGGACCTCCATCTTCACTCATCCTTCAGTCTTGAGTGATAAGTAGCCACGGGGGTGGGGGTCTGTATCATGCAAGAGGCATGATCATCAGGGCTGTTCCACAGAACTGACCTTGGTGTCAGAGGTGTCAGAGACAAAGGCAGGAGTAGCTAAAACGGCCTCATATTCCTCATGGTGGATGGTGAAGGGCTTCATCGTTCCTCAAGGTCACAGATGGCAGCTTTTTGTTTTGATTGGGTCAGCCTAGGCTAACTCAGATCCTTCTGCCTCAGCCTTCCGAGTGTTAGGATTAGTGTGCCACCATACCCAGTTACTAGGGACCATATTTTTGCTTTAACCCCCACGACAGCTTTGGGTTGGCTTTGGTGCCTTGCCCGAGGTCACACAGCTAACAAACATGGGTGGGACTTCAACACACTTTCATACAATAATCACCTACCTCTCAGCCTTGTACTGCTGCATTGGCACCTGGCTGGCTCCCTGCTCAATCAGGAGTCCTCGGCTGGTTACCACCACTGTGCTGGGGCCACACCCACCCACACCTGTGGGGTTCAGTTGGTACTTGTCCCCAGGTGGGGAATGGAGCAGTTTCAGAAGCTGTGACGGATACTGGACAGTCCGGGGCAGGGGACAGGGCCGAGCCAATTGCCCTTCTTAAGCTCCTGCCCATTTTACAGATGAGGAGGCGAGCTTAGGGCAGAGCTGGAACTGGTCTGAGGACCTTTTTCTTCCTACGGAATGGGGCTCACATACCCAGGGGCCCTGACTGTGCAGTTTCCTCCCCAGGATCTCTGTCTGTGACGAGGACAAGCTGAGCCACAATGAGTTTATTGGGGAGATCCGAGTGCCCCTCCGCCGCCTCAAGCCTTCACAGAAGAAGCATTTTAACATCTGTCTTGAGCGCCAGGTCCCGGTCCGTGTGGGGGCTAACAGGTGTATGGGGAGGGGGCGGGAATCTGGAGGGGTCAGCTTGCCATAATCTTTTCTTTGCCCTCTCAGCTTCCTTCACCTTCTTCAATGTCTGCGGCGTTGAGAGGCATTTCCTGTTACCTGAAGGAGGTGAGGCCCATCCTGGGAACCCTGTCTGGGTGGGAGGTGTGGGGAGCCCGAGGCTGACCTCTGACCCTTGCCTCCTTCTCTGGCAGCTAGAGCAGGCCGAGCAGGGACCTGGGCTGCTGGAAGAGCGTGGGCGCATCCTGCTGAGCCTCAGCTACAGCTCCAGGCGGCACGGGCTGCTGGTGGGCATCGTTCGCTGTGCTCACCTGGCTGCCATGGATGTTAACGGCTACTCTGACCCTTATGTGAAGACGTGAGCCCTTGCCCATCCCTTGCCCATCCCAACTGCTCTGGGACCTAGCCTGTCCCTAACTAACTTCTCGGCTCCCCTTCCTCCCCTAGGTACTTGAGACCAGATGTGGATAAGAAATCTAAGCATAAAACGTGTGTAAAAAAGAAGACACTAAACCCGGAATTTAATGAGGTAAACATGGTAGGGAGCAGAAATAAAGACTGGGGACAGCGATGCGGTCAGAAGGCCTCACAGAAAGCACGTCCTGCCTTGTTTTTAGGAATTCTTCTATGAGATGGAACTCTCCACTCTGGCCACCAAGACGCTGGAAGTCACAGTCTGGGACTATGACATTGGTAAATCCAATGACTTCATAGGTGAGTGCAGGAACCCACCAGGCGCTGTGAGGTGAGTGGGCCGGGAGAAAGGGCACTGACGGGCCTGCCTGCCTTGGCTGTTCTTCAGGTGGTGTGTCTCTGGGGCCCGGAGCCCGGGGAGAGGCGCAGAAACACTGGAGTGACTGTCTACACCAGCCGGACACAGCCCTAGAGCGCTGGCACACCCTGACCAGTGAGCTGCCTCCAGCAGCAGGGGCTTTCCCTTTGGCCTGAGCAGACAGCAGTTGCCCAGCACAGGCCCTTTGGGCCGGGTCCAGTACCCAACCTTCGCACGAGTGTGTTGCACGTTTACATGGGGTGGGATGCCCCCTGCCCCACACTACCTGTCTTATTTTTGTGAGTCTCTGTGACTGTGGATCTGTCTTCTTGTGAGGGACTGTGGAGAGCTATATTCACATATGCAAACTTTCTCCTGCCTGACTTGCTATTACCTGCAAATATGCAACCACCCCACGCACAGGGCCATGTGGGAGTCTCCTGCCAGTGCCCCTACCACACCCTGCTGCTCCTCTCTTGGCCTCTCCAGGCTGCCTGGCCCCCTGCCCCACAGGCAGGAGGTCGGATTAGGGGAGATTAGAGGAGGACATTTCCAAATGAGGAAAGGACAAGGAAAGAAGAACCAACCCTTTATTACAGAGCCTTCACGCAAAAGTCCCAGCCCTGCTCAGCTGCTCTTCGGAAGGGGCGGCCACCGCACAGTCTGCCTCCCTAAGATGTGGCAGATCCTCTTGGCCACTCATTTAAATAACTGTCCCCTGGATGCGGCTGGGATGTGAGGGTAGGGCGCCTGGCACCTTCCTCGGGGACATTTGTGCATGTTTACGCCTTTTCTGATTGTGTCAGTGGCCGAAGCATGGCAACTGGGCATCAATAAACATCTCTTGAGGAAGTGGGCTTGCGTGTGCTGGCATGGGAGGAGCACCGCGCGGGGCCGGGCAGGCAGCACTGGATGGCTACTCTGGGATGTCAATTACCAGGTCGTCATCTCCGTCCAGGGCATCATCCCCGCTGCCGGCATCGCTGAACATCTGCTGGGGGACGGTGCTCAGGATCGTGTGTGGGGGCATCTTGGGAGGAGGCAGGGGGGTCAGGGCTGCCCCAACACTGGCCCCAGAACCCCTGGCAGGGAAAGCCAGCGGTCCACCCACAGGGCAGTCAGGGGGTCCGACCGCCATCTGCAGCAGGGGAAAAACAAGGAGGGCTAGTCAGACACACTGGCATGAGGTGGCTGCAGTGCCCGTGCAAGTTCAAGGTGTGGGGGAGAGGCCCTACCGCAGCCCTCAGTCTCAAGCCATGAAGTGCCTGGGGTGGGGGGCAGTGATGGAGGCATGATGGGGATGGGGTGACGGGGGTCTGACAGGTAGCCTGACAGGAAAGCTGGGCTCTTCCCTCTCTAGCAAGGCACCCTGGTTGTTCTGTGCCAGCAGTTGAAGCCAGATTCAGGACTAGCGCAGAGCGCCTTCTCCCTGCCTCTGGGTACCTTGCTCTCCCTCCTCCAATGGGATTCACTGGTTCAAGGCAGGATCACAGGCTGCCTGAGCCAGAAGCCTAAGCAGTAGCTTTGCTCCCCAGCATCTATGACAGTGTGGGTGAGCCCCTCCTTGGGACCCCAGCAGCCACCAGCCTGGGCCAGGCCCTCCTCTCAGCTCACCTGGTCTAGGTACCAGCCTCCTAACTGGACTCCCTGCCTTCAGCCTCTCCCAGCTCCAGCTCCTCCTCCACACTGCGGCCAGAATGGTCACTCTAGAACACAAACCTGAGCGTGTCACTCCTCTGCCTGAGGGCCTGGGCCTGGGCTGCCCTCAGGATGGGCAGGGAAGTGTGCCTAATAGGCTGGCCTTGCTCCATTTGACAAGGTCATGCTTTGTCCTCTAGCGTTTGAGAGGACTCTGCTTGCCCCACCCTGCCAAGTGCTCACACATCTTCCCTCAAGAGAGCTCTCTGGGTGCTTGTGACAGGTCATGTGCTGTGGGCACAAACTGAACACCTACTACGGATCAGGTGTCTTCTATCTATAATCTCTACCTTATAGGACCGTCCTGGAGGAGAGGCGGGGCCATACGCCAGAGGAAGGAACTGAGGTGTGGAAGTGGAAGATAAAGGAATAGGATGCACGTCTTCACTGCATAGCACCCAAGGCGCCCATGGGCTGGGGCGGCAAGCAACACGTGTGGCCTCCACCATGGCTTCCTGATGGTGGCCCTGTGGCCTGCTCTGCTTGTGGGGTAATGTGAAGGTGCTAGCATAGGCAAGGCCTCAGGAAACATGGGTGTCAGGCAGACAGGAGGGCCAGCTCTGGAAAGAAGCAGGACCCCTGTGGTGGTCTGAAGGAGAATGCCCCCACGCCCCCACCCCACAGGCTCTTATGTTTGAATATTTTGTCCCCAGCTGGTGAAACTGTAGAATTACAAGTTTGCCTTCAAGTGGGAGAGAGGGCTCAGCCAATAAAGGCTAGGCTCACAACCAAAAATATAAGAAGTTGGCCTCGTTGGAGGAGGTGTGTCCCTGGAGGTGAGTTTGACTCTCTGAACGCCTCACTCTTGTCAGCTGGCTCAGATGCTCCCCCTCTCCATCTCTTCCCTCCGCCCTCTGCAGAGGAGACTTGGGCTCTAGTTCTTTGAAATCGTAGGCCCCGAATAGACACGACAGGCTGCCTTGGCCATGGTGTCATGGCACTGGAGAAGGAACCAAGACAACCCCAGGGCACAGAGAAGCAGAGGCAGAGCATGCCTGCAAGGGGCCGCTCCCCGAGGGCCTCGCAGGCTTTGCTCTGCACCACCACCCTGCTCCCCAGGGCCGACCCAAACCAGGGTATCCTCAGCATGACCAAGAGCAGCCAGTGTGGCTCCATAAGGCTGCCAGGGCCCAGGCACTCCATCCTTCATGCCCTGTATGACTGAAATAGAGTTCAGTGACATGCCCAGGGTCACATGGTGAGCATGTGAAAGAGCTGGGATTCAAACCCAGCTAAGGCTAAGGCTCCAGACTTTTGTTTTTGCCTTGGACTTCCATATCTCACCTCTGCTCACATTTGCACCTCCTGTATCTCCCACCTAGAAACCACTGGGACTCAAGCCTTTCAGTGGTGGCTGTCTTCTGACCTCCAGGTCTAGGCCTTCCTTACTTTTCAGTGTCCTCTTCTGTCAGCTCTTCAGTCATGCTGCAGCTTATGTCCCAGCATGCTCCTCTTTGCCCTCCCAGCACCACCTCACTTGCACTATCCTGATCTTACTGACGCTCTGCTCCATCATTAGCTCTTCCCTGAGCCTCTCCACGCCCTGCTCCAAAAGCAGTTTGCTCTAGCCTTTCCTCCCAACATGCCAAACCTCTTAGCTGCCCTGTGCTGCTGTGCCTTGTTTTCTCCCACCTGCTCTGAACGTTAGAAGCAAAACCTTTCAGGAATGGCCAGTGTTATCATCCCGATTGTTTCCCTCAGTGCTAGGGATCAACCTGAAACTGCCAGGCAGGACCACGGAGCCACACGCCTAGTCCTGGATCCATACTTATTCCCTAGGAGCTGGGGCTTTGGGCAGATGTGAGCTTCTGAGCCTGGGTCCCAGGAAGAGCAGCAAACCATCTTAACTTCTCAGTCCTTTTTCTAATCCTAAGAATTTACTCATTCATCCTTTCACTTTTTTTTCTCTCTTCCTCCCTCTCCATCCCTTTTCCCTGGTCTGGATCTCGCTATGTAAACCAGGATAGCCTCAGATTCATAGAGTATCACCTGCCTCTACCTTCCAAGTGTTGGGATTCAAGGTGTACACCACTGCACCAGGCAGAATCCACGCTCTTAGCCACTATAAATATAATCTGATTCTTTTTGTGGTGTCCGGTCACCAAGCTGTTTAGCTGGTCCCTGCTCAGCTTGGCTTCCCAGGGCATGGGCACTCGTGTTTTCCTTCATCTTTGCTTGTTTGTTTAGCTTTTTCAAGACAGAGTTTCTCTGTGTGGCCCTGGCTGTCCTGGACTCACTCTGTAGACCAGGCTGGCCTCGAGCTCACAGCGATCCACCTGCCTCTGCCTCCCTGAGTGCTGGGATGACAGGCGTGCGCCACCGCACCTGACTTCCTTCATCTTTAGCTTGCTTCTCGTCACTTCTAGGGCTTTGTGTTGAGCCTTCTCCTCTTCTCCGCCCACACAGCCCTACAAAGCTCAGCTCACACAGCCTGCTGCTGTCTAATTAGCATTTCCAGACGCCTTTTCAACAGGTCCAAGGCCAATTTTCATTTCCCTTCTAGAATCAGCTTCTCCCATAGTCCTCATCGTAGAAAAACTGCCACTCTACGTCACTGCTCAGGTAAGAGCCCTGGAATCTCTGTGAGATCCCCTCTGTCTCTCACACAGTCTAACTGGGTCTCCTCTGACATGGAGCCATGGTGGTGCACTCTGCTGGTTCCTTCCCACCATTCTAGCTGTACCAGGCCTGTCTCTACACAGCCATGTTGCCCATGTACCTAAAATGCAAATGAACTAGACCCTGTCCTGCTCACCTTGCCCGTGACTCTCACCCCATTTCCACATAAGCCCCAGCCTCTCTAACACCTCAAGGCCCTGTCAGCTTCTGTCCCTTGGCACTTAGCCTCTGATCACCTGGCCAGTTTCTCCTCCCTGTCCCCTACCCCCCTTGTTTCAGTTTTGAGACACATCCTCACTACGCAGCCTGGGTTGGCCTGGAACTCACTAAGTAGACTAGGCTGGCCTTGAACTCATAGGGATTCACCTACCTCTACCTTCCTAGAGCTGGGATAAAGGGCAGGAGCCACCATGCCTGGCCTCCTCCTTGTCTTTCAACAAGCAAGTTTCCCAGACACCTCATGGCTTGTTTCCTGTATCTAGTCAATAGCACCCTAGATTATCCACCTTAAAAGGCCCATCCATTGGGTTTGCTTTCTCCACTACGGCCAATCTATCTTATTTCTGCCAATTTTAACAGAACAGGAGCTCTGTACAAGGGTTCGGCTCCCTGTTTGTTATCACAGCTGCAGCACTCCAGATAGGGTCTTCAACACAGGACATACCTGGTTTGACCAGTTTGCGTCAGTGTTCTGAACTGGGGGAGCCCTGACTAGACTCTCGACACCACAATCCTGTCCCAGCTCCAGGGCAGCATACAGTACCTGTGTAACTATGCAGGGCCTGGTCACAGAGCCTGGACCTCAGGCATCCTAACCTGGAGTCTTTCAGGCCTGACTGTGCACTTCCAGCAATCCAGGACTTCTCTGCTTTGCCCTTTGATGCTGAGCCTTGGGCTGAGACTAAGCATCTTAAATTAACCTTTCAAAACTCCTGGGCATTGGGCTGGGGTATAGCCCAGTCGGTAGGGTGCTTGCCTAGCCCTCGTGAAGCCCTGGGGTTGAGCCTCAGGTGTGGCGGCACCTGCCTGTAATCCTCGCACTTGAAGCACAGAGGCAGGAGAACAAGAGTTCAAGGTCATCCTCCTACCAAGGCTACAGGAGACCCTCTACCAAACACCACACAACACCCCAAGTTTCTGTACATGCCCCCTAGTCTTAAGCCTCTTTCAGATGGATGTCCTGCCTTTGTGGCCCCTCCCTATAGTCCCCACATCAGGGTACCTTGAGTTTCCGGGGTAGGCGGGGCCGTTTCTCCAGCTTGGGCCTCAGGGGGCTGGGCTCAGGCAGCTGCAGGGCCAGGTAGTCAGAAGGGAATGGGGGGTAAGGGGGAGAAGCCAGCTGCAGGTGGGAGTAGGAAGATGGAGATGGGAAATGGAGTGGGTGAAGGGAAGAAATGTACACAGGAGAATGGAAAACAAAAGAGATGCTGATGAGTGTGGCTCCCAGGGCTCCTGAGAACAGAAGGGCGAGGGGCAGCAGCAGCAGGACCCCGTCCTGGGACTGCCCCCGAGTCCTGCACAGGGAGCAAGCAGGAGCCCTGACCCACACCCTCCGGAGGTCTGTGGGCACTCTGAGCTGGTGAGCCTCTCCCTGAGACACAGCCCCTTCGCCCACATGGCGCCCACTGGATTCCCAGGCACAGCAGCGCACTACTTCCTGCCTTCATCCCAACTCACCGAGCTCAGGTACGGGGAGGGGGCCCCAGAGGTCTGCAGGGGAAACCCTGTTGAGGAAGGTAAGGAGAGGCTGGAAGGGGATGGCGCACTCCCCATCGGAGGGCTTCTCTTCCTGGAGAAGAAATAGGGACAAGGGTCAGAAGCATCTGGAAAGCCCAGATCCCCCACCCCAGCCCTGGAGAATTCCGGCTCCCGCTTACCTCTTTGGGGCTGGTGTGTCAGACAACTTGGGCGTCCCCTCTGTCTCACTGTTATCTGAGGAGGCAGTGGCGTCTGAGTCTGTAAGGAGGGCTGGTTAGTGAGGTTGTAGAGGGTTCCCTAATCCACTCACAGGACGTAACCTTAACACTATAGAGGGGCTAGGGAAGGGAGTCCCCAGCTGGCACACATGTAAGCATGTGACTGTGGGGCGTCCCTTAGCTCTTAGACCCGTTTCCTAGTTAGGCACCTCCATGACACGCTTGCCAGCACACACTCTGTGCAAGGCTATTTTACACTCTCCTGGTCTTTCAAAGCACAGAAGCAGGAAGGTCAGTACATCACCTCTGCTTTCCAGATGAGTTCACTGTAGCCAGAAGACATGTATGGAGCCTGAATCAGGTCTGTGGTTCTGAGCATCGTAGGCCACCCTTTCATGTGCCTCTAAGTAGCCTTCAGCCTCTGCTCGATTGTCCTTACCCAGGGACCCATTAAAACCCTCCTCCAAACCGTTCAACTTCCTCTGCTCCACATTCCAACTGCCACCCGCTCTGGCCACCACCGTGTTACAATCACGATTACAACTTAGTGACTATGTCCACAGGCTTTAGCGGTGTTTATCTGCCGTCAGTCTGCCCTAACAGAGTTCTATGTTCCTGACGCAAGGCCTCCTGCACTCTGGCTTCACTTCAGAACTCCAAGCCCAGCCTCCAAGCACTTGCTCCGCATTGACCTCCTTTCCTCCTCAGGGAGGCCGCTCTCCTAGCTGAGTGTTCTTCCTAGGAGACTTGCCATTCCCTGAGCGATCACTGCGCATGATATATGCTATCTCCCACCCAGACAGTCTCAATGTATGTGCATCCCTGGCAGGCTTTGAACGCAGAGAGATCTGCCAGCTATTGCCTCCCTAATGTATTTTTATATTTATGTGTACCAAGTTCATGCACAAGCCTGAGGTAGCATTCAACCATCTGGAATAGAATGAGGTGGTTGTGAGCTGCCATGAAGGCGCTGCGAACTGAACCCAGGTCCTTTCCAAGAGTAGTAGGCGCTCTTAACTGCAGAGCCATCCCTTTAGCTCTTTGATTGCAATTTAACATTAATTGTAAAAAATCAAAACAAACAACTTAGGTTGGAAAAACGGCAATCTATGTTTCTGTTGCTGTTGTGCACAAGAGCTTGGCTTATGCTTGTCACATTTCACCTGAAAGTTCTGGTTCTGTCTTCAACAGGTAAACTGCTGCTGCAGTTCCTATACACTTCTTAAAATGGCTTTTTTCTCATTTGTATACACTTCAGATACTACATGCTATTCTTTTGTGGTTTTGTTCTTTTTTGAGACAGGGTCTCTATGTAGCCCTGTCTGTCCTGGACTCGATTTGTAGACCAGGCGGCCTTGAACTCACAGTGATCCACCTGCCTCTGCCTTCCCCAGTGCTGGGATTAAAGGTGTAGGACACCAAGCCTGGTTTATTTCAGTTATTTAGTTTTGTTTTTTGAGACAGGGTCTTACTATGTAGCTCAAGCTGACTTGGAACTTGGAGTTATTCTCCTGCCTCAGCCTCACTGCTGGGATTATCGGTATAAGGCATCATGTCAATGTGGCTTTTGCATTTGCAGCTTTTCATTTTTATTTATTTAGAGATGGGGTATCATGTAGCTGAAGGTGGTCTTCAACTTCTGGTCCTTCTGTCTCTACCTTTCAGGGGGGCTGGGATTAAAGGCCTGGGCCACCATCTCTTTAAACACTTTATCCCTTTTCTTTGAATCATGGTCTCATTTAGCTAGGTTGGAATTCATTTAATTTTAAAAAATTACATTTACTTATTTGTGTGCATATGGGCTTACTTTACGCATGTAGAGGTCAGAGTACAACTTCAGGGAGCCATTCTCCTCCACTGTAGCTCCTATGGACTGCACTTGGGTGGTCAGGTTCAGCAGCAAGTGTCTGTGCTCAATGAGCCATCTCAAAAGGAGCTGCTGACGGGCTGCGTATGGCTAGGCAAGTTAAGAGCACTGGCTGCTCTTCTGGAGGACCTGGGTTCAATTCCTAGCACTTACTTCATTGCTTACAACCATCTATAGCTCGTTCTTAGAGATCCAATGCTCTCTTCTAGCTTCATAGAGACTATCTATACATGGTGCCCAGACATACATGCAAGCAAAAAAAAAAAAAAAAAAACCCAAAAAAACAAAACAACAACAACAACAAAACTTACACACACACACACATATTTTAGTTTTTTGAGACAGGGTTTCTCTGTGTTATCTTGGCTGTCCTGGACTCGCTTTGTAGACTACGCTGGCCTCAAACTCACAGTGATCCACCTGCCTCTGCATCCAGGGTAAAATAAATATCTTTAAACAACAACAACAAAAAACTAAGCAGATGGGTGTGGTGGCGCATGCATGAAATCCCAGCATTGGGGAGGCTGAGGTAGGATTATGAGGCTGAAACCAACTAGAGCTACAAATGAAGAACATACCTCAATGTCTCAGATAACAACAAAACAAACTGTGGAAAACTGTAGACTGGGGCTGGAGAGATGGCTCAGAGGTTAAGAGCACTGGCTGCTCTTCTAGAGGTCCTTAGTTCAATTCCCAGCAACCACATGGTGGCTCACAACTATCTATAATGATATTTGGTCCCCTCTTCTGGAGGGAAGGCACACATGCAGGCAGAATATTGTATACATAATAAATAAATCTTTTAAAAAATTATAAAGATTATGAAACTATGTAAACTTCAAAATGTAATGTTTACAAATAAAGTTCTAATAAAACACAGCCAGCCCAGCGTGTTTAATCCCAGCATTCGGGAGGCAGAGGCAGGCGGATGGCTGTGAGTTCGAGGCCAGCCTGGTCTACAAAGCGAGTCCAGGACAGCCAAGGCTACACAGAGAAACCCGGTCTTGAAAAACCAACCAACCAACCAACCAACCAACCAAACAAAATCCGGCCAATTTTATTAATATGCTAAGTACAGCTGTATTCACATGAGCCAAGAAGTTTACTTTAAAGACAGTATTTATAAAAACCGAAAGTATTTTCCTGCCCCTTTGCAAAAGAAACTTATCAACTCCTGTTATATACTATAGTTTCTACCATTTAAGCTGGTTTTAATGCTCATCAAGCTCTCACCATCACTTAACATTCTAGTTTCTTTAAAAAAAAGTTGGGGGCTGGACAGATGGCTCAGAGGTTAAGGGCACAGACTGCTCCTTCAGAGGTCCTGAGTTCAGTTCCCAGCAACCACATGGTGGCTCCCAACCATCTATAGCGCGATCTGATGCCCTCTTCTGGCCTGCATGTGTACAAGCAGGCAGAGCACTGTATTCATAATAAGTCTTTAAAAAAAAAAAAAAATTGGGAGGACTGGAGAAATGGTTCAGTGCTTAAGAATGGTCCCGAGTTCCATTCCCAGCAACCACATGGTAGCTCATAATCATGTATAGTGTGATGCCCTCTTCTACAGATAAAGTGCTCATATACAATAAATAAACAAATCTTTAAAAAGATTTTTTTGTTTTGTTTTGCTTTTCAAGACAGTGTTTCTCTGTGTAGTCTTAGCTGTTCTGGAACTCGCTCTATAGACCAGGCTGGCCTTGAATTCAGAGATCCACCTGCCTCTACCTCCCAAGTGCTGTGATTAAAGGCATGTACCACCACTGCACACTCTTTAAAAAAAATTTAAAGTGCTAGGTTTTTTGTTTTTCCAAGACAGAGTCTTTCTGTGTTAGCCTTGACCGGCTCGGACTCGCTTTGTAGACCAGGCTGGCCTTGAACTCACAGCGACATGCCTGCCTCTGCCTCCCGAGTGCTGGGATTAAAGGCGTGCGCTACCACGCCCGCCCGGGCTTAAAGTGCTATTTTTATAATTGATATTAGTGTCTGTGCAGATGCCTACATGCGATAGTGTTTTGAGGTTACATGACAACTTTCAGAAGTTATTATGACCTTTGTAGACTTTGTTTGTTTTAAAGACTGGGTCACTGCCGGTTGAATGTCTTTGCCTTCTGAATGGTGGGCTAACAGGCACCCCCGTTAGCCCCCATGTATTACACATAACAGGGATATAAATGACAAGAGGCCAGAGGCGTCATTCATTTTGCCAGCCTGGGCCACACACAATGCCTGGAACACAGTGGATAAGTAAATACTTAAGAATTGCTAGGTGGAGCTGGGTGTGGTGGCGCACGCCTTTAATCCCAGCACTCGGGAGGCAGAGGCAGGCAGATCGCTGTGAGTTCGAGGCCAGCCTGGTCTACAAAGTGAGTCCAGGGCAGCCAAGGCTACACAGAGAAACCCTGTCTCGAAAAACCAAACCAAACCAAACCAAACCAAACTACAAAGAATTGCCAGGTGGTGTGGTGGCACACACTTCCAATTTCAGCACTCTTTGGGGAGGCAGAGGCAAGCAAGTCTCTGTGAGTTCGAGGCCAGCCTGGTCTATAAAGCAAGTTAGGACAGCCAAGGCTACACAGAGGAAATCCTCTCTCAAACCCACCCCCCCAAAAAACAAAAACAAAAACAAAAAGACCAACAACAACAAAAAGAATGGCTGGGCCTGGTATACACTCCTTTAATCCCAGCACTCGGGAGGCTGAGGCAGAGGGATTTCTGAGTTGGAGTCCAGCCTGGTCTACTGATGGACTTCCAGGACAGCCAGGGCTGGGGGCGGGGTGGTGGCAGCCGGAGGCCAGCAACTATGCTTAAGATCTATTGGAGGGCTGCCATCAGCTTCCGCATCCTAAGGGGGCGGCCCCAGGAGCACTTGTTTAAAGTGCCAGTGCCACACGTCTTCCACAAACGCCTCTGCTCACCCGAGGACTCTTCATCCACGTTCTCATAATGCAGAAGTCGATCTAGAAGGAAGCTGGGACAAGTGGCAAGGAGAATGGTCATTCCCGTTTCAGCGACAGCCTCGGGCTCTATTTAGTTCTATTTAGCATGCATTTGGGGTCCTCTTCCAGAGCGGGGCGAGGATCCCCCAGGAGTAACTGCCCTTGTCGCCCACAAGCCTCACCTCTTGTCCCGGGAAACCTTGAGCAATTTCCTTTGCGCCTTTCGGAGCTCCTCCTGGAAGCACTCGTGTTCCTGTACCGAACAGGGTGGGTGCTGAGCCAGAGCATCCGTAAAAGGACCAGAACCCGGAGCCATCTCTCCCTACCTATCCCCTTTACCACATGGGTAAACTGAGGTCCCCCTCAGCGCTTAGGCCTCACACACCACGACATCCTCACACCGGCACTCACGTAAATGAGAAACTTGAGCTTCCGCTTCAGATTCCGGTATTTCTTTTTGTAGTCCACTTCGCCGTCCGCTGGTCCGTTCATGACCCGCCTGGGAGTAGCGCCCCAGACGAGAGTCCCGCTACCCAGAGCCAAGCCGGCCCGGCCTCTCACACCTCCACTTCCGGGGACTTTGCAATTGGACTACAACTCCCAGAGTACTCCGCGCGCCGGGAGCGTTTTCAAACCGCCTGGCTTCCAGGGGAAGACCTAAAAGGAACGCGGCTTCCAGTGACTTCGCGGTACTCTGAGGTCACAGAGGAGTCGGATACTGGAGGGCGCAATTATCGTTACTAAGCCGATTAGAACCTTGGAGCTACAAAAAAGATACCCAGAAATTCAGTGTGTTGGCGAGGATATCCTTTTCCTTCTGCCATTCGAAACAAGAGAGCTAACTTGGTGACCCTGACCACAGAGCAGCGTTAAGCGTTGATTATCTTACACTCAAAGAGTGCCGGCCCCAAACTGACTTGTAGAGAGAATTTTTATAAGTAGCTTCTAACAAAGAGCAGAAACCTTGAGAGCCACCAACTGCTCAGGGAAAGCAAGAGCTGCCAAAGCTCGAGGTCCCAAAGCTCCACGTCATAGGCCCAACTGCTCCGCCCCCTCACGAAACCGCGGCATTGCGCGTGCGCAAAGTACTGTCCACCGGAAGGAAAAAAGGCGGGAGTTACCAATTCCCGGTTGGGCAAAATGACTCTAGGAGGCAAGAAGCTGGAATTCACGCGCAGCTTCTTGTAAGGCTGCCCTGACCTCAGGTGCGTAGGGTGTGAGAGTCGGGGTTGGAAAAGGGAGGGGTTGGACTGGGATTCTTATGTTGACACGTGTCTTTGTAGCACGGCTAGGCACTCCATCGTGCGACAGAAATTCCTAAGTCAGCGTGTCGAGATCATCTTGAACCTGAGGAGAAGCAGGCATTGAGGAGGCTGGTGGAGGAGGAGGTGCTGAAGATGCAGGTGTGGCTGTGAGCCTGGGCCAGGGGAGACAGGGTTTACTGCTGAGGGCTTGGGGGCAGGACACAACCTTGGTTCGGTTTGTTCTCATGCCCACAGGCGTATGGTGGTACCAGGGAAGGAAAGCTAGACTTTATCAAAATGAAGAGGTCGCCTGCTCCCTGCAGTGGCCCAGAGAGAAAAAGGTCCCGCTTCAATTCCGAGTCAGGTCAGTACCTTCTCCCTTGCTTATCTGTGTGTGTCATCGGTTTATCCAGAAGGCTGTGGGGATGGGCGGGGTGTGAGACAGGAACCAGGTGGAGCTTGCTGTAGCTGTGGTGCTTCCAGCTGTCCTTTGCTCTTAGCCAGAGTAGGTCTAGAAGCATCCTTTCCCTAAATGGAAGGGACAGTTCTGTCCTCATGTTCTAGAATCCAGCTCCACATCCTTCAGTCCAGACTGCTCCGGATCCCCAACAAAAGGCAGCACGACCAAGAAGGCGTATCCAAGGAGAGCCTTAAAGAAAGCAGCCGAAAGCACGGATGAAGAACAGCAGACAGGCCTGGTTGCAAAGATGGGCTCAGAGGAGAGCAGTGAGGACGAAGGGGAGGGCTCTGTCAGGGCAGGTGAGGTTCGGAAGGAAGAGACCGCTGAGGAAGAGGATGATGTGGGGGGAAAGCAGAAGGCTAGGGCTAGAAAGAAAGCTGGGGCCAAGAAGAAGCCAGCAGCACGCCAGACCTCAGCAAGTAAGCAGGCTGGGGAAGGGAGGGAAAGCGGCGGGGAGGGTGCACAGAGAGGAGCGAAGGCGGAGGCCAAGGCAAGTGCTAAACCACCCGCGGCAAGTGAGGACAGTGAGGACAGTGAGGACAGTGAGGACAGTGAGCACAGTGAGGAGGAGATGCTAGCCAAGAGCAAGCGCAGGGAGCCCAGGTCCAGAGGCAGCAAAGGAGAGAGAACGAGGCATAAGCAGAACAGCAAGACTACCAGGCTAACTGGAGGCCGTGGAGACGGCGAGGAAGAGGAGGAGAGGGGGGAGGTGAGTAGTGGGGACAGCAGTGGGGAGGACGAGAAGGCAGCGAAGAGAAAGAGCAGTGACAGGACGCAGCCTGAGAGTGCGCGAAGGCAGAGTACCAGCAGTGAGGAGGATGAAGACAGTGCGCAGGCGCAAGCAACTGCTCAGGGCAGCGTGAATGGTGAGAGTGATAGGGAGGGCGGGGCAAGTGACTCCCAGGCAGGAGGGAGCACCAGAGAGGAGAGGAGGAACCGTTCTTCCAAGAAGAGCTCCAAGAAAGGCAGAGCACGCAGTTCCTCTTCCTCATCAGATTCAAGTGCAAAACCCACAGGCCAGAAGGTGAGGGGACAAAGCAGCTGGGTGGCCTCCAGTAGGGCAAAGCCTGGGCCTTCAGCTCTAAATTCCTTATTAGGCTGCCTCTCGTAGCCGCAGAGAGGACCACCCAGCTCTGGTGAGACTAAAGCGTTATATCCGGGCGTGTGGTGCCCATCGAAACTACAAGAAGCTGCTGAGCTCCTGCGGCTCCCACAAGGAGCGCCTGCGTGTCCTCAGGGCTGAACTGGAAGCTCTGGGCATGAAGGGTGAGATGGGGTGTGCCTGAGAGCTGCCGGAGGGCTGAGCCCTGGGCAAGAGAGGCTCACGGGCGCCTCTGTTCCAGGCAATCCTTCCTTGGAGAAGTGTCGGGCCCTGAAGGAACAGCGGGAAGAGGCAGCCGAATTGGCTTCCTTGGATGCTGCCAACATCATCAGCAGTTCAGGTAAACAATCTCCTCTTCAGGAAAGGAAGAGGCTGGGCTCAGAGAACTAATTTTCTCTCCCAACCTCCTAGGCCGACCACGAAGACGAAATGCCTGGAAGCCTTCAGGGGAAGGAACTCCCCCAGGGGAGCTTTATCGTCGAGCCCTGGACTCAGAAGAGGAACGGCCACGCCAAGCACCTCCAGACTGGTCCCATATGCGTGGCATCATCAGCAGTGATGGTGAGAGTAGCTGAACTCCATGTCCCGGATGCACCTTACCCTCCTGTACAAGAGCCTGCAGTGCTGAAGCAGCTTTCACAGACAACTAGAGGCGCAGGGGTCTCAGCTGTTGACACACTACTCAATTTCATGTTCTCTAAGGTGGTTTTAGGGTTGGGGGGTTGTTTTGTTTTTAAAGACTTAATAAAAAACATTTGTAATTACTTCATCTGAACTGGTCCCTAACTCTCACGCCTTGTCTGTCCTTTGGGGCCAAGAAATTGGAAGTAGCCCTTGCTACTAGGCAATAGTCTAGTGCTCTTTCTTAGTGGTTCCCCAGTTGTCCTAGCCCCTGGGCTGTGTCAGAGAGAGGATATGGCTCCTCTTCCTCCAGGGAGACCAGTTGGTGTCTCTGATCAAACTGGCCTGTATGGGAAAGACTGTAAGCTTTGTCACAGGTGAAAGCAATCTTGGCAGGCTTTACCCTTGGACACCCTATGGATACCTTGAGATAGACTGAGTGGAGCCATCCTGGGCCTGGAGTTCAGGAAGCAGACCTGGGGACTCCACCTGGACTCTTGTTTTTCTAATCGACCCTCAATGGGAGAAGGAGACCCCCCTTCACATGTGAGGCAGGCTGGTGGAGAGGAGACAGTAACAGCAGGTTCAGGCCAGGCTTGAGCGCACATGGATCAGAGAACAGGCCGGACCAGCGCGCAGGCTAGAGACACCTAGGGACCAACGGATACCGGAAGGTTCACTCTTTTTTCCCTTTAACCTTTTTTCCTTCTTGTGTAAGCTAGTTGGGTTGTATAATAAAGTTTAATTGTTACAAAACAGAGCCAACAGGCCTTAACATTGTGAAGTTTACTGGAAGAATGCATGCCTAGTATGAACAAAGCCCTGGGTTTCAACTCCAGGAACGAATACACACACACACACACACACACACACACACACACATACACACACACACACGAGGCTCAGTTCATCTTCTTGCTCACGCTGCCAGGGACTCAGCCTCAGAGTTAGTAGGTATAGTAGACCGTAGACCTGACTGGCCAATCAGAACCTGACAAACCTCTGCAGAAACTCAAGTATCCAGGCAGGCATCTAGTGAAATAGATGTGGGGCTACTGCAGTTTGTGCACCAAATAGCTTTCTGAGAATCTTTGAACCCAAAGCAAAGCAGAAGGGTTCAACAAGCTGACCTTCCATTCATATGTGCAGTCATTAAAATCACTAGAATTTTAGTCACATAACCCAACTAAGTAAGTATAAATAACACTATCATTTGCTCCTGCTCAATCCTTCACACACACCTTAGACAGAAAGGGAGAAGTCCTGGGGTCTGTTAGAATAACCAACAGTTTATTAAAAGCTTGCCCTAGGACTCTGTGTCAGCCCCATAGCTGAGAGGGGATCCCATGACTGCTCCCAGGCTTGGCAACAGCCCTTTCCAAGGTCCTTCCCTTGTCCCCCTCCCCAGCCCTGACCCCAGTTTAAAAAAAAAAAAAAAAAAAAAAAAAGGACAAGACGGCACAGGACGTCAGACAGCAACAGGAGAATGGTGAGACCCAGGCACCCTGACCTCAAGACCCCCGACCCTTCTGGAGGAAGGCCTCCTCCCATTCTCCTTGCCTTGGCACCAGACCTGCTCTGCCACATCCAGGTCTGGGGGTCCTGTTGTCCCCAGTTCATGGCCCCATCACAAGGGTTGTATAATTCTCTGAATATAATATATCTAGACCCACCCTTCCCCTCCCCCAGGGGACCAGATGAATATTTGACACTCACAGTTCCCACCTTTTGTAGGTGGTGATGGAGGGAGACCCTGGCACCATGGTGGGGAGGCAGGGCTCCTGGTCAGCCTTGGGGCACCGATGCCCAAGCTGGCCTGGCGTCACTGGCCAGCCCCAAGAAGCTCATGAGATGAGGAGGTCTGATGGGCGAGCTGGAGCCAACATCCTGTCCCCACCACCACTGGGTGGGCTTCAAGCACGCTGCCTGCAGGATCAGGCACCACCCACTCCCACCTTGCCCTATACCTCTGCTCACCACCCTGTCCTTCAGGAATAGAAGTGGGAGGAGCCGTTGAGGATGTGGGAAGCAACACTGGTGCTTCGGCTCAGCGGCCCTGGCACTGCAGCAGGTGGGCCCACGTTCTCACTGCTGCTGCTCCCTGACGCTGCCCGCCTCAGGGGTTGAGGGCTGTTTCTTAGCAGCAGCAGAGCCCCTCCACGGGGTGTTCCACTTTGTGTTGGGGGCCCTAGCCAGTTTGGAGGCCCTGGGGGAGCCAGCAGAGCTGGCTGACGCCAAGCTGGTGGGGGCATGCCTGGAGGAGGAGGGCCATGGCTCCAATGGGCCCCTGACCGGGGAACTGGACGGGAGGGCCAGGCAGGGGCTGGGGGTGGAGCAGGATAGCCCTGGGCAGCAGCTTCAGCTGGGATGCCCCCCAGAGCCATGCTGGAGAAGCCCAGCCTCATGCTCTCAGCATCAAAAGCCTCGATCTCACGGGCCTGCCGCTCAAGCAAACTCCGGATTCGCTCAGAACGCCCTGTTTGCAGGGCCAGCAGCTCTTCTTCCACCTGGGACACCCAAAAGAGGGGTGAGAGTCCTGGAACGGAGAGCCTGCCCTCCCTTTGCCGCCTTGGGGGAGCAGCCTCTCACCCGTTGCTCTAGCAGCGCCCGCCTCAGCGCGACTCTTTGCTCCAGCTCCCTCAGCTCGCGCTCGTGCTGGCTCTCGGTGCGGATCTTGATCTTGCTCTGGTAAGCGTTCAGGAGCTCTAGCTCCTGTTGGAGCTGTTGCCGCAGGGCCTGGAACTCTGCCTCTTGGGTCTCATCAAGCCGGAGCTGGGTGACAGGGAGGACAGGGTTTAGGGACCTTCTCCTCTCTCCCCACCAGCCTCCCCTGCCCCAGTAGGCCTGGGCCCTAAGGTGGCAAGGAGCAGCAGTGTCAACCTCTATCAGAATGGAAGATGGGCATACCCTGTGGCACAGCAATTACACTGGTGGGAATCTATCCCCCAGGGATACTCGCACATGTGCTCCAGGTGATCCTGGAAGCGCTGTGACAGCAAAATGCTGGCAACAACCTAAACGTCCACCAATAAGGGATGGGCTAAGTAAATTATGGTACATCCATTCCACGGGAAATTCTGTACCGTAAAAAAAAATATAGGTAATGTATGTACTGACATGGAATGATGTCCAAAGAAATACTGGGTGGTAAAAGGAAGTCAGAAAACTAAGTCTGGTTTGATGGTGTTTAAAATTTCTATAGTTTTCCAAATATGCCACAGGAACTCTACACAAGTTAATCACTACAAAATCACCTCTGAGAGGCGGGCCTGAGTGAGAATGGGGCCTCTAGCCCTTTGGACTCAATGTGCATTTGAAGCAGCCCACTCCGGTGTTGTGTACACTTTTCCTAAGAGATTCTTTCCAGATTCCTGAAGTCTGAGTAAAAGGGCCTGAGAGCCACAGTCACTGTAGTCTGCTCCCCTGCTCCCTGTTCACACAAAGTAAATTCAGGTCCAGGAAAAAACCATACTGCATCCATTCTATTTCAGCCACTGCTTCCCTCGGTGGTTCTCGGCATAGCAGGCAAGGCGACTTTGTTAAGATATTAGAAAAACAGTAAGAGAGGCGACAAGACCACCGAGAAGGGTATGAAATAAAACCACTGTGGAAAACGTCAGTAGACAAAGAACACCCGAGTTTTTCTAAGTCCAAATGTCCTGTTCACACCTCCCACCTTCCTCCGCCACAACAAAGTTTAAAGCAAAGGTACAATCTCCACAGTCTCCCTCCCAGACCCCAGGCCTCACCGCCTGTGAGCTGAGCATCTCGGAAATGGACTGGTCATACTGCTCGGCCAGGATCGCCAGCTTGCGGGTCTGCTCCTCCTTGAGCCGCTTAAGGAGGCTCTTGTGCTGAGCCTTGGGTGTGGTCTCCAGCAAGTGTGCCCGAAGAGCCTTGTATTGCCGCGTCTGGATCTTACACGTCTCCTGGAACTGCTTCTTGATCTGCAGCTCCTTCGACTGTGCAGTGACCGGATCAAGGGGAAATGGGGCAGGGGAGGAGAGGAGGAGGAGGAGGAAGAGGAGGAGGAGGAGGAGGAGGAACAACGAGGGGAAAGGAAGAAAAGGAGGAAGGAGACAGAAGCAGAGACAGGGAGAGGGAGAGAAACAGAAAACATGTTAGACAGAGGGGGCGGGGGGAGCTGTACACAGACAGACGTGGAGAGGTCAAGAAGGTCTCCATGGGCAAGAGAGGCAGAGGAACAGTGGAGTTTCCGAGCACATCCAAGGTTACATGGGATGTCACAGGGAGGAGCAGAAGATCTCACAGACAGGAAGTGGAGAACCTTCAGAGGACTGAGGACACAAAAGAAGTTCTAGTCATGCAAAGAGGGAGTGAGAAATTACCGCCCTGGGATAGAAGCATGTAATCAACTGTTTAGGGATGTAAAGACTGAGTGAGAGACCAAGGCACACACAACATCCACGAAAGGGCAATACAACTAAGGACAGGCAGAGGAAGGGCCCAGATCCAGCACCTCAAAGAAGGCAGGAAGAAGCACTGGGCTGAGGAACGGGAAAGAGGTCACCCCATAGCAGGCCACAGAAAGGGCAGCAGAAGGTGGCCTGAAAACGTTTGAGACGTTCCACAGGGAGCAGCTGCCCCCCTGACCAGATCCTCACGTTAGCCCAGCCCAATATACTCAGCCTCCACACCAAGCCCACGGCAATCCCAGGCCTCTAGTTTGCATTCTACCTGGTCCCAACTCATCACCCTTGAGGGTCTGCAGCCCCAGCCCCAACCCTGTAGACTAATGCCTGACCCGGGCAAGAGACGCAGCTCCAAACCATGTAGGCGATGGGTTCACAGTAAAGGAAGGGGCAGAAAGATCAAAAGCCTTTAACCCTAAATACTAAGGGTCCCACAAACGGGGAGCTGTGAGATCAGCAAGTTCCGTGGAAGCTCTACAGGGGCTCACAGCCCAGAGCCGGTTGTGGTCATGGTGCAATGAGGCTGTGAAGGCAAAGAGGATGAGGCTCAGGTGGGAAAGGAGTGAAGACAACGGAGATGGGCTGAAGAGGTCATGGAGCTGAGGGCCAAGGGTCCAGACTCGGGGCAAACCAGGGAGGCTAGGCGGCAGGACAAAGCAGACAGAGGCAGCCTGGGCCAAAGGTATAGTTCCGCTCAGACATTTTATTTGTGTTTTTGTTTTCTTTTTTCTTTTTTTCTTTTTGGTGGAGGGGGAAGGGGACAGGTTGGAGGGAGACAGAAAAACAAAATCAAAGAGGGAAAAACCCCCATGACTTCCCTCCCTGCCACCCCTGGCCCCGGCCTGAGCCAATGAGGGTGAGGATGAGCACACACACGGCAGGGAACAGCAATAACTTAGGGGTTGGGGGAACACAGAGTGTCATTTCTGGACTCCACAGTGGAGGAGGCTGCCTGTCTAGAGATCTCTGGGGCTGCAATCGAACCTGGGGAAACATACTGAGGGAAGAAAGGTCAGAAGGGAGGAGAGGCTGGGGGATTAGAGAAATTTCACTGAGTCATGGGAGATAAAGTGCTCGATGCCTTAAATTTGGGTGGAGGGTTGCAACTGGTTACCTCCAGGGGGGCAGGGCCCTGCGGGTCTGAGATCTCCGCCCAGCCACAGTCCCTGGTGGTAGCTGTCGGGAAGCAGAGAGCCCGAGACAGCGCTGGCTACGTGGTAGGAGCCGAGGGATCCGACTGGGCCGTTCGCCCTTAAGCAGGCCCCAGCTGGCTAGTGTGTGGATAGCCCAGGGGGGCAAGCAAGAGGCTAATTTGTGGCTAGCCCGTGCTAGGCGCCAGTTCCAGCCCTTGCACAGAGCCCAAACTCTCGCCAATAGAGCTAGTGGATGTTGCGTAGTGCGAGGATTGCCCTGACGGGGCCAGGGGACAGGTAGTCGGCTTCGGAAACCGTTCTTATTGGTCTTAGGGTACAGAGCAAACAGCCCCCGGTCTCCCACAGCCCCACAGCCCTGTAGGGCCCGAAAGGCCATGGGTGACAGGCGCAGCAGAACCCGCAACCAGAGTCGAGAGATGCCCCGACGTATCTGGGGGCCTTGCTGCCGCACCCATTTGCCCCCAGCTGCAATAGCTGCCAGAGGTAGAGCCAGGCTGGGCCAAGCTAGGAGCCAGGCAGCTCCAAGGCCCAGAGGCACACCCATAAGGCCTCGGCGCCAGCTCAGGCTAAGGACAGCCCCCAGGGCAGTACCCTGAGCCAGGAGGAGGAACATCCCGGGGGGCAGGTGTAGAGCTGTACAAAGGAACAGGTAGGAGGCCCCCAGGCCCACCAGTCCTACCTCAAGGGCCAGCAGTGCTGCCTGCAAGCCCCCCCCACCCTGGGCTGCGAGCAGTGGGAGCAGCAGCAGCAGGAGCAGGGGCAGGAGGCCTGAGGAGGACCCCACTGCAAAGGAGAGGCCAGCCAGGAGGCCGTGAGACAGGAGTCCCGGGAGCTGGCTAACAGGGTGCTGTCTCAGATGGGATGGAGGGGGCTCTGGGGGGATATCTGGGGAAGGACAGCCATCTCCAGGGTCCCTGGGGGTTCCAATTGGAGCCCCTCCCTCCTCCTCTTCCTCCTCCTCCTCAGGGACTGGAGTCAGAACAGGACCCTGGACCCAGTCAAGCTTGAACTCCACGTCCACAAGGTTTCCACCCTCCTTCTCCCACAGACTCCATGCCCCAGCCTCTTCCTGGCCAATAATACTTCTCTCCTGGGATGCCGGTGACGGGACTCTAGCCTCCTTCATCTCCTCAGATATACCCCACTCTTCCTCATTAACCAGACTCCTATGTTCTTGTGGGCTGGAACTAAAGGTCCCCATTTCTTCCCCCAGAATCCTCTGCTCCTCTGACACCAAGGTGGCCCCTTCCTTTCCCAGAATCCTTCTCTCAGACACTGCTTCCTCCTCCTCTCCGAGCATCCTTTGGTCCAGGATTGTCTCCTGGCCAGATGAACAGGGCTGCTCTTCACTAGGGGTGCCTGTGCTGAGTGGTCCCAGAGCCCCAGTAGCAGGGAGGCCCATGGGTAGCTGGCCTGCACGTACTTTGAGGCTCTTGGGCTGCTGGCGAACCTGGGCTGCATGCTTCTGCCGCAACTCTTGCTCCCGTCGCTTGTTGTACTCCAGCTGGTTGCCGAGCTCTGTCTGGTGCTGGAGGCGGGTGAGCTCAGCACGTGTGCGCTGGACAGCCTGCAGCTGCCGCAGCTCCAGCTCTCGGGTGGCCTCATGCTGCCGCAGCAGCAGAGCGCACTCCAAGTCCTTCTGCGTCTGCTTCTTGTTCAAGTCCTAGGACAGGACAGGGGCAGAACTCAGGGCCCAGCAGGGACAGAAAGCATGGAGAATGCTGAAAAGGAGCCAAACCAAAACACTAGGAGGGCAGAGGAGGACGGAGGCCCCGGGGAGGCAAAGGAGAGGAGAGCGGGGCTAGGATCTTTGATTGTGGGAAAGGAGGGCAGGTGGCCATGTCTACCTCTCGAAGCAGGTCCTGGTCTAGGCTGTGTCTAGCCAGCAGCATCTTGCGCTTGTACTGGCGACATTGCAGTTCGAAGTACTGGCGTTGCCTCCGCAGCAGCCCGGCCTCCTCTTCTGCCTGGCACTGTTGCAATTGCTCCTTTTGCCTCAGCAGCCACTCAGCCTTCTCTCGTTTGGGTGTGCTAGGGTTCTCCTGGAGCTCCTGGGGGGTGGGGGGTGGGTCAGGGCCTGCTGCCGTCCTGCCTAGCTGCGGCCCCGCCTCACCCCGGGCATTCGGGCCTAACCTCCTTCAGCTGCTCCTTCCGAAGCTTGTAGGTGCGCTTCTGTGCCTCCAGCAGGGCAGCCAGCTCCTTCTTCTGCTGCCCCAGGATGTGCTGCTGGAACTTCCGCTCCTCAGCCTGCGCAGCTCGCGCTTCTTTCTCACCAATGGCCTGGTGCCTCCGGGCCAGCTTCTCCGCCTCTGTGCCAAAGCCAGCCCGCTGTGCCTCAAGCTCCCGCTGCAGCCGCCCACTGTGCTCCTCGCGTTCACCTCTCAGACGGGACTCCAGGGCCAGCAGCTGCTTCTGGTGCTGCCGCCGCATGCGCTTATAGCCGCTCAGCTGCTCCCGCAGGGCCGAGTCCTGCTCATGCTCCTGGATCTGTCGGCTGACCTGGGGGAAGAGGACAGGGAAGAGCTCGGAAGTCAGCCCGGCCCCACTCCACACTCACAGAGTGCTGGCGAACAAGACTTTCAGACTCATGATTTCATTGTTATTAAGAATCTTCCTCACACTGAAACTCTCTGAACGATTATCTACCTCATGGGTTGGTGCAGCTAGTTGACTGAGATGACACAAAGTGGTATAGACAGACAGGTCCTGGTGCAAAGCTAGGAACAATTGAGATTAGTGCAAAAGAATGAATCCGAGGCTACCTCTGGGTTCAAACCCCAGCTCTGCCCGTTATTATCACTTAATCTCAAGCAAGTTAACTTCTCAAAACACCAACAGCTCTGCACAGACAAGTGAGCGCTGGCTAGCACCCTCCCGTCAGCAAACACTAGTGAGGGTCCATTATGTTCCAGGTACTAAGCTAGGATCTCGGTCCTGAGTCGTTAGCGCCAGCCCTCTGGTCTCCTCTCAACTGTTCTATCAGTGGCTCTCAGGCTAGTCTAGGATGCCAAGGCTCAGGACAACCAGAGCTCTCTACACAGTACGACAGAGCAGCAACAGCAGCTCAAGAGTGGTCCTAGCGAACCAATTCCCAGTCACAAGCAAAAGTTTGAAGCATCAGATTTGCCCAGTGGCCTCTAAGGGGACTGTTGGCACCCAGGTGCAGCCGGACTGGAATGTGACCTCTAAAGGCTATCAAGGGCATGAAGAGAAGGCTGCTTTATGAGAAGTCTGAACTCGCCTATGAATCCTAGAACTTCGGGGGTCTAAGGCAGAGGGATCACAAGTTCAAGGCTCAGCTACTTAACAAGAACCCATCTCAGTAAGCAAATAACCCCTTTCCTCATGAACTGAGAAAAGTGAATTTTTAAAGAAGATTCTATTTATAGGAATACAGCCCATGGTGCCTGGGCAAGTATGTTGGGCAAACAACCTCTCTAAGCCATAGCAGCCTCGCTCTTACACAGGACCCGGTGCTTTCCCTCCCAGGAGAGCTGCAAAGATTAAACATAAGCATGTGTGTGGGGGCCTGACATCAAGCCATCAACATGAGGCAGATGCCTGAACCCCACCCCTGGCCTCTAGTAAACCTGCCCATTGCCCCCAGGAGTACCACAGCAGGGTAGAGGTGCCTGTCCAGGCATGTAAAGCATCTGGCCAGCCAGAGCAACCCAGGAAGGTCTCCACAAACTGTTATTTCCACAAGGCCTTGAAAACAGAGCAGCAGGCTGGGAAAACCCAGAGCAGGCAGTGACAAAAAAGTCTGCTATGAGAAGTGAGCAGGCCAAGACAAAATGAGGGTAGAATCTTGACTTAAATCATGTGCCATAGAGAAAGCAATTCTGGACTTTTGTCTGATGTATCCAGGAGAGAGAGGGGGGGGGGGGAGGGGAAGGGAGGGAGGAGAGAGAGAGAGAGAGGGGGGGGGGGGGGGAGAAGACAATAAGGCAGCTGAGTGAAGATGGTCACTCTTACCAGGAGGCAGTACGGATGGTGGCAAAGTGATCTCTGTTGCGGCAATAAGCTCGGCGGCGAGCAGAAGAGGTGGTGGAGGTGGAAGGGGCTGTAGGTGGCTGGAGTGGACTTGGGGTTGTCTCTGGCTGGTAGGGATCATCATATAGGTTGTCTGAGCCCTAAAAAAAGCAAAGAATGAAGAGATGCCCAAGGCTTGGGTGCCAATGGACCCCAGAGGAAGCTACCCAGGAGGCTCACTCAGACTGGAAGGAGGAGTGCCACACTGGAGGAGAGCAGGGACCTGGGCAGCCCCTGAGCACACTGGCTCAGGCCGGCCTCCTGTCCACTAAGGCGCTCAGGGGAGCTGCATACCGGCAGCCGGTGAATGATGGAGCTGTGGGAAGTGACTGTATGCTCTCCCTCCTGCATCATGGCCATCTCCCGGGCTTCAGGGCCTTCCTCCTCCTCTTCTTCCTCCTCCTCTTCTTCCTCCTCCTCCTCCTCCTCGTTATCTGAGGCATCTGCTAGGCTGTTGACTGAGCTGCTTTGGCTGGAGGCGCTGATGGACATGCTGGGCACTGAATGGCTACTTTCTAGACTGGTCAGTGTCCCTGCTCGGTGCATGTATGGTTCTGCTTCCTGCGAACAGGGTGTGAGCTGTTGGGCAGGGAAAGGGAAGGACAAGGATATGGAATACCACAGAAAAGAAGGGGAAGGCAGGTGGGGAGAAGGCCAGGCCCAGGATGGGTGGCGAGGAAGTGTCACGCGAAGCTACTTCACCTCCTCCTCCTCGGGAGCCTCAGCACCAGGGCCATTGGGTGCCTCTTGGAATAGTATCTTCTTCATCTTTCGGTATTGCAGGTTATCCAGCTCCCGGACAGCATCCTTGGTCCTCTGGATCAGGTCCATGATCACTGTGGGTGGCCGCTCCCGGAGCACAAAGCGGTGCTAGGGAAACAGCGCACCTGAGACCTGCTGTCGGGTCTCCTTCACCACCTCTAGCTGCCCTGCCTGAGGGGAAGTGTGTGGGGCCTCAGGCTCCAGGCCACCACAGCTGGAAGCGCACCCTTGTCTTGTCCCCCTTCCCACAGCCCAGGCAGCGTCATTTCCCCAGGCACTGCTGATATAGAAGGGACTCAGAAGAGCTAGGTGGCAATCCAGCTCTGCTCATCAAAGGCTACGTGCTCTTGGATGAATCTCAAGGCCTCTTCAGGCCCTCAAAAGCTATGTTTAAAACCCAGCATGGGGCTGGAGAGATGGCTCAGAGGTTAAGAGCACTGACTGCTCTTCCAGAGGTCCTGAGTTCAATTCCCAGCAACCACATGATGGCTCACAACAATGTATAATGTGATCTGGTGCCCTCTTCTGGCTTGTGGGTGTACATGCAGGCAGAGCACTGTGTACATAATAATAAATAAATCTTTTAAAAAGAAAACAAAACAAAAAACCCCACAGCAGATCAATCTAGCAGTCTGTTCCTCCCAACTAGGGCTTCTTAGGACACGTTGGGCCTGTGAAGGGAATGAGGTTCCCCCAGCTTGGAAAACTTAAAAGCATCTAAGGGAGATCATACATTTATCCATGATCTTTGACTAAGAAAAATGACAACAAATTATTATTTAAAATCAAGACGGTATGGCAGATAAAATCAAGCAAGACACAGGGAAGTGAGGCATCAGGGCCAGGGGCAAACTCATAAAGGAGGCTTCCTGGACAAAGAACTGGGAACCCGTGAGCTGAGTTTTCATGGCTCTACCAGCCACAGCTCTAAACACCAACAGTGCTCACCTTCAGAAGAACCTCTGAGGTTGGTCTGTCTTGAGGGATTTTCTGAAGACAGGAGTCAACAAAATTCCGGAAGTACTCGGACCTGATATCCCAGGAAGTATAAGACAGGAGGAGAAGGCATGAGCCAGGCAGCCAGACCCCATGATATGACCCTTTGGCCCAGGAAGCCCAGTCCTCACCAGTGTCCTGACTGGAGAGCAGGGGACTCATTCTGTGCAATGTGGTATAAGGCACTCATTGCATTCATGTTAAACAGTGGTGGCTTCCGCTCCGCTACAGAAAGGACAAAGGGAGGCGAGAAGAGACAGATGATCAGAAACTAGAAGGGAACTCAAAGCAGCTTGGGTTCGAATCCCATCTCCCTGGCTTCCTTCCTGCTTGACCTCGGGCAATTCCTGATCCTGCTGCATCTTACTTTCCTCTCAATACAATGCAATGCTCATTCCATCTGTTGCACATGGGCAGAGCAGGGACTAAAGGAAACAGCAAAAAGGCATAAAGAAGCACACTCAATTATCAGCTCAACTAGTATTTATGAGGGCCAAATGAGAGCAAAATCTACCAGTGTGGGAAAGAAAAACAAGCAACATGTTCTGCGTTCAAGAAACTTCCAATCTAAAATCAACTAAACAAGTAGCATTAGATAGAGCATGATTTCAAAAACTTAATTGCCAACAATAATTATAAGAATGTAAATTACCGCTGGAGAGATGGCTCAGTGGTTAAGAACGCCACCTACTCTTCCAGAGGTCCTGAGTTCAATTCCCAGCAACCACATGGTGGCTCACAACCATCTATAATGTAATTTGATAACTCTCTTCTGCAGATAAAGCACTCATATGCAATAAATAAATAAATCTTAAAAAAAAAAAAAGAGAATGTAAATTTCCAGTTTTTCTTTAAGAGGCAGATATAGTCAAGAGGAGTTGGGAGTACGCAACAGCAGCCCTCCACAGGGAGAGGCCTCCAATGTGCCTGCCTTCCTCAGCACTGCTCCACTGACGGAGTGCTGGCTGCCATTTCTAATCAGCCTTTCCAATAATGGAGAACTATTTCTGTGTATCCACTTCAAAACCCACTACAAAATCTAGAAATACAGTAGACAGCTCTTCTCTGTGACCTGCTCCATACATTTCACCACCTGTCTGGCCACAGCCGCGAACAGCCAATGCAGTGTATGTGGACACAAAGGCCAACAGTACCAACTACTTCTCAGAGAGCTGGCACAGGACACAATACAAACCAAGGCAAGAACCACCTAACATGCTCCACATGGCAGAGCCCACAGAGGAGAGAGGTACCACGGGCCCTAGCTGATGGAGGAAAGTGGGGCTAGCTCTGCTTTACAAGGCAACAGGAAGCTACTGGGGGTGCTGAGCAGGGAGTAAAATGCTATATTGAGCTTAGGCAGACCTCTCTAGCATCAGCACATCAGAGAGACTATAAAGATGAGACTGGTTGCCCAGTGTGGTGGCAACATGCCTTTAATCCCAGCACTCGGGAGGCAGAAGTAGGTGGATCTCTGAGTTCAAGGCCAGCCTGGTCTACAGAGTAAGTCCAGGATAGCCAAGGCTACACAGAGAAACCCTGTATCAGAGAGGTTGTAGGGAAAACTGGAAGAAGGAAAGATCCTTCTCTGTAGGAAGTGTTTAGTAAAAGTTACTTTTTTCTTGGACAATTATTTCATGCCTGGCATTGTACTGGAGATGTTACAAGCTTTACCCCATTAGACAATTACTTCAGTAGCAGAGATTGGGAAAGAATAGCAACATAGCTCCAAGATCTCAGGGACTCCCTTGGGCCTAGCTCTGGGGACCTGTCAACTCATTTCTCTGCGTTACACATACAGCTCCAAAGACCAGTCTCAGGTCCTCAGGCTTGCTCTTACTCCAAACGTCTGCAGTGCTGTCTTCTGTCTAGGATGCTCAAACCTGCATCTTACTAGCAGCTCTTTGTCCTGCAGGTTTGGTTAAGTATCTGAACACAGGGCTTCCTCAAGCTCTAAGCTAGATGAAGTTGTATCTTGGGACTCTCTTCCCCCAGTGATAGAAAACGTGCCTACCTTCCCCTACTTGAAAGCAGTTTAAATGAGGGCAGGAATTTTAGCACTGTACCCCAGAACCTAGCACACTGGACACTTAAAACAGATTTAGAGCCCAAGCAGTAGACACAAAGCAAGAACTGCTATAAAATCTTTAGTATGAGAATTGGCAGGGGGAGCTGGGCACGGTGGTGCACGCCTGTAATCCCAGCACTAGGGGAGGCAGAGGCAGGCGAATCTGTGAGTTTGAGGCCAGCCTGGTCTACAAAGCGAGTCCAGGACAGCCAAGGCTGTACAGAAGCCCTGTCTCATGGGGAAAAAAAAGCAAGATACAAACAAATAAACAGTTCCAAACGAATTGGCAGGAGGGGCTGGACATGGTGGCATACACCTTTAATCTCAGAACTCAGGAGGCAAAAGCAAGTGGATCTCTTGAGTTTGAGGCCAGCCTGGTCTATAGAGGAAGTTCCAGGACAGAGAAACTCTTTCCGGAAACAAAACAAAACGAAAAGCGGCATTTGATAGTTGCTTGTATCAAAGCTCCATCAAAATGGTCAAGAACTTCGATGCCTGGGGTCTGTGGGCTGGGATGGGGAGGACCAGAGCGAGGTGGAGGATAACCTGAGGAGGCAGACGACATCCTTACCCAGCTCAATACAGGTTATCCCCAAGGACCAGACATCCACCTTGCCATCATACTGCCCCTCATCCATGGCTAGGATCACCTCTGGAGCCATCCTGGGAGGACAGGAAGAAAGAAAGGCTAACCGCTGAACCCAGGTCCTACACTTGTGATTGCCAACATTCTGGGGATCTCTCCACCTGCCACCTCTCCTCTTCCACTCACCAGTATGGAGTGCCCACAAAGGAGTTGGCAGGTGCCATGATAGATGCGGAGCCAAAGTCCCCCAATTTTACCAAGCCTGGTTCTGATAGCAAGATGTTTCCAGCCTTCACATCCCTAACAGAGGCAAAGCGCAAAGATGAGACGTACATCTCAGACAAGATGTGTGGGGGCTTCAGCGGTGCCCGAGACAAAGAGAGCTCAGCAAAGGAGGACTGGTATAAGCAGCGCCCACCCTCGGCCACAGCCGCCGCCGTCATACCTATGGATCATGTTGTGCGAGTGCAGATATGCCAGGCCCTGAAGCGCCCCGTGGGTTACGGCTGCAATCTCTACTTCCTGAAGGGGCTTCTTGTGCACTGTACAAGGAAGCAAAGTACCAGACTGAGGGAGCCACCGGGACATGGAACAAGCTGCTTTATCCTACAGCTGTTTGGCTCATCTTCCTCACCCCGCTTGCTGACATACTTACCTTCTAGAAGATCAGAGGCTGAGCCCAGGCAGTACTCCATCACCAGCTAAGGAAGGGGCAAGGGTTAGAGGTCAGCAGACTCGGGCCACCCCTGGCCCAGCTCCCTTGAGCAGAGACTCAAACCAACTTTCTTGTTTATCTTCCACTCAGGCAATGCCAAAAGGGAAATGACAGAGGGGAAGGACGGCTAGAGAAAACAGAGGTGGTAGGAGAGGCTCTGGATTCAAGGCCTCCCCTAGAGAGATTCCAGAACACCATGCTCCCATCCGGATCCCTTTAAAGTCCCCGTCAATCATCAGCTTCTAAAGAAGACATGTCTCTTTTTTTTTTTTTTTTTTTTTTTTTGGTCTTTTGAGACAGGGTTTCTCTGTGTAACCTTGGCTGTCCTGGACTTGCTTTGTAGACCAGGCTGGCCTCGAACTCACAGCGATCCGCCTGCCTCTGCCTCCCGAGTGCTGGGATTAAAGGCGTGAGCCACCACGCCCGGCTGACATGTCCGTCTTGCTAACTGTCTATGCCACTCTGGGTCAGCATCTCCTGCACCTACACAGATGCTCACTGGTTTGTGTTTCTTTTTGATACAGGGTCTCACTGTGTAGACCTGGTTTGCCCAGAACTCACTATGTAGACCAGGCTGGCCTTGAACTCACAGAGATCCACCTGTGTCTGCTGGGATTAGAGGCATGTGCCACCAGGCCTGGCTCATGGGTTTTTCTGAGGACTAACATGGTCAGGAGAGACTGCCCACTTAGGAGGCGGGACCAGCAAAAGATGGCCCTGTGGAAAACTGTTATGGCAGTTGTGGGACAGCTCACCCAAGCTGTGTGCTCCCTCAGGTAACAGCCCCGGTACTGAATGGTATTAGGATGTCGTAGCTTCTGTAAGAACCGCACTTCCTTGATAATATCCTGCCATTTCTAGAAGGTCAAGAGAGGAGAGGGTTACGCAGCCTGCACACTGAGACCGGGGCCTTCTGCCCTCTACAACTTGATCTTAGTGAGCCTGACTCACCTCGTTTGATTGTTTCCCACTATAGGACATCTTCTTGATGGCCACCACCTCACTGTTCCGCACATCCCGGGCCTAGAGGACCAGATTGGAGGGTGGGAAAGAGCACCCTGGGCATGGGGCAGAAGAGGATCTGCTGAGCTAGTGGCAGAGGGGAGGAAGGACTGTTGAGGTGTAGTGGGGGAGAGGCCTGAATAGACCAGCAGGGCCAAAGACTCCACCCTTGCTTTTACCCTCTTCAAGACTCAACTCACAAAGTACACAGCTCCAAAGCTGCCATGGCCAATTTCCCGGAGGTCAGAGAAGAGCTTCTCAGGGTCATCCTTGAAGAAGAGCTCAGCTACATCAGGGTCCTTCAGGCTCCCGGCCCGGCCCCCAGCTGGCATGATGGCCCCTGGGGGCCCTGAGATTGGGACCTTGCCTGGAAAAGAGTAGATAGGACCCTTAGAGCAAGGACAGAGCCCTGAGGGAGAGGAAGGGCCTCTTCCCTCATTTACCAACGAAGGGGGAAGTACTGATGAGGAAGGGTAGGGGGGCTGTTAGAAACAATATCAAAGCTCAAAAATAAATAAATAAGTAAATTGCCCTGGCAACCAGACTGAGGGGTGGGGGTGAGGGGAGGTGGCGGGGCATGGGGGGGTGTCTCTCTGGAGTTCCTAAACTTGTCAGGAAGACAATTCTGGAAAGCTAGGCATCCTCACCAACCCCCTCAGCCCTCAGCAATTCCCTGGTTCCCTATACACAGCTATTCTCCTCAGGTATACAAGTCTCTGCCTCTCAGATAGAGCTTCAAATCCCCACATGTCCCGTCCCATTAGTTCTCTTAGTCCAGTGATTTCCAGGCACCTTCCTGTCCCTCTTGGTGCTGAGGCTACCTCCTCCTTCAAGCTCTCACACACTGGAAGAGAACAGGAAATAGTCAGGCCGGATGTGGTGGAAATCCGGCCATTGTAACAAGTGGGTACTGGCCTGAAGGGACCAAGAGGCTCGTTTTCAAAAAAAAAAGTAGGGACACTGTGGCAGAGGGACATCTAGAATAGGAGCTAGCAGGGACTGGCACCTGACTCTCAGGGCCTTTGTGTTCTTGGCTCCTGTTTGTCCAGTCCAACGGTATAAGCAGCACACATGAGAATGGAATGCTGTGGGTCACAAAGAACACTTACTGAGCATGGGCAGTCAGCATCTCACACGCATCACCTTGCTCTGGGCTCCTACAACCTCATGGATAAACACTATCGTTACCTTTATCCTTTATAAGAAAGCAAACAGGCTTGGAAAGGGCAAATGATTTGCCACCACCAGGCATCCAGAACAGTTATATGAAACCAGCAAGGCAGGATCAGGGTCACCACTTTCCACATTGTCTCTGAGGCACAGAGAGGAAAGGGGGCTCTTCCAAGGTCACAGAGCAGGCCCTTTCCCTCTCTGGTTTAGGACAGCATTGTTAGGAGGGCAGCTAAGCCCAGCCTCCCAGATCATTCCAGCCTGGGTGGGCGCTCCAAGCCAAACCCATAGAGGAAGCTGCCGCAGGGTACCAGACCTGGAACAGCCGGGCCTCCAGGACAGGCTTCTTTAAGGACCAATGGGAATTGAGGCACGAAGCGCCCTCAGCAGGGTTGGACTCCTGAGGCAGAGTTCTAGCTACTTAAAAGTACCTAACAATTTCAGCATATAATTATATTCTGTGGTGCATTGTTTCCTGTTCATGTTGTTAATTTTGTCTCCTCAGCTCAACTGGAAGCTGGAGGGTAGGGAGGGAGCCTGAGTTTTTGGTGGGCCCCCAGGGTGTGAAAGGCTCAGAATAGCCTGAGAGACTGATTGATTGATACCCTCAGCAGCTCCTAGTCTGCTCCAGGCAGGCCCCTTCAGGGAGCAATAGTGGCAACCGCCCCTCATCACAGACCCACACAGAATGCAGGTGCTCACAACTTGCCAAGGAAACCCTCAATACTTCTTAACCAGCAACAAGCCCGAGACTGCCAACCCAGAACCTCAGGCCATATGAAGAGTGTCAGCCATTGGAAAAACATCATACAGGCCCCCTTCCTTCTGGTAACATTTGAACAATTACCATGGTCTGGGCTAAATCATAACCATCTTTTAAAATCCATGCTGCAAAAGAGTCCCTAAATTGTCTTACCAGAGCATCCCAGCTGCATGGCTCCAGCTGAGTCCCTTACGCGTCTCTTTGGTTAAGTGGATTACAGGATGGGACTGTACGAGATCTCACACTCAGAACACTTTGCAGACACTAAGCAAATGGCTTTTCCTTCCCTGGTTCCAAGGTTGCCACAAGGCTTTAATACTGGGGTGGGGGTGAGGTAGTGGTGGTGGGGGAAGGACTCATTCTAACTCATCAGCTAAGAAAAGCCACTAAAATTATCATTTGTTAGAAAAGAAAGCTCTCTCTGGAACATGGGCCAAAGTATGGGATCAGGGTAAAAATGAAGGTCATATTAGAAAAAACACCCACCGAGGAAGCAGCAGCACAAGCCAGAGCTTCCTCTCAGGAAAAGTTCCCAAGTATAGCCCTTCTGGAAAGGAAGTTCTTTACACCCCCATTTTAAAACCTCACCCTGATACATTCTCTCCTGTGGGTTCCCGGTCAAGCCCAGGCTCACAAGAAAAGGGATGGCAAGAAAGGAGTCCCAGTCACAGACGAGACTGGGGTTAAAATCCCGAATCTGCCACCGGATGACCTTGAACAACCTCTCTGGGCATCAGTGTTCTCAACTGTAAAATGGGAAGACAGTAATAAAGAGCTCCCCCAGGTTAAGTGTGTATGAGTGTGGCATGAAAAAACGAATGCACGAGTACTTTGTAAAGGATAGGTCACTTGACAAGTGTGTAAGATTATTTACACCATCACAGCAAGAGACAGGTAGGCAAATGCAGCCAGAGGAATATGTTACCAAACACACACACACACACACACACACACACACACACACACACACACGAGGGGGGCTATGCAAGGACAAAAACTCCAACTAGACCAAGCCAGAAAAGAAGATAAGCAGCCTGTGGTGGCTTGCACCTGTCGTCAAAGCAGTAGACAGGTTAAGGTGGGACTCCTTCCAGTCTTAGGCCAGATTGACCAGTCAGGGCGACAGAAAGACTGCCTCAACCAAAATAAATAAATAAAAAAAAAGATAAGCCCACCTACATGGGAATCAAGCCCCTGGAGCAGTCTGGGGTGGGGGAAAGTGTATATTAAAATCATGGAGGAGAGGTGGTTGTGAGGGCAAAATTAATAAAAGAGAAGACTAGAAAGGTGGAAACCCATTTGATTAGCTAAGTATCCTAGGGCGTGACCCTGGGTGCCATGACAGGCCCTGTCACCTGAGGTACCCTTTCAACCAGACACAATGAAGGGAAGAGGGAGAGAGAAAAGAGGTGGCAACAGAAGGCAAGGCTGGCCAGAGGCTGACCAAGGGCCCAGCAGGGCTTCCTCATCCTGAGGAGAGGGCCCTACCCAGTCCCAGCTTCTCAGAAAGGAGCTGGCCACAGGGACTCCTGCCCATGCACCCGTGTCTCACCTGGTAGGGGTCACTATGGTGCCCCAGCGCCTCCGCTTCCGCCTGGGGTACTCCAGTTGCTCTGACAAGCAGGGAGAGGGGCAAGGAGACCTTCCCCCTCGCCACCTCTTCCTCAGCTTTCGCCCTTCCTGAGGGGCGGGCCGGGAAGCCTCCCCTGGAGGGGAGGGGGTGACAACCTGATCTGACCTCGCGGTCCAGTCCTCCCCCAAATCGAGGGCGACAGTTGCTGAATCCCGGATTTCCGATTGTGGGGTCTGAGCCCCGTATATTTGCAAAGGCTAAAAATGAATCCGATATTTGAACGCCTGGAGGATGAACCCCGGATATTGGTGCACGCAGGGTCCTGAATCCCAGGTATTTTAAATTCTATAAAACAGAGACCCAGGTTTGTAAAGGTTGGGACTCGAGTCCCAGATATCTGATATATGAGGGCTTGATACCTGGGTATTTGAGAAAGGAGGGACCAAGCCCAAAATTTGGGACCCAGGGGCCTGAGCCCCAGGTCTTCGGCCACTACAAGGGGCCCACCCCGAGGACGCCCGGCTGCACGGCCCCTCTAAGGCTGGGGTCCGAGAGTGGACAGCCCCCACTCCAGCCCTAGCCTCCTCCCTTCCCCGTCCTCTCTCTCCAGAACAGCTAAAGGACTGTAGCTGAGGCGCTGCTGATCGTCCCCCGCGCCCTCACTCCTTTTCTCTTCGTCTCAGCTTCTCACCGCACCACAGCCCTGCTCTCGTCCCGGCCTCCCTCTCCCTCTCCCTCTCCCTCTCTCTTCCTCCCAATTCCAAGATGGAGTCCGGGCGGGAGCGCGCAGGCGCGGTATGGACGCCGGGCCAAAGTGGGTGGGGCCCCAAAGGAAATAGCCCCGCCCCTCGCCTCTAGCAGCCGCGGCCAAGACGGCAAGCTGCCCTCGAGCTCAAGTGCGCGCGCGCCCCGCCACGCGGATCCTGGGTGGGAAGAGGAGAGGAGAAAGGCTTGGCTTGCTTGGGGAGGAGCCCAAGCGCGCTGTCCGAGAGCTGACGGTGGAGGGAGCTGTGGCGCATGCGCCCGCCCTGCTTTCGCGCTGCGACTGAGCTTGTTGCTAGGGGAAGCTCCGAGGGGGCGCGCGAGGAAAGCGAGCTGTGGTCTGCGCCTGCGTGCAGGGTAAAGGCTGAAAGGAGTAAAGCAAGGGTGCTAGTAACCGGGCGCAGAAAAGGCGGGAAACCGGACTATTCTGATGTTCATAAATATCTAAACTAGACTTGAACTCCCAAGTGCGAGGATGAACGTGCCAAAGTTGGAGAAACCCTGTGGGTCCAATCCTTACCGGAAAACTGAAGCACAGTAGGGTTGCATGACTTGCCAAAAGTCATGACGGATTTGTCAAAGCATTTCCACTATCTGAAAGCCCCTACCTGACCAGAACCATCAATTTACGTTCATGGAAGAAAACATGTGATCAAATGGCACAGTCGGGGGTCCCAGTATGTTTCTAAGGTATAGTGGTGGCTTAATGTTTACAATTCCAGCACTCAGCAGGCTGAGTCTATGGCGGGAGGATATAAATTCCACAGCAGCATGCAGCCTGAAGGGGTACTAGTATCAACAAAGCAAAGCAAATGTTTCCCAAAGCAAATCCACGAATGTGGCCAAAGTTTTAAGCGACCTAAGCCCTGTGCCAACTTGTATTCCAAACTTAGGTCAACAAAGATACCAAGGGCGCTAGTCATCTGGACATCCAGGCCAGCATGGACCACATATACGAGCTCATCTCAAAAAAGAGAAAATGAAGGACAGAGAGCAAGGCTCAGGCTTTTCATCCCAGCACTCCACTTGACAGGCAGATCTCTGAGTTTGAGGCAAGCCTGGTCTACACAGTGAGTTCCAGGCAAGCCAGGGCTACATAGTGAGACCCTGTCTCAAAGAACCAGCAAAACAAAAGACCGTGGGGATACTGTTCCATGGCAGAGTGCTTTCCTAGCCTGTGTGAGGCCCTATGTTCAAATCAATCCATGGTGCCACAAAAGGAAGCGGACCAAAAGAGCTTGCCATAAAAATCTGGCAACCCAAGTTCAATCTCCTGAACCCATGTAAAGGTTGAAGATGAGAACAGAATTGTTCCGTGACCCCCATGCACACGCCATGGAACGTACATACACCATGAGCCTGCGCACACACACGGTAAGAAAAATTACCAGGGCGTGGTGGCACATGCTCTTCATCCTAGCACCCAGGAGGCAGAGGCAGGCAGATCTCTGAGTTCCGGGGGCAGCCAGGGCTATCCAGTGAAACCCTGTCTGGAGAAACCAAAAAAGAAAAAGGAAAGAAAGAAAGAAAAGAAAATCCTTTAAGTCAACAAGGAAAAGTACCCCCAGTGCTTACTTTAATCCAATTCCCAATAAATACCTTACACAATAGTGGTCAAAAAGCCATTTATTTTCCCACATTCCAGTTCTTCATTTTTTTTTTTTGTAATAGGTCTTCTAAACTCAGAAGGAGGCCCAAGAATATGATCTCCACCTGAAGAAAAGAAAGGAAACAGGACAGTAAGAAGGCCCCTGGAGGAAGCTCTACAAGAACGCAGAAGTCACAGAGCAAGGGGGAGCTACAGACTGAATCCCACAGGGCTAGCCTCAGAATCACAGGGCCAGCCTCAGAACCCCAGGATCAACCAGGGGCCAGAAAGCTAGAAGCCTTTCCCCAGTCCTGACTCAGTGGGCTCCCTGTTTCCTGTTCTGAGAAGATGGCTGGTGAGGCCTAGCCCCCAGGAAAGTCGACACAAAGATCTTGCGCTTCCAGGTCCTCTGGGCTGGAGTCGTTCCACAGTCTGTGCTGTCTCCATGTCTCCCATAGAGACGTCCTGGCACACAGAGGCCAGCAGAGCCTGGGCAAAGGCTTGCGAGCTGGATGTATAGATTATAGCTTTCAAGCATGGTGAAGATCTTTTTTAGGTTGATTTTTTTTTTTTTAAACTCAGTGAGAGGATGTGAATTGCTCCATTTGCCAAGCTTGTTCCATCCAAATAGCTAATTCGCAGAGAAAACTATTTTCTAAGAGCAATCATGACTAAATGAAGAAAATCCATATACAGTGCTTGGGCCTAGCATGTGTCCAGTGATAGGGATTGCCACGCGTTAGATTCTTTTCAGCTGTTTGAGCAGAATTCCAGGAGGCTAACAGGATGGCTCTGTTACAGGCTGATGACCTGAGTTTGAGTCCCAGGACCCACAGGATGGAAAGAGAGAACTGTGACTTCTGGACACTGATTGTCCCCTGACCTCCCCATGTGCAGTGTTGCATGCACACAAATACATGGCTCCCTCTCAAATAAATTTGTTTTTATTTATTTATTTATTTTTGAGAGGTATAGATAAAATTTATTACTGACACACCAGAAGTCCCAATTGTTGATGTGTCAGGGTCCCTCAGCACTCGGGAGGCGAAGGACCAAATTTATTTTTAAAAAATATAAAAATAATAATAATTGTGCCAGGGTGGTGGTGCTTGCCTTTAATCCCAGCACTCACGCGGCAGGGGTAGGCAGGCCTTTGGGGCCAGTCTGGTTTACTTAGCAAGCTTCAGGCCAGCCAGGGCTACACAGTGAGATCCTGTCTCAAAATGAATAAATAAATATTAACTTTCAGGGAAAAAAAATCAGGACTACATATTTAGGGGAGATTGTCAAACGTGAACCCCCTTAATCCATCATTGCTGACATGGTGGGTGTATGTGAGGTGCAGCTCCAGTGCGTCTTATGATCAGAACACTACTTGGAAGACATCACAGAGGATATGCATGAGAGCATATCAAGTTAAAAAATAAGGCCCAGTCAATGTCCTCAATCCCAGCACTCAGGAGGCAGAGGCAGGTGGATCTCTGTGAATTTGGGGCCAGCCTGGTCTACACAGTAAGTGTCAGGTCACTGGGGCTACAAATGAGACCCTATCTCAAAACAAACAAACAAAGAATCAAATAGGGTGCTGGTGGTTTGGTGGCAGCCACATCTGGCAGCTCACAACCACTTCTAACTCCACCACCCTCTTCTGGCCTTCTTGGGCACCGTGGAATTAAAAAAAAAATTAAAAATAAAATAAAGAAAGGGGCTGGAGAGATGGCTCAGAGGTTAAGAGCACTGACTGCTTTTGCAGAGGTATTGAGTTTAACTCCCAGCACCCATATGGTGGCTCATAACCATCTATAGTGTGATCTGATGGCCTCTTCTAGCAGGCAGATGTATATGCAGGCAAAGCAATGTATACAAAATAAAATAAGCCGGGCATTTAATCCCAGCACTCGGGAGGCAGAGGCAGGTGAATCGCTGTGAGTTCGAGACCAGCCTGGTTTACAAAGCGAGTTCAGGACAGTCAAGGCTACACAGAGAAAGCCTGTCTTGAAAAACGAAAAATTAATAAGTAAATAAAATCTTTTAAAAAAAATCAAAGTACATTCATACTTGGGGAAAGTTTTCATATTAAATCATCACACCTTCAGTAAACTTCATTGGCTGTGATCCTGTCACTAATCACACGCTTGCAATGCACAGTTGTGTAAACTGTAAAGTGTATTCTTTCCTGACTGAGCACTGTCAGGAAGGAAGGGAAGCATCTTTTCTTTTCTTTTTTGAGACAGGATTTCTTTTTTTTTGTTTGTTTGTTTTGTTTTTGTTTTTCGAGACAGGGTTTCTCTGTGTAGTCCTGGCTGTCCTGGAACTTGCTGTGTAGACCAGGCTGGCCTGGAACTCACAGAGATCTGCCTGCCTCTGCCTCCTGAGTGCTAGAGTGCTGGGATTAAAGGCGTGCGCCACCACCACCCAGCTCAGGAGAGGCATCTGAATTACTGAGAGCAGTCTTTTTCTCCTTGGGTGGCATTTACAAGTGCCCACTTTATGATAATTTGCCAAAATGTACTTTTTGTGGTTACCTGTTGCATAGTAAAGATAGGGCCAGCAAGGTAAAGGTTCTTGTCATGAAAGCAGACTTGACAACCTGAATTTAGTTCTCCTGGCCCGACGTAAATGTGGAGGGAGACAGCTCCATCAAGTGGTTCTTTGACCACTACGTGCACACTACAGCACATATGTGTTCATACACACAGAGACGAAGGAAAAAGTAAAAAGAATAAAAATGCTGTATGTTTATGGAGAAGACTATCCCAATTCCCATAAGGCCATGGGTGAACAGGACTCTCAGGGACACACAGAGTCTGCTTTACCAGGTCACAACTGCCATCCCTTCCCCACCGCGATTCCCACAGAAGCTCACCTGAGAGCAGAGGAAGGAGCAGGCCAGCGCCCTCACAGCCGTGTTCTAGACCAGTGGAACTCTGGCCGTGGATGGAAGAACAGGGCAGTGACACAGCAGAGAAGACCACAGAGCAGAAGCAGGAGAGCGCCCAAGACCAGCAGCCTGCTGCCGCACAGAGCTAGCTCCTCCTAGTGGTGGGGACATGGAGGGACAGGGAGGTGGTAACAGCAGAGAGGGCTGGGAATCTTCCCCTACCTCACCAAGACAAGCCTCCATGAGGCAGGGTCCTCCTGACACCTAGGAGCAGCTATGGGGCAGATGAAAGATAACATTCGTCCTGACGGTTTCCAAACTGCTTTCTTGCCCAAGCACCGAACGCCCCGAAGGCCTCCCCAGGGTCACTATCCTCCACATTCCTTCCCTCCTCTCTTAAACAAGGTCTTGCTATATAGCTCAGCTGCTCTCAAACTCTTGTGTTCCTCCTGTCTTGAGCCTTTGGAGTGCTGGGGTAACAGATGTCTACCATCACACCCAAGCATAGTCCTTTTCAAAGTGGTTGGTTTTTGTTTGTTTGTTTGTTTGTTTGTTTGTTTTTAATGTGCCATGGTGTCCGATCTTGGAGTTACAGACAGTTGTGAGCTGCCATGTAGGTGCTGGGAATTGAACCCAGGTCCTTTGGAAGAGCAGGCAGTGCTCTTAACCACTGAGCCATCTCTCCAGACCCCTTCAAAGTATTTTTTTTTAATCTATATTTGTATATGGCTGTTCTGTGCACCACCTGCATGCAGTTCTTACAGAATCCAGAAGTGGCATCGGATCTCCTAGGTCTGATGTCACAAATAGTTATAAATTGTTATGTGGGCACTGGGAATTGAACCCAGGTCCTCTGGTGGGGCAGCCTGTGCTCTTAACCACTGAGTCATCTCTCCAGCCATAAAATGCTGGTTGCCAGCAAATGCCTTTACTTAGGTAAGCCATCTTGCCAGCTGTTCACATGTTAAAGACTACAAGTAGAGCCAAATTCTGCTCCCACAAATGCCACACATCCCCTACTCCCCTCCCATCCCAGACAAGACAGGGTTTCTCTGTTGCCCTGGCTGTTCTGAAATTCACTCTGTAGAGCAAGCTGGCCTGTAACTCAGAAATCCGCCTGCCTCTGCTTCCTGAGTGCTGGGATTAAAGGCATGCGCCACCATGCCTGGCACAAATGACTCTTTTTAATATGGAGGACGAGCATGTCTCAGCCTGCCGACCGAGAGATTCTTTCTCTTGCCTAAGGGCTCTGTATGGCTCCTGTGTCAGTGTCACACTGTACTCACAGTAGCTCAGAACTGGCCCTGAGATGGGGGTTTCTCCTGCTTCCTTCCTCGGCATCCCTTAACACCTCCTGTGAACCCCAAAAGGCTGCACCGTGCTCGGAAGGGGGCTGGACTGCTGCCTTAGCTTATCCACTTAACCAGCTGTGTGCCTTTAGGCAGTTCACTCCCACGCTAAACCTGTTTCCTCATCTGCAAAATGAGATAATAGTACCTGTCTCAAAAGATTATCTTAAGATCAAATGAGATAATGGACACAAGTGCTTTGTATACTGTAAACTGTGTACAGCTCTTTCCGCCTAGCCACCTTCCTTAGGGAGGCCCTCTGCAAATGTTCACTGTGGGGTCAACTGCTCCTTGCTTTATATCTGGGTAACACTGCTCAGATCTCCAGGACAGCAACTAGCCCATTCTGCCTCTTATTATACATCTGAATTTCTTTTGTTCGTTCTTTAGACAGGGTCATGTAGCCCTGGCTGTCCTGGGGCTCCCTACACAGACAAGGCTGGCCTCTAAGTCAGCGAGCAGCAAATGGCTGTCTGTGATCAAACCTGTCCTGCGTCAGGTACTGCCTGTGCTGACGATGTTCCTGCTGCTGTTCTTATTCAATCCGAAATTACTGGGATTCGTAGATTAGATCATGTTTGTCTTTTGCAGACAAGGAAGAAACTCTTAGACAGGTTCGAAAGGCTTGCTCTCGACCACGCTGTCTCTAACCTAAGGCGGGGTTATCACAATCAAAGTTCTTCTTTTTCTAATACACTGTCATTACATAGCCCAGGCTGGCCTTGAACTTTCAACCCTCCTGTCTCAGACTCTGGAGTACCAGGATTGTAAGGGAGCATGGCAGAATGCCAGACCAAGCCCATCCCTTCTCTATGAAGTGAGGTTGCTCTTCACCCCTTTCAGACATCACATCAACCTCAGGCACTTACGGAAGTGAGCAGCTTGGTGAGCACAAGGCGTTCGTGGCTCCAGATCCTGACACACTCCTCAGCCATCACGGGGCTCAGGGTAGCGTTTCCAGCTCCGTCTTCTGAGCAGGATATGGGTGGCTGGCTAGAGGGCAGGATTGCTGGAACAGCACTAAAATAGAGGCAGGTCCCCGGAGTCCTTCCTGAGGCCACTCTGGCTGTGACGAGGACAGACTCTCCTGCAAAGGACCCTGCAAGAGGCACAAGACACAAGATGGAATACTGATTGGGAAGTCAGAGAGATGGCCTGCAGCAAAAAGCACTGGCTGGTCCTCCAGGGAACCTGGGTTCGATTCCTAGCACCTACAACTACAAGTTTTTAACTGCAGGAAACTCCAGCTTCAAGGGACCTGACCTCTTCAGGCCTCTTCCAGTAAACACACACATATGCACACATGCAAACACACATATGCACACATGCACACACACAGAGAATTCACAGACATGTGCACATCTACAAACCAGGCGTGGTGGTGCACACCTTTAATCCCAGAACTCAGGAGGCAGAGGCAGGCGGATCTCTGAGTTTGAGGCCAGCCTGGTCTACAGAGTGAGTTCCATGACAGGGCTATAACAGAGAAACCCTGTCTCGGGGGGGAGGGGGAGAAGAAGCAAAGAAAGAAAGGAAGAAAGAAACACTTGTCCTTTTAAAGAAATCAGTTATCCATTGGGCATCAAAACCCATTAAAACTCCACACCCTATTTCAAATTACTGGACAAGGGATAGCGTGCTTAGTAAATACCTGTGGGGCAATTTTCAGTGCAAAAGCCACAAAGTCAGGCTGTCACCTCACTGTATGAGTCACCCAGATGTATTAAAGAACATGTAAACCAAGGAAAGCTCTCAGGAAGGATGAAATAAAAAATAAAATAAAATAAAAATTTCCAGTTTTAAGTGTTGAGGGCATTTCTATGAAAGACACAAAAACCGAACATTTTTTGTTTGTAGCCCAGAGTAGACTAGAAACCATCTTCTAGTCATTGGTGACCTAGATTCATGGCAGTTCTCCTACCTCAAACTCCCAACCACTGGGATTATAGACACGAACCAGCATGTCCAACCTCAATCACCATCATTTTAAACGGGCAAAGAGGATGCTCATCAAGCTGTTGGTGAACCTACCCTGGCTTTGATCGCTGCTGTATGGTCTGAATTTCTACATGGCTGGGGATGACGCAGCTGATAGAATGCTCGTGGACCACAGGCCAGCATAAAGTAAGAGAGAGTGGTACCACGCTCCTGTAATCCCACCAAGGGGAAGGTGGAGGCAGGGAGGCAGATAGCTCAGGAATTTGGGATCATTTCTGGCAACACGGTGAGTTTGAGACCAACTCTGGCTAAGTGAGACCCTGTCACAAACTAAGAAACACCAGAAGCAGATGTACAGTATGAAAAGCAGAGGAAAGGGAACAGGAAAGATGGTTCATCCAGAAAAAGTCCTTTGCACACAAAGAAGCCAGTAAAGGCGGAAGGAGAGAACTGTCTACACAAAGCTGTCCTCCGACTGCTCCCCTACACTAATAATAAATAAAAAATTTAAACTACAAGTATGTTAGGAGCTAGGTGTGTAGCTCAATGGTGGAGCTCTCGCCTAGGAAGAGGCCCTAAAGTACCAACAAAAGAAAAAACAGAGTAACATACACTAGGGCGTCTGCTCTGACCTTATCAAATACAAAATAACCAGGCAACAACAGTGTTATTTAGTGAGAAAACATTTGAAAACATGATGTATCGATTAAAGTAATAGCCATTAAATAACAGACCAGGTAGTGATATGGAAAGCCATATATGTCTAAATGAGAAAGAGAGAAATACAACTTGGCATATACATTATAGCCACAACTGAAGAACGCCCATGTACAATTCTGGACATAACTTCTTCTCCCTACTCCACTGCTCAATGACCTTGGTGCCCAGGTATTGTACTGTTAATCCCAGACAGTGAATGCCCCTCGTAACTCACAAAGGTTTTATCTAATTTTTTCCACCATGTCTTTCTCTTTTTCACCTTTCTTTTTCTTTTCTTTTCTTTTTTTTTTTTTTTTTTGATTTTTCGAGACAGGGTCTCTCTGTGTAGCCTTGGCTGTCCTAGACTCACTTTGTAGACCAGGCTGGCCTCAAACTCACAGCGATCCGCCTGCCTCTGCCTCCCAAGTGCTGGGATTAAAGGCGTGCGCCACCACGCCCGGCGGTTCCCCTTTCTTTTTGTTTTTATTTTGAGGCATTGTCCCACTATGTAGCTCTGGCTGTTCTGGAACTCACTATGTAGACCAGGCTGGCTTCAAACTCAGAGAAATCCACTTGCCTCTGCCTCCTAAGTGCTGGGATCAAAGGCGTGCTTTGCTACACCAAACTTTATGCCTTTTATTAAAAACAGGGCCTTGCTACATAGTCCAGCCTGTCCTCCAACCTGCACTTCTGCCTCAGCTTCTCCAGTGGTGGGGTACAGGCAGGCACTAAGATGCCTGACTCAATGGCTCCTTAGAAGTCATTTTCCAGTTGTCCTGTGAATGGAGCCAATCCTGAGACTCTCTTGAGTAGACTGAGTTTGCCCAGTGCACCAGAGAAAGCCTAACCGCTTTGGGTTGCATACAACATTTCTTCTTTCTTTCTTTCCTTCTTTCTTCTCTTTTTCCCTTTTTTGTTTTTGAGACAGGGTGTCTCTGTATAGCCTTGGCTGTCTTGGAACTCACTCTGTAGACCAGGCTGGCCTTGAACTCAGAGATCCACCTGCCTCTGCCTCCCTAGTGCTGGGATTAAAGGTGTGAGCCACTACTCCCAGCTCATACAAAACCTTATATGGGATGCCAGCAGCAGCAGCAGCAGCAGCAGCAGCAGCAGCAGCAGCAGCTTATACCTAGGAGTGAACCAACGCCTGCAAGTTACCCGCTCTGACCGCCACATGTGTGCGAGCGCACACACATACACACATGAACAGAGACAAGTAAGTGCATAATTAGTTAATTCAAAGGCCGTCCCTGAGGTTCTACTTCCTGCTTTGGAGCTGTTTTTCCACTCAGCACCCCTTCCTGCACCATCCAAAGTGACCCCGAGAAGCTCCTAAACATGCCATCACGGTTCCTTGCCATCTGCAGGCCTCTGTGTCTGCTGCTCCCTTTGCCTGGAATTACATACGGCTCAGCATCCCGAAAGCTCACGCTCAGATGCCGTAGCCTGTACCTTCTGTTTTACTTCGCACAACCGGCAGGTGTACTCTTCTATGTCCGTATTAAGCAACTGAACGGGGAAGCCAAGAAACCTGTAGAATCACTCCCCCAGCCAGAGTGAGAAGGGCTTCTCAGTGATTGGGGCGGTACAGTGAAAATGAGAGAGAAAGTGCTGGTGAGTGGACACAGGCGAGGCACGCCTTTGATCTCAGTGCTCAGGAGGCAGAGGCAAGAGGATCTCAGTGAGTTCGAGGCCAGCCTGGTCCACATAGTGAGTTCTAAGATACTCAGAATTACGGGGGGGGGGGTGTCAGGGGGGGGCAGGGAAGGGGGGAGATCATGTTTCAAAACAAGAACAAAAACAAACAAAACAAAGTGCAGTGAGGATGGAAGAAAACCCAAAGCTCCAGTTGTAAGACTATAAAATGGTACCTCACTTTGGAGGTTCCCCAAAAGATTAACCAAAGAGCGATCTTACAATCCATGTGTGACTATGTCCCCCATAGTACTAACACAAAAACTAAGGTGCTAAGAAGAGCATCATTTCTTTTTTTTTGGTTTCTTTTTTTTTTTCCTTTTTTTTTTAATGTATTTTTTTCCTTTTTTTCTTCTTTCTTTCTTTTTCATTTTTCTTTTTTTAATTTAAAAGACAGGGTCTGGTTATGTAGCCTTGGCTGGCCTGAAGCTCGTTCTGTAGATCAGGCTGGACGAAGACCTGAAGAGATCTGCCCACCTTGGTCTCCCAGTGCTGGAATTAAAGGTTTGTAGCACCAGGTCAGGTTGAACCCAGCAGCGAGGCTGAAACAGCATAATTTCTAATGACCCAAAGTGGAAACAAGAAGCTGAAGGTCAATCAGATGATAACCAGATACGTGATCATATGGAATACGCATCCAATACTATTCAACAATAAAAAGAAATGGAATAATGCTGCAACATGATAAACCTTAACAATCTAATTTCAAGTCAAAGCAGCTGGTCACAAGGACTGTGTTTGTAGCAATATCCAGAATAGGCTGAGCACGGGAGACAGAAAGCAGACTTTGGAGGCCTGGGAACCCGGGGGAAAGAGGTACAAGAAAGCAATGGTGCAGATCTACTTAGATAGTTAGAAGAAATATTTTTTTAAATGGATTTCAGGGTGGCTCCACAGTTGTACAAAAAGACTAAAGGTAACTTAATTGTATACTTTGGGCTTTTTAGTTTTTGTTTTTCTGAGACAGGGTTTTTCCCTGTAGTCTTAGCTGCCCTAGAACTCACACTGTCGACCAGGCTGGCCTCAAACTCATAGAGATCTGCCTGCCTCTGTTTCCCAAGTGCTGGGATTAAAGGGGGTACACCACCATGGCTCAGTTTAATTGCATACTTTAAATGGGTGAGCCACATGGTGACCTGTGACTCGTGCTTTAATGTTGTCATATATATTTTAAAGGTGGTTTCCGATCTTGCTATGTGGTCCTAGATGCCCTGGAACTCACTATCGAACCCAAGCAGTATTGGCATGCTTGAATTCTCTCTTCGTATTTACCTCTCCATCACAGTCGAGCAGGGCATTTGGTGTTAAGCCTAAGGACAGAAGTGAAGCTGGGACAGAAGTGAAGAAACAAGAGACTGGAACAGCAAAGCCAAAACACAGGACCGCTACTGTGGACGACATTCACTGCAAGTGTCGTACACTATCCAATCTGTACTACAGCAAAAGTGACTACGGTTATAGATGTGCCCAAGGTCCCCAGTCTGGTGGAGTCAGAGGTAGGGCCCAACCCTAAGCGCTCTGATTCCTGGACCCCAGAGTTCCCCAGATCTCACCTTTCAATCCTATCTGACTACCATGGATCTTGGCTTGGAATGTTTGGGTTTTGTTCCTGTCTGGACCATCTCCGAAGTTCAAAGTAGTGAGTAAGCCAATGACGTGAGGGCCTCGCCACTTCCCTGTGACTGTCCCATTCATGGGGCACAGGCTTAGCTGGCCAAAAGATCTCAAGAAGGAAACCCAATCCTGTGTGCAAAAAAAGAGTGAGATTAGCAGCAGAGGCAGGAATATACCAGAAGGGTGGGCAACTCCCCCACCCCACCCACCCACCCCCGGGAACTTACCTGGGGAATATCAGGGCTACGTAGGCCAGTCGTGTGGCTAAGAAGGAAGCCACCAAGTCCCAGGCCAGAGAGACCAAGGAGCAGCAGGACCAAAGTGGCACAGACCAAAGGTGGATGATGAGCCAGACAGAGATGCAAGTTGTGCCCTGCCTGGCAGCTGCCCATGGGGAGCAGAGGGGTCTGGGCTTCTGTGGAGTGCCTGTTGGAGGACAGCGAGGGAGCACTGGACAAGAGCTTGCTGGTCAGAAAGCATTCACCCATGTTAAGCAAAAGCAAGCTAAAGCGAGAAGAAGACAGTGGGTCGGCTCGAGGCCACACAGGAAGTGGCAGAGCCATGACCAAAATCCAAGATTCTGTACTCCGAAAGTTCACCTCCTTACAGCACTGAAAGAACGCGTGCTTTCGCTTCTGAAGGGGCGCGAAAAGAACTCTCAGCTGAAGAGGAAGCAGTTGACCTAGGGCTAGGGTTTGGCAGCCAAACAGTCCAGCCAGAATCCAGACCGGAAGTGTCTGGGTCCAGAGTTCCTACTTTGAAGTTAAACTAACCAGCTAGGTAGGAACGAACGCAAGGCGCTCACTGAATGCGACCCGGCTCGTTAATGTCTGTGCGGTTAAGATGTTGTGAAACAGCTAAACGTTCTAAGATCACCGAGTAATGAGGATCGATGGGGCAGCACTTTGCTCGGTAACTTGGCTATGCAGGGATTCAACAGACGACCATCTCCTTTCTTTTTATTGGTGTCATACTGATCCTTAAGACCAGAAGAAGACAGAAGAAACGCTGTGGCTCAAGGGGCCCTAACACAGAAGTGGTGGGGGTTATGGTCTAAAATCCGTCTCCAACTTCCGAGTACCCTATTGCAGGAAAGGAGCGATAGGCTATTGAAAGTAAACATCTGGATGGCAGGCAGGTGTGGGAGGAGAGCGTGAGAGAGTGTGGAAGCCACCGGGAAACGAAGGTGTCACATATGGTCGTCCGCTGCGCGGCCCCACGTCCCGGCATTTATGCAAGGGGGAGGGGAGGAGGAGGGAGGGCAGAGCCCGAGGGGCAGGAGCGGCTGGTGCATCTGGGCCTCCCGTCCTCCCCAAAGCCCCCTCCAGAAAGATCTCGACACCCGCATCCCTTCCCGACCAAGCGGCTTCAGGGCCGTCCGCCGCTAGCTCTCTCACCGCTTGCAGCCGGGCGGAGGCCGGCGCCCCGTGACGTCACGGGCTGTGCGGCGGAGGGGCGGGGCCCGTGCTCGAGCACGCATCCACTCCCACCCCTCCCCGCCCCGTCCTAAGGCGCATGCGCGGTGGCCTGCTGCGGTGTCTTAGCTGGCTACACCCCGGGCTCGCCCATGCCAAACCTAAAAAAATTCTCCCTATGGGCTGAGCGGAGGGAGTGACTCGCCCGGAGGTGAGGAGCCCGTGGTAGCCGTTTTGAATACCTCAGGCACCCTCCCGAGAGATCGCAGGAGGGTTTCGGCGGGACCTCACCAAAACCACTTTTGTGTTGCTCGCCCCTGACCTGCCATTTGCACAGCCCGGCCGCGCCCGGGTTTCCAGGAAGGACTTGGGATTCTCTGGGAAGGATGGGGCCCTACTCCGCTATGAGAGTGGTGTGTAGGTGTTGCTCATCTCTGTTCTGTCAGACGGTTACGGTCTACACACCTTGCGCTTGGCCTTCCGCTTGGCCTTCGGCTCTTAGTGGCTCCTAAGTGCCCGGGACCCTACTGTTGGAATACTTTTCAACCCGCAGAGTCTCCTCTCACTCCGTTTGCCTTTTAGAGGGGAGATCATCTTACCTGGAAAAACATAAGACACGGCTAGGAACTGAGGCTCATATCCTCACTCTGGCCAGCATGGTGGTACAGTCCTGTAAGACGAACACTCATGAATTGGAGACCTGAGCATCAGGAGTTCAAGGCCAGCCTAGGATTTCCGCCCCCCCCCCCGTCCCCCGTCCCCCGACACACACACACACACACACACACCCCAAACCAAACTCAAACAACAAAGTGAATAAATCTAACTGCAAAATGTATATAGAGACAGTGGAATTTTTTTCCAGCTATAAGGAACAGTCATTCTGGTAGGGTATGTTGACACAGACCTTTAGTCCCAACGCTTGGGAGGCAGAGGCAGGCAAATCTATATGAGTTCAAAGCCAGCCTAGTCCACATAGTGAGTGCTAAACCATCAGGGCTCCACAGTGAGACTCTTTTAATTTAGTTTAGTTTCTTTCTTTTTGTTTTGTTTTGTTTTGCGACAGGGTTTGTCTGTGTAGCCCTGGCTGTCCTGGAGCACATTTTATAGACCAGGCTGGCCTCAAACTCACATAGATTAGCCTGCCTCTGCCTCCCCAGTACTGAGACCAAAGGCATGGGTCAACACATTCCAGCTCACAACTGTCTACAATTCCAGGACTCTGATGTCCTATTTTGACCTCAGCAATAACCAGGCTTACATGTGGTACACATAGACATGCAGGCAAAACACTAATACTTAACATTAAAAATAAATAAAGCTTTAAAAAGTGTTATTCCTTGGTAGCACATGCCTGTAATGCCAGCACTCAGGAAGCAGGGGCAGGAAGATCAGGAACTCACGGCCAGCCTTGTAAATAATTTGAAGTCAGCCAGCCTGGACTACACAAGGCCATGTCTCAAAAGCCCATTAAAAACAAACAAAAAAAGAAAAAAGAAAAAAGAAAAAACAGAACAACAATTGCCAATGACAGGCTGCAGAGATAGCTCAGAGGTTGAGAGCACTTCCTGCTCTTCCAAAGGTCCTGAACTCAATTCCCAGCAACCACATGGTGGCTCACAACCATTTATAATGAGATCTGGTGCCTTCTTCTGGTGTGTAGTTGTACATGCAGGCAAAACATTGTATACATAATAAATCTTTAAAAAAAAAATGCCAATGACATGACTCAGCAGAAAAAAAGCACTAGTTTGATGACCTGAGTGTTATCCCCAGAACTTATGCTGGAAAGAGAGAACAGACTGCCGGGCACGATGGCACACGCCTTTAATCCCAGCACCCGGGAGGCAGAGGCAGGCAGATCACTGTGAGTTCAAGGCCAGCCTAGTCTACAAACTGAGTCCAGGACAGCTAAGACTACACAGAGAAACTCTGTATTGAAAGAGAGAGAGAGAAGACAGACAGAGAGAGAGAGAGAGAGAGAGAGAGAGAGAGAGAGAGAGAGAACAGACTTTTGAAACTTGTCTTCTGAGAGATGGGTGAGGTACATGTGTATTGTGTGGTCAGAGGACAACTTTCAAAAGTCTCTCTCTCTCTCTCTCTCTCTCTCTCTCTCTCACACACACACACACACACACACACACGATTTTAAAAAGAACAAAGTTATGGCATTTGCAAGAAAATATAGTTAGTGATAATCATGTTTAGTGAATTAAGTCAGCCTTAGAAACATAAATATGGAGGCTAGACTTGAGGCATGGTGGTGCACTCGGGAGGCAGAGAAGAGGCGGATCTCTGTGAGCTTGAGGCCAGCATGGTCTACAAAGTGAGTACCAGGACAGTCAAGGCTACACAGCCAAGGTTAATATAAGTTTGTTTCTTTAAAAACTCAGTTATTATTATTTTTTAGATTTATTTATTTATTATGTATACACTGCTCTGCCTGCATGTACACCTGCAGGCCAGAAGAGGGCATCAGATCACATTATAGATGGTTATGAGCTACCATGCGATTGCTGGGAATTGAACTCAGGACCTCTGGAAGAGCAGTCAATGCTCTTAACCTCTGAGCCACCTCTCCAGCTCTCAGTTATGTTATGTAAGCACATTTTTGTTTTAATCCCAAGTGTGGGATATAGAGATGTTTTTAGTTTGTCCACAGCTGATAACAACCTTGTGTGGCTTGGAGAGGGGTGCGATCTTTGCCAGCTGCAGTTAGTTTAATTCTAAGGACTCTGAGAGGGTATAAATATCAGAGCCCAGAGAGAGGAAGAGGCAGCTTTGACACTCTGGGGGTGGGGTTGTCTTGGAGGAGATGCTTAAAGAGAGACAGAGAAGGATATTCAGAGAGAGGGGGAGAGAGAGAGAGAGAGAGAGGGAGAGAGAGAGAGAGAGAGAGAGAGAGAGAGAGAGAGAGACTGGTAGTGCTGGATACCCTGATGACTGAGATTGGTATTTTCCCCAAAGAACCTGACAACCCTAACCAGCCAGAACTAAATCTAAAAGAGGTCTATATCCCCTATCTCCCCATCCCTCCTAACCTTCTTTCTCTCCTAGCTAGGGCTGGGGGGTTGGAAGGGATGTAGAGGCATTAAGAAACTCCAAATAAGATAGACTTTAAAAATTAGCATCTACAGAAACTCTGACTTGAAAAGAAAGGAAGGAAAGAAGGAAGAAAGATATGTGTGTTCTCCCACTTGTGGTTCCAGAATTTTATATAGATACAGGAAGGTGTGTGTGTGTGTGTGTGTTTGCACATATATATAAAACACAGAAATAGAACTGAATCACCCAAGATACTGTAATTCAGAGACTGATGGGAAGGGTGAGAATAAGAAAAGGGAGAAGAAGTAGGCGTGGTGGCGCATGCCTTTAATCCCAACACTCGGGAGGCAGAGGCAGGTGGATCTCTGTGAGTTCGAGGCCAGCCTGGTCTACAAAGAGTGTCCAGGACAGCCAGGACTGTTACACAGTGAAACTCTGTCTCCAAAAACAAAACAAAACAAACAAAAAACAGGAAGAAGAAGAAGAAGAAGAAAGAGGAGGAAGAGGAGGAGGTCTGGGAGAGAATGAGGAGCATGAATTATGTACTTATTTGGAAATGTCCTTATGCAAACAGGACCACGTACATTGAATACAATGAAAAAATATGAAAGTGAAGAAGGACCTGAAAGAGATTTTTACAGAGAAGATAAATGCAAATGACCCTCAAGCATATGAAAAAGATGCTCAGCATCAGTAATCATTACAAAATACACAGCAAAAAGCAAAATGAGCTAGGGAAAGTCCCTCGCGGGTAAAGCTGCTTTTCCATACCCAACAAGATGAGTTCAATCCCCAGAACCCTCATGGCGGAAGGAGAGAGCCAGCTCACGAAAGTTGTCCCTGATCTCAACACATTAAAGTGCACATGCATGCACACACACACACACACACACACACACACACACACACACACACAAGAAATCAAGATGAAAAAAAAGAAAAAAAAACAAAATCAAGATGAAGTATCATTTTATATCCATTAGTATGACTACCAACAAGAAATCAAAAAAATAGAAAGTGTTGGTAAATATGTAGATAAATTGGAATACTTCGACTGAATATTGTTGGTAGGAATATGAAATGGTGCAAAGGCTATGAAAAGAATTTGGCTTTTCCGAAAAAGAAAAACAACAAAAATAGTATTATCATATGGTTATAAGTCCACTTCTGGATATAAAATTACTCCCCAAAATTGAAACAATGCATCCATGAGAGATTTGTAGCAATATTATATTCACAAGAGCCAAAAGTGGAAACATCCCAAGAATGGATGAATCAAATTAATCCAAATGTGGTACACAGAACACATGAGGGAATATTATTCAACTTTAAAGAGGAAGGAAAGATATGTGTAGTGTTGCATGCATTTGTGAGGTAGAGGTAACAGGACAAGGAATTTAGAAATTTAGAGGACATCTTTAGCTACATAATAAGTTAAAGGCCAGCCCAAGTAACATGAGAACCTGCGGAAAAAAAAAAAAAAAAAAAAAGAAAAGAAAAGAAAAAAGAAAAGGAAATTCCTAATCATATTGCAATGTAGATGAACCTTGGGGCATTTTATGCTGAGTGAAACACATCAGTCACAAAAAGACAACAGCAGCATTTGGGAGGAAAAAGACGATTGTGTAGGATGTCACATGTATGAGGAGATGGACTAGGTAATAGCATATGATTCCCCATCATGATATGTACAGGATAATAAATTATTCTACCCACATGAGATGCATAAAATAAACAAAATTGGGAGCCGGTCGTGGTGGCACACACCTTTACTCCTAGCACTCGAGAGGCAGAGGCAGGTGGATCATTATGAGTTTGAGGCCAGCCTGGTCTACAAAGTGAGTCCAGGACAACCAAGGCTACACAGAGAAACCCTGTCTCGAAAAACAAACAAACAAAAAAAACCACCCAAGATTGTTATACCTACATGAGATATAATATACAAGACAACAGTGTATAATTCCAGCTACAGGTGATGCACAACACAGTAGTGTGAGACACCAGAAGCATACGGTGCAGAAGACAATGGTATATGACTCTAGCCATATGATATGTATAGGACAATAGCAAATATCTATATGAGATGCTTAAGGTGATGGCACATGATCCCACCTCCACATGATAAATAACACAGTAGTGAAAGGTCCCACCTCTACATGATAAGTAACACAACAGTGAGAGGCCCCACCTATGAGCTGGACAAGACAGTGTGCATCACCTAGGTTTGCACAGCATGTGATGTGAAGGGTAATTGCTTATGATCACACCAGCCTGAGAGGCACAGGACGATAAGCCAATGGTTTCACATATATACTGTGCATAAAGCAACAGCATATGCTTCCAACTCTGTGGGATGCACAGGACAATGGCGTATGATTCTGCTGAGACACATGGGACAATACATATGAACGCACCTATATAATATAATAACAAGATAATAACAAACGAGCCCACGGCATATATACGATACGAAAGACACAAGCAAGTGATATTACCTATATGAAGTGCACAAGACAGTTGTGAACGACTCGACCGATGTGTGAGGCACAAGACAATCTTATGGTTCCACTCTCTGAGATGAACAAAAACAAACAAACAAACAAACAAGACAACAAATGACTTTACCTGTTTGAAATGCACAAGACAATAGTGTGTGGTTCTACCAACATGGATGCACAAGATAATAAGCGAGTGATTCCGTCTACACAAGACGTGCAAGACAGTAACAGGATTCCACTACATGATGTGCACAAGGAAATGTTTATTGATTCCAGCCACGTGAGGAAAATGACTGTGTACCACCGTGAGATAGAGAAAAGTGCAAGCCTGTGATTCTAGCAACATGAGATACAGAAGACAATAATAAGTGGTCCCTTCTACATGACATACACAAGATGATAGTGTCTGATTCGATGTTTATGACATGTATAAGACATGTACGATTCCATATATGTGAGAAGCACAGTGGTGAACGATTCCACCTCTATGAGATGCACAAGAAATTAGCATATGATTCCACTCACAGGAGACGCACAAGATTCCACCTATATGAGGCGACCAAGCTTATAGTGGACGATGCTACTTTTTGAGCTGCACCAGATAGCAAATGATATCATTGGTATTAGATGCCCAAGAAAATAGTGTAAGATGTCATCTATATAAAGTCCAAAAACCATTCCTGGTGGTGTTGGTGCAAGCCTTTAATCCCAGGACTCAGGAGGCAGAGGCAGGTGGATCGCTGTGAGTTCGAGGCCAGCCTGGTCTACAAAGTGACTCCAGGACAGCCAAGGCTAACACAGAGAGACCTTGTCTCAAAAAACCAAACAAACAAACAAACAAAGTGAAAAGACAATAGCAAATGACTCCAACCATATGAGACTCACAAGACACAAGTGCATGAGTTCATTGACCAGGTTGCACAAGACCATAGAGCACGAGATGAAGAAGACTCAGCAGAAAACGATTCCATCTGCATGGGATGCACAGGACAGTAATCAGAGATGTCCCCTATATGAGACCACAAGACAACAGCATCTGATGCCACCTCTATGAGATGAACAAAACAGTAGCATTTGATTCTATAGACCTGTCTCGAACAAAACCGTTAGGAAAGATTCAGGAGATTAACAAGACAATATCATATGATTTGACCCACATGAGATACATGGGACAAGGGTTGGAGAGATGGCTCAGTGGTTAAGAGCACTGACTGCTCTTCCAGAGGTCCTGAGTTCAATTCCCAACACCCACATGGTGGCTCACAGCCATCTGTAATGTGATCTAATGTGCACTGTATACATAATAAATAAATTTTTAAAAAAAGAGATACATGGGACAATAGCATGTGATTCCCATGATACGAGATACACAAACAATAGCAATGAATCAAAATGTCTATGATACATAAGACAAATAGTTCATTATTCCGCCTGATTGAAGCGCACAAGACAATACCGTATGATTCCACCAACAGTGTATGCATGGATAATATTGTAAGATTCCAATTATATGAGATGAAGGAGAATTAGCACAGAAGTCCACATGTGTGAGCTACAGGAGACAACAGCATATGACTTAAACTCTGTGAAGCGCACAAAACAACACAGTGTGAGTCCACAGATGCGAGATGCACAGGACTGCAGCATTAAATGCACTTATATGAGATTTGTTTCTCTGCTTGTTTTATTTATTTATTTATTTTTCAAGACAGGGTTTCTCTGTGTAACAGCTCTAGCTGTCCTGGAACTCGCTCTGTAGACCAGGCTGGCCTCAAACTCACAGAGATGCGTCTGCTTCTGCCTCCCAAGGGCTGGGATTAAAGGCGTGCGCCATCACCGCCTGGCTTTATATGAGAGTTTAAAAAAAGACAAAATCAGATGATTCTACCTATCTGTGATGCACAAGAACATAGTGTATAATTCTATCAGTATGAGACGCACAAGACAATAAGAAAATGATTCCTTCTATACTATATGCAATTCACAATCACGCATGGTTCCATTAGCATGGCATACATAAGAAAATTGTTGGGGGGCTGGAGAGATGGCTCAGGAGTTAAGAGCACATGGTGGCTCACAATGATCTGTAATGGGATCTGATGCCCTCTTCTGGTAGTCATGAAAACAGAACACTCATGTACATAAAATGCTTAAGTAAATAAATCTTAAAAAGAAAAGAAAAGAAAATTAGGGCTGGAGACATGGCTCAGTGGTTAAGAGCACTGCCTGCTCTTCCAAAGGACCTGGGTTCAATTCCCAGCACCCACATGGCAGCTCACAACTGTCTGTAATTCAGTTACAAGATCTGATACTCCCACACGAGTGGATATAAATTAAAATTAAATAAAATATTAAAAAAAAAAAAGAAAGAAAATTGTTGAGCTGGGCATGGTGGCACACACCTTTAATCCCAGCACTCAGGAGGCAGAGGCAGGTGGGTCTCTGTGAGTTCGAGGCCAGCCTGGTCTACAAAGTGAGTCCAGGACAGCCAATGCTTCACAGAGAAACCCTGTCTCGAAAAACCAAAACCAAAACAAACTAAAACAAAATCAAAGACAACAATAAATACATAATTTGTTATGTTTTTTGTTTTGCCTTTTGACACAGGGTTTCCCTGTGGAGCCTTGGCTGTCCTGGACTCACTTTGTAGACCAGATTGGCTTCTAACTCACAGAGATCCGTTTGCCTCTGCCTCCTGAGTGCTGGGATTACAGGTGTGCACTACTATGCCCGGTTTAAATTGTTAATTCTTTTGAACGTGTTTTAGGCTTATGTCTCTGTCCACCACCACCCTCTTTCCTAGGTCCCTGTGATGCCCACAGCTGTACTGACTGTGGCAAAAAATAGTTTATGATTGTATATTTTAGAGATGTACAAGATGATAGCACCTGAATCAAAGGACACAAACTGTGGAAAATGATACTGTTTGGTTCCATGACATGAGATGCACAGGACAATAGCAAATGATCCAACACCTGTGAGATGAACAGGGCATTACAAATGATTCCAAATTCGTGAGCTGCACAAGACTAAAGCATATGATTGCACCAACTCTAGATGCACAAGGAAGTAGCGTAAGACTCCTCTGACATGAGCTGGGCAAGATATTAGCATACACTTCTGCCCATGTAAGATACACAAGACAACAGCAAATGGTTCCATCACTAGGAGATGTAGCAGACAGCAGATGATTCCACTTCCATCAGATGCACAGGACAACAGCATATGACTCCGCCCAATCGAGTTGAACAAGACTCAGTTCAACAAGTGAGTCCACCTCGATGACACACACAACACCACAACAAACTACTTCAATTATTTGAAATGCACATGTCAACAGAGAATGATTTTTTCCTATATGAGACACGTGATACAGTAGTAACCCACATCATCTATATGAGATGCACAAGCCAAGGGTGTGTGGTACCACCAACATGTGCTGTGCTAAACTACAGGGGATGATTTCACCTATAGGAGACACACAGGACAATAGTGAGCGATTCCAGCTGTGTGAGATTATACAACAGTGTGGTTCCACTGACCTGAGACGCACAGGACAATGTTACAGGATTCTGTCTATATGAAATGCACACGCCAACAATGTATGATGTCATGGGTATGAGGCACAGTAGATTCTCCCGACGTGAAATCCTCATGACAATAGTGCATGCTGCCACCTAAGTAAGCTGCACCAGAAAACAGCACGTGATTCCACCTATGAGGGAAATAGGACAATAGCATATTCCAGAAAAATCAAATACACAAGAAAACATGAAATTGTTCTGCCTGTATGAAATACAAAAGACCATACTTAATGATTCCACCTATATGAGACTTGCAGTACAGTACCCGTATGATTCCGTGCACGTGAACTGCACAAGGCAGTAGTATGTGACGGCAACAAAAGGAGACCCATGAGAAAGTAGCAGGTGAGTCCACCTCTAAGATGCAAAGACAACAGACAATGATTCCACCCATAAGCAACCAGGCAAGAAAATAGCATATGATTTCAGCGACATAAGATGCACAAAACAGTGGTGAATGATCCCTGTTATATGAGACACGGAAGAAGTGATTGAGGGGCTGGAGAGATGGCTCAGCGGATAAGAGCACTGTCTGCTCTTCCAGAGGTCATGAGTTCAAGCCCCAGCAACCACACGGTGCCTCACAACCATCTATACTGGGATCTGAGGCCCACTTCTGGCACACAGGTGTACACGCAGATGGAGCACTCGTATATAAAATAAATTAATAAAATCTTTTAAAAAAGAAGTGATTGACCCTATATGATACACACCAGACAACAGCATATAAGTCCACCAACGCGACACACACTACAGTGGCATATGAGTTCACTGTTGTGAGATGCAGTCAACTCAGGACAGAAAGAGACAGCTGCCAAGGACTGAAGAGAGCAGATGACTGGGAGTTGTTGTTTAATGGATTCAAAGTTGTATGTTTGCTGGGCAGAGGCAGAGGCAGAGGCAGGTGAATTTCTGTGTTTTTGAGGCCAAGCTGGTCTAAATAGCAAATTTCAGGCCAGCTAAGGTAGCATGCCAATACCTTGTCTCAAAAAACAAACAAACAACAACAAAAGAAAAACCCAGCCAGCCTGGTCTACAAAGTGAGTCCAGAACAGTCAAGGCTATACAGAGAAACCCTGTCTCAAAAAAACCAAAAAAAAAAAAAAAAAAAAAAACCAAACCAAAAAAAAAGAAAAAGAAAAACCCAGAAGTTTTAGTTTTATATAGTGAAACATCTTGGACATGGGTGGTGGAAATAACTGACTATACTTACCAGCAAGTGGTTATCCTTTGTTTGTTGGTTGGTTTTTGTTTTTCAAGACAGCATTTCTTTGTGTAATAGCCCTAGCTGCCTGGACTCACTTTTGTAGACCAGGCTGGCCTCAAACTCAGAAGCTCTTCCTGCCTCTGCCTTGGGAGTGCTGGCATCAAAGGCGTGTGCCACCACGCCCCACTGTGATTATCCTTAACATTACTGAGTGATACACTTAAAATGGTGAAAGCAACACTGGGTGAGTTGTTGTGTGCTACAGTCTCCGTGCTCTGGAGGTTAGGGTGGGAGGGTTGCACAAGCTCAGAGGCAAGCCTGAGCTACATAGCAAGATCCTGTGTCAAAGAACAGGGGAACGTGACTAGACAGATGGCTCTATGGTTAAGTGCGTGTGTACTGCTCTTCCTGAGGACCTTAGTTCGATTCCTAGCACCCACACCAGGCACCTCACGACCACCTGTAACCAGTTATAGGCATCAGACACGTTTGTCTTCTGTGGCTCCTTTCCTAACCTGTAAAATCCTACACACAGAGACACACACAGTGTTAACGCGGGTGGGGGAGAAACCTACTCACAGTGGTGTTGGCAAGGGTGGGACAATCCACTCATAACTTTGACGGAAGCTTAAAATGATTCCTGCTTTCTAGATAGGGTTTCTCTGTGTAGCCCTGGTTGTCCTGGAACTCATTCTGTAGGCCAGGTTGGCCTCAAACTCAGAGATCTGCCTGCGTCTGCCTCCCAAATGATGGGACTAAAGGCATGTGCTGCTGCCGCCACTACCACCCTGCTGACCCCTCTCACTCAAACTTCTTAAAGGGCTGGTTAAAAATCACAATCACAGGCTGGGCAGGGTGGCGCATGCCTTTAATCCCAGCACTTGGGAGGCAGAGGCAGGTGGATCGCTGTGAGTTCGAGGCCAGCCTGGTCTACAAAGTGAGTCCAGGACAGCCAGGGTAACACAGAGAAACCCTGTCTCGAAAACAAACAAACAAACAAAGAATCACAACCACTGAAGGTATTGTAACCTTTGATTCAGCAATTCTAATTATAGGAGTTTATGTTTCCCTTTTAGCTGGGGATAGGAGCCAAGGCCTGCACATATAGACAAGCACTGTACCCCTGAGAGGCAGCCCCACATTTAAGAGTTTCTTTTAGCAAACTCCTTCATGTGTTCCAAGAAGTAGGACAAAGATACTTATTGCTGCTCTGTTTGTAACAGACCTGAGACAACCTGGTGTCTGTCAGTGTGACCTTCAGGGAACCAGGGTGTATCCACAACAGAGCACCATTCAGCCACTAAGTAGGATGAGACACATTTGCATATTCAAATATGCAAATGCAAATATGACATAAGCCTGAGACATAGCAAGAGGAATCGACACAGCATAAAGAAACACATGCAGTATGCCAGCATTTGTGTTGAGTAAAAAAATTAAATATACATGTGTGCATATATATGCAAGTACTCTCTATATATAATATATTGTAGCCTGTTTTAGAAAGAGAAATTCTGGTCAGTGTTGCTTGTGGAGAGAATAAATGACCTATTAGGATTGAAGTAGGGGAAGCCTTACTGAACACTGAACATTCTTCTTTTTTTTAATTTTTATTTATCATCATCATCATCATCATCATCATCATTATTATTATTATTATTATTTGGTTTTTTGAGACAGGGTTTCTCTGTGTAGCCTTTGCTTTCCTGGACTCACTTTGTAGACTAGGCTGGCCTCGAACTCACAGCGATCCACCTGCCTCTGCCTCCAGAGTGCTGGGATTAAAGGTGTGTACTACTATGCCCAGCTCTTCTTCTTCTTCTTCTTCTTCTTCTTCTTCTTCTTCTTCTTCTTCTTCTTTAAAAATGTTTATTTATTTTTATTTTATGTACATCGGTGTTTCGCCTGCATGTATGTGTGTGTGATAGTGTCAGATCTTGGAGTTACATACAGACAACTGTGAGCTGCCATGTGAGTGCTGGGAATTGAACCCGGGTCCTTCGGAAGAGCACTCAGCGCTCTTAACCGCTGAGCCATCTCTCCAGGCCCCTATTCTTCTTCTTTTAATCTTTTCAATAATTACTAAAAAACATTTTAATCAATAAAAGAAGCCAGGTGTGGTGGTACACACCTTTAATCCCAGCAGAAAATTTAATCCAGCAGTTTGAGACCAGCCTGGTCTACAGAGTGAATTCTAGGCCAAGCAGGGCTACGTAGTGAGATCCTGTCCTAAAAAAACAAATAAAATAACGACTAGATAATAATGGGAGAGTCAGGCTGGGGCTCTGTCCTGGGAGGGTATACACGCAGTGTAGCCCGCACACTTTCTCCCTCCACCGCCCTGCTGGGGAAACCCTGTTCCCACAGAACCTTATTACCCCCTGGTAGACATGCCTTTGCCCAAGGAATGCAGGCAGCGTAGGGCCCTCAAAGGCATTAAGCACGCTTTGAGACCTTCCATATTCTGACCACACCTGGTGAAGGTTGTTCATGGTTTTTCTATGCCTGCGTTTGAACCCTGAGCTATCTTGGAACAAAGGCGTCAGAGAAGCCCTGTAAAGGACTCTTCTCAGGCGCGCCGGAGTTCTCGGCTTCTTGTGAATCTCAAAACTGACTCAATTCCTCAGCAATCGGCAGGTCTTTGTAAGTAAAGTAGGAGGCCTGAGTTCAATGCCAGCACTACACAGACACAAAAAGAGATAGTAATGAGATACTAAAGAGATGGCTTAGAGGTTAAGAGCACTGACTGCTTTTCCAGAGGACCCAGGTTCAATTCCCAGCACCCACATGGCAGCTCACAACTGTCTGTAACTGAAAGAGCTGATACCCAGAGACATACATGCAGGCAAAACTCTAATGCATATAAAATAAAAATAAATAAATTATTTGAAAAAAAAAAAAGAATCCTTCTAACCATTTCTTTGGACTTAGCCTTCTTTACGATAGAGCTGGTTAACAGAAACCTGTCAGGCCTTT
>NC_140484.1:72097312-72136266 GCF_964271855.1 Acomys minous | reverse complement strand
GGGAATTGAACTCAGGACCTCTAGAAGAGCAGTCAGTGCTCTTAACCACTGAGCCATCTCTCCAGCCCCCGAGTCCCTCCTACTCTTTAATCCCTGTCAGCTGGGTTCTTGCTCCACCTCTTGACCTAGGGTTAACTTTATTAAATCCTGTGTGCAGAAAGCTCTTGGATTAAAAGGTGTGCACGAGGACTGGGCGAACCATACCATAATCTGTTTACAATAAACAGCAGCAAATTCTTGGATTAAAGGTGTGTATTCCAGTTCACAATCTTGGGGTTCACTATGGAATCAAATATCCTGAAACAGGTGTGCACCACCATTGCTTGACTCACATATAATAAAGAAGAAGAAGAAGAAGAAGAAGAAGAGGAGGAGGAGGAGGAGGAGGAGGAAGAGGAGGAGAAGAGGAGGAAGAGGGGGAGGGGGAGGGGGAGGGGAGGGGGAGGGGGAGGGAGAGGGAGAGGGAGGGGGAGGGGGAGGGGGAGGAGGGGGAGGGGAGAGGGAGGGGGAGGGGGAGGGGGGAGGGGGAGGGGGAAGGGGAGGGGGAGGGGGAGGGGGAGGGGAAGGGGAGGGGAGAGGGAGAGGGAGGGGGAGGGGGAGGGGGAGGGGAGAGGGAGGGGGAGGGGGAGGAGAGGGGGAGAGGGGGGAGGGGAGGGGAGGGGAGGGAGGAGGAGGAGGAGGGGGAGGAGGAGGGGAGGGGAGAGGGAGGGGAGGGGAGGAGGAGGGGGAGGGGAGAGGGAGGGGGAGGGGGGAGGAGGAGGAGGAGGAGGAGAAGCTATCTCAAAATCAAACACACAAGTAACACAATAAAGTGTAAAAGTAACTTTATTCACCTGTTTGAGTTGTTCTCTGGAAGGCTAACTGTCTCTTTCTGCTAGCCTAGGCCTAGTCCTGTAGGATTCTAGCCTCTGTACAATCTAACCTAGGCCTAGAATGTTTTAGCCTCTGAGACTTACTGCTGAATAAGCTCACCCTTATTTGTTCTTTCTGAGCTCTGGGCTGCCTGGTTCAACTCAGCTGTTCTGGCTCAGACTCTTCTCCCTGCTGATTTACTTAATCTGCCCTCTCCCCCCCCCCCTTCTCTCTCTAACTGACTCTTAAGTAGCTTCCCTTTCCTTTCTTTCCTCATGAGAGTTGGGCATGTCCTTTTCTGTCAACTCTTCTCTGATTCGTCACTTTTTCTGCCACTCAATTCGACATCACTTTCAAAGAGTGGATGCTTCCTTCTACAAACTTTACCTTTGTTTGGGATTAAAAGTATGTGCTACAATGCCTGATTTAAGCTTTTCTTTACCTGATACTTGCTCTATACCAGGCTGGCCTTGAACTCACATATGTTTGCCTCTGTCTCCTGGATTAAAGGGGTGTTGTATTCCAGCCCAATCACACAGACCTAAAAGGTCTTTGGATGTGATCTCCTGCCAGAACAGCCATGTTCTGAATTAACATTCCTCTACAACTTTTTCCTTTTCATTTAAGCTAAAAATTGTACACAGTTTAAATTTACAATAGAGACAATTATCAATCCCACAAACTTAACAGTCTGAACATCCTTAGGAAGATCCACTCAGCCACTGAGGCTCTGATCCTCCGTAAGTGCAGTCCTGATCGTCTGTCCGTCAACAACAGTCCATTTCAGCGTCACCGTTTTCTAGTCTGCCAGTCTGAGGGACTATCTGTTCTTCCTCAGCTGGTGTGTTAAGCTGGTACCACGCGGGGGACCTGCTTCCCGCATCATCTGCACTGCTATCTTTCTGCTTCTCTTCCTTGAGTCCTGACTTTCATTTGGAAGCCCCTCCCCCACCCCTTTCCACCTCCCCCCACCATCCCCCCTTCAGAGAGTGTTTCTCTGTGTAGCCCTGGCTGTCCTGAACTCACTTTGTACGCCAGACTAACCTCCATGCCAGTGAGCCAGACTTCTTGCCCATTATCAGTGGGCTCCCTGCCTTTGTCATCAGTTTCCTTAGGTGCCATGGACTCACAGTTAAGCATTTTCTGCTCTCTTAGTTCCTCTGTTGCTTGTCTCCAAAGCCTTTGTATCACCGTAGCTAATTTTTCTTGCTCTATAACTATATTTTTTAACCTTTTTTGAGAGGAGAAATATAAAGATTGCAATTGACAGTAGAGAGGAGTTTACTGCAGAGATCATAACTGCAATGAGCCCTGCAATGGCTTCTATAGCCTCAACTGCTATTCTTGTCCTCAAGGGATCTGAAATGGAGCTTCACATTTTTAATGCAGGAAAAGTCTGTCTATATAATTAAAAATGTCTTTTGGGTAGCTTGCTGTGATTCACTGTCTGAGAGGCTCCTGCATTGATTCTTTCTCCGCCTCTTGACCTAGGGTTAACTTTATTAAATCCTGTCTGCAGATAGCTCTTGGATTAAAGGTGTGTGTTAGAGCTCAGCCACACCAAATAAAAGACAGGTTTTTACAGTTCACAATCTCAGGGATCACATTGGGATAAAATGTCCCGCAACACTTCCCCCTTTTTGTCTAAGTAAAAGATGTTTTTTCTATCATCAACAAAAGATGTACTATCGGTGGGAGCACTGGGAGCACGAGCTCGGAGCAAGACTTCATGGGTTTCAGGAAAATGGCAGACAAGTCCTGGACATGGGGAAATCGCCATCTTTGATAAGACCAAGCTAAAGAAAACCCCAGACACAGGAGAACACCCTGCCGACCAAAGAGACCACTGAACAGGAAAAAAAGGAGTGAAATTTTCTAAAAGCCTAGGAGGATTTCCCCACTCCACCCCACCCTGTCGTCCCCAAGACCCCCTCATGATGCGGAGGAAGAGCCAACTATTTAGTCTTCAACCCCATCAGAGACCTCAGAAGGGTAAATATTTTCTGACTAAACAGGAAGTGCAGAGCAAGCAGCTTCTAACACTATAGAAAAGACAGAGACTGCTGGCAGCCTGGACAGTCATTCAAGGTTTCTCTATAAATGTGGAACATCATCTTCAGCCTTCTGGCTCAGAATATCTCACGGGCTTTACTATGAAGAAGGTATTATGAAGGACTTTTCCTACCTTGTCCTTGCAAAGCTTGGCAGTCGACTTTTCTGTATCCAGTTTGTCCAGTATTCTGTTGACAGTAGAAGCAAGGACATTTTCTTGCTTGCCACAATGAGGCCATCTCCTAAAAGAGATTTTTTTTTTGATGCTCATCATCGTCTTCAAAGTCAAAAGAAGATGCTGCCAGGAGCTGACATGTCTCATTGTCAAAAATTCTCAAATTAACAAGACATCTTTAAATGTCATATTCTACAGATCCCTGGGGTTTCTGAACACCATCTATCTATCTCTAGAATTACTAGTTTCTAGCTAAGTACTACTGATTAACTTAGAAAACTAGTACCTAACAAAACCACAAGTTTGATTGACTATTAGTTTGCAATTTTTTTTTTTTTTAGTTTTTCAAGACAAGGTCTCTCTGTGTAGCCTTGGCTGTCCTGGACTCACTTTGTAGACCAGGTTGGCCTCGAACTCACAGCAATCCACCTGCCGCTGCCTCCCGAGTGCTGGGATTAAAGGCATGTGCCACCACGCCCAGCTAGTTTGCAATTCTTAATTATCTTAAATAGCTTGTGATAGTAGCTTTCAAAAGACTAGAACTTCACATTGCATTTTTAAGAATTACATAGTACAATACCTTAAAAGGAGTTAATACATAGTATGCTATACCTAAAAGATAATCTTAATTTTGTATCAATATACAAAGATTTATAAGAGTAGATTCAATGATCTACCCCTTTTTGCTATTGGTCTTATGTATTTCTATATCCTCCCTTTTGTCTAAATAAAAAGGAAAAATTTTAACTCTAATATAGTAAAATTACTTTCAATAATGAAGCAATTTTCCAAGATTTTCATAATGTCCAGCACAGTTGTATTTGGTAGTCTTAGGATTAAATTTTTTTTGTGTGTGTGGTGGGTTTTTTTGCGGGGGGGGGGGGGCAGGGGTGAGACAGGGTTTCTCTGTATAATAGCCTGACTGTCCTGGATTCCCTTTTGTAGACCAGGCTGGCCTCAAACTCACAGCAATCTGCCTGCCTCTGCATCCTGAGTGCTGGGATTAAAGGCGTGCATCTTTACTCCCAGCAGGCGTTATTTGGGCAATTCCAGTCTTTGGGGTTTTTTGTTTTGTTTTGTTTTTCCTGAGACAGGGTTTCTCTGTGTAGCCTTGGCTGTTCTGGATTTGCTTTGTAGACCAGGCTGGCCTCAAACTCACAGTGATCCACCTGCCTCTGCCTCCCAAGTGCTAGGATTAAAGGTGTGCGCCACCACGCCTGGCTTTTTTTTTTTAAAGGTATTTGGTTTTTGTTGTTGTTATTTATTATGTACACAGTGCACATCAGATCATAGTATAGATGGTTGTGAGCCACCATGTGGTTGCTGGGAGTTGAACTCAGGACCTCTGGAAGAGCAGCTGGTGCTCTTAACCGCTGAGCCATCTCTCCAGCCCCAGTTCCAATCTTTGTAGTCAGTATATTTAACAGTCCAGCTAGCCAGCAACAGCACAGGGAGCAGCAGTCTTCTTTCTCTAAGCCTCCCTCAAAACGTCTCTCTTCCTCTCTCTAGGCTCTAATATTTATACTGTCTCCTGAGCCCTCAGAATTCCACTAACTACAGCTGGCAAAGACCATGCTCCTTTCCAAGCCACATGAGGCTGTTGCCTGGGATTACAAAGTCACCATCAATTTTCCCAATAATTGTGTAGCACGTGGCTGCTAATGATGTTGGTCATAAATATGATAACATGGCATCTAATAGAAGTGTTAGATCTAAATCATTTTAAAGAGTCTATTATTATTATTATTATTATTATTATTATTTATTTTTTTTTTTTGGTTTTTCGAGACAGGGTTTCTCTGTGTAGCCTTGGCTGCCTGAACTCGCTTTGTAGACCAGGCTGGCCTCGAACTCACAGCGATCTGCCTGCCTCTGCCTCCCGAGTGCTGGGATTAAAGGTGTGCGCCACCACGCCCGGCTTTTAAAGAGTCTATTATTTCTTATGGAATGCATTCCCCATTCATCAAACAAATATTAAGTAACTAGCCTACCCCAAAATAGAATTATTCCCCAAGATTGGAAGGGATTGGTGTTGGCTGTGATAGAATCTGGTCAGCAATTACAATGGTTATTGTGGGGGAAGGATGAAGCCATGAAAACAGAACACTGAGATAGAGCAAGGAGGATAAATGTGAAAGATCAGTTGCTTGGTGAAGGGCGTTATGCTGATCTAACGATGTCATTATAGAACACTGTTTCTTGGCAGCTTTAAGAGCTTGGGATACGGTTGATGAGCCTTGGAAAAGATCTATTTTGTTTACTAAGACAACACAAGGCCCTAGAGATTGGTTTCAGCTGTAAACAAAGCCATAACAAACCCTGATGCCAGAGAGATGGTGACAGAGACCTTGGCTGATGATTAAACCCTGGGCCTCATGCTTTTTTTTTTTTTTTTTTTTTTTTTTTGGTTTTTTGAGACAGGGTTTCTCTGTGTAGCCTTGGCTATCCTGGACTCCCTTTGTAGACCAGGCTGGCTTCGAACTCATAGCGACCCGCCTGCCTCTGCCTCCCGAGTGCTGGGATTAAAGGAGTACGCCACCACCACCCAGCTGCCTCATGCATATTTGGCAAGGCTATTACTGAGTAGCTCCCACCTCCTTACAGGAAGTTGTGGTGGGTCAGTGCCTTTAATCCTAGCACGTGGGAGACAGATAGATTGATGATGCCACCAGAGCTACATAGTAAGACTCCTCTTACCCTTTTTCTCTTTCCCTCTTACACGCACGCACACGCACGCAAGCACACATGTGTGAGCAGCGTGTCTGTCACCTCTCAACTCTGTTGTCTTGGGGATTTAGTTTGTTTGTTTGTTTGTTTGTTTTGATGTATGAGTGCTCTATCTGCATGTGTGCCTGTACTCCAGAAGAGGGCGTCAGATCCCATTACAGATGGTCATGAACCACCATGTGGTTGCTGGGAATTGATCTCAGGACCTCTGGAAGAGCAGCCAGTGCTTTTAACCACTGAGGCATCTCTTCAGCTTTAGGGATTAAGTTTCTAACACATGAACTCCGAGGGATACACTGATAGTTTACTTAACAAATAAGATAATTACCAAAATTGAGAAGGCTTGAAGGATGAAAATTAATTTGATATTATATAAATAAAGATATTATGCTGACATTATTTTTGTATGTTATTTAAAATGTAAAAAAAATCTGGCCTGGAGAGATGGCTCAGAGGTTAAAAAAGCATCGTCTGTTCTTCCAAAGGTCCTGAGTTCAATTCCCACAACCACATGGTGGCTCACAACCATCTATAATGAGATCTGGTGCCCTCTTCTGGCCTGCAGGCACACATGCAGGCAGAACACTGTACAAATAATTAATAAATAAATAAATCTTTTTTTAAAACTTCCAGGCATAGTGGTATACATCTGCAATTCCAGCATATGGAAAACAAAGACAGAGGATTGCTTCATGTTCAAGGCTAGCGTGGTCTACAGAGCAAGTTCCAGGCCAGCTGGCCTCAAAAATTAAAATAAAATGGAAAGAACTAGATATTGCCAAGAACTATTTTCCCCCTTAAAACAGGCTTTTATCATCTTGTAGCTAGTGTAACAAAAGCTATGACAGGACCCACAAAGGACACAGCTACATTTTAATAACATTTTATTTCCTTTAGACATTTTTGACTATTTAATTGTACTAGATTTCCCTAGAGTAGTAACATACCATCAAACTATTTTTTCATTAGTTCATTTTGAAAGCTTCCAAAAAGAGGATGGTGGGAGCGAGGAAGGCAGCAAGGGGAGAACGAAAGGTATATACTGCAGAAACCAACTTGAATGTCAAAAAATACAGTTTTCTTGTGATGCTGGGGCTAGAGCCTAGGGTCTTTCACATGCTGAGCAAGTCTCTACCACTGGGGGTAGCTCAGGGTTAGAGCATGTGCAAGACCCCGGGTCCTCCCCAGCACCACAGAACCAAACCAAGCAATAACTCAGAGACTTGGCATTTACTGAAGGCATAGAATCAAAAGGCTCAGCACTGCAGGCTCAGTGCTACAGGCTCAGCGCTGCAGGCTCAGTGCTGCAGGCTCAGGGTTGCAGGCTCAGGGCTGCAGGCTCAGCACTGCAGGCTCAGTGTCAGGCTCAGCTCTGCAGGCTCAGCGCTGCAGGCTCAGTGCTGCAGGCTCAGTGCTGCAGGCACAGGGTTGCAGGCTCAAGGCTGCAGGCTCAGTGCTGCAGGCTCAGTGTTGCAGGCTCAGTGTTGCAGGCTCAGTGTCAGGCTCAGTGCTGCAGGCTCAGAGCTGCAGGCCTGCAATCCCAGCATTTGCCAAGCAAAAGCAGATTTATCAGGAAACCAAAGCTAGTGTTGGCTGCATGCTGGGTGCAAAGCCGGCCTGGGTTACATGAAGCCCTATCTCAAAACCCAAAAAGGCAAACATACACAAGGAAGCCAGCATTTATTAATGTTCAGATGAAAAATTGACCATGTTAAACAAGCTATCTCTGCTTTTGACAGCCAAGACAATGTCCTTACAACACCACTTCCCTTTTGGTGTTGGGTTGTCCCCACATGAATTATCTTGTTCTTACCAAAAGTTCCCCCAAGTGGCCACTGAAATTCAAAACTGTCCCTGGTGAAAGTTTGCCATTAGAGCCACTAGGCTAAAAGTTAATATAGTCATGAGAAACATAAGAACATTGAGCTTGGTGCACAGGCCTGGAACCCAACTGCTTTAGAGGATGAAGCAGGAAGATCAAATGTTCAAGGCCCTCCTAGAGTGAGTTCAAGAACAGCCTGAGCAATTTAGTAAAAGCCTGTCTCAAGATGGAAAGAAGAAAGTGGGGCTGTGGATTTGGCCCAAAGATAGCCCACTTGGCTAGCGTACGTGAGGCCTTAGTACAAAGAAAAAGAAGAAGCATCAGCATGCAGCGGCAGGTCGTGACGCCCTGCTGAGTGAGATAAGGACCCTAAAGATGGTGCCCAGGCAACCTTGAGTTTCCAGGCTAAAGACTCAGAATCACTCATCACAGCCAGAAAAGCAAAATAAGACAAGCCAGAACAAAACTCCTGATTATGAATAGATGAAATGAAAGGATGGGTGTGCAGACACACAAACAAAACTAAGAATTTCTTAGGGTTTTGAATAGTGCCCTGAGCAAAGTTAGCAGAAAACCAAAACCAAAACAAAATTAAAAACCTGGTTCAAGAATATACTCTTGCCAATGGGCAGGGTATTCTCCACAGTTGAGTGGAGAGTGGGGACTGACTTTCACACGAACTCTGGTGCCTCATATTTGACCATGTCCTCTGGATAGGGAGACCTGTTGGCACTCAGGGGAAGGATAGCAGGCTACCAGGAAGAGACTTGATACCCTATGAGCATATACAGGGGGAGGAGGACCCCCTCAGTCACAGACATAGCGGAGGGGAGTAGGGGGAAAGTGGGAGGGAGGGAGGAATGGGAGGATACAAGGGTGGGACAACAATTTAGATGTAATATGAATAAATTAAAATATAATTAAAAACTAAAAAAAAAATTTAAAGAATATACTCTTGCTGGGGGCTGGGCACACCTGTAATCCCAGCAATCAGGGAGGCAGAGGCAGGCAGATCTCTGTGAGTTCAAGGCCAGTGTGGTCTACAAAGTGAGTCCAGGACAGCCAACATTACACAGGGAAACCCTGTCTCAAATAAACAAAACAAAAAAAGAATATACTTTCAATTATACAGCCTCTGGAGAAGGTTGTAGGACTTACTAACTCTTGTCTGATGGAAAGATGTGTCAAAAATAATAAAAATAAAATAGGGGGCTGGAAAGATGTATCAGTGGTTAAGAGCACTGACTGCTCTTTCAGAGGACCCAGGTTCAAGTCCCAGCACTCACATGGCAATCTGTAACTCCAATTCTAGGGGACCTGATGTCTTCTTCTGGCTTCCTCAGGCACTGTATGAATGTGGCATGCACACATACATGCAGACAACACACACACAAAATTATATATACATTTATATATAGGGTCATTTGAATGAAAACATTTGCATACTTAGTTCCCAGTTGATGAACTGTTTGAAAAAGATTTGGAGGTGTGGCCTTGTTAGAGAAAGCACGTCAGTAGAGTGGGCTTTGAGGTTTCAAACATTCACTCCAGGCCTGCCGTTCTCCCTCTCTCTCTCTCTCTCTCTCTCTCTCTCTCTCTCTCTCTCTCTCTCTCTCTCTGCCTGCTGCCAGGGAATCAGGATGTACAGCTCTTAGCTACTTGTAGGCTCAATTTTCTTGTTTGTTTGTTTTTGTTTTGTTTTGTTTTTGAGACAGGGTCTCTCTGTGTTGCCTTGGCTGCCCTGGACTCGCTTTGTAGACCAGGCTGGCCTTGAGCTCACAACGATCCGCCTGCCTCTGCCTCCCAAGTGCTGGGATTAAAGGTGTGTGCCACCACGCCCAGCTCAATTTTCTTAATAATTATATTTTATTATGAATTTATCAAACAAGCGTACCTCCCTTATAACCCGACTAGTATAAACCTGAGGAAAAGAAGATTAAAGAACACAAAAATGGAACCTTCTGGGTATCAGTTCCCAGGAACAACTCTCCTGGGGCCATCAGCAGAATTTCTTCTGCTAGAACCTGAAGCAACGGTTACCCAGAAGCTGGAGCTTCTGCCAAGGCTTGGAGCAGCAGCCAAAGCCTGGAGCCCCGAAGCCTTCACTAGAGCAGTTCTCTTGAGGAGTGTCTCCATAGCCAGCGATGAACAGTCACCCAATCCCAAGTCTCCAAAGGCAGCCCTCTTCCTTTTTTTTGGCTCACATTTTATATCTCCTCTCAGAATTTGTTCAAGAATGTTTTTCAGCTGCTAACAGCCAAACTCCCCCCACAATTGGCTCGACTTCTAACGGGATGAACATCACCTGCTCTCTCACAGGTCTGTCCCTCATCCCACATGTGAGATCTAAACAAAAAAACATGTTTATCTCTCCACCAGCTGCTTCTCCTGCTCCACCTGCTCCGCATCATGATGACAATGATGACGCACCCTCTGAAACGACAAGTACGTCGTCCCCAATTAATGCTTTCTTCTATAAGCTGCCTTAGTCATGGTGTCTCTTCAAAGGAATGGAACAAATAGTACTATGACTCTCTCTCTCTCTCTGAGCTGGGTGTGTGGTGGCGCATGCCTGTAGTACCAGCACTAAGGAGGCAGAGGCAAGTGGACCTCTGTGAGTTTGTGGCCAGCCTGGTCTACAAAGTGAGTTCAGGATAGCTAAGGCTACACAGAGAAACTCTGAAAAAACAAACAAGCAAGCAAACAAACAAAAAACCCAAACTACAGGGTTTAGGAATACGTAGTAAGAGATTCCAAAACAAAAACGGAAAAATAAAGATGGGGATTAATCTTGGTAAATCACATGCTCAGGAGAACTTATTACAGGATTTGGGGCTTGTTGTTTGATCAAAAAAATATTTACTCTAGGTTGTACTGTTAGGAAGTAGGATTTTTTTTTTTTTGAGACGATTTCTCTGTGTAGCCTTGGCTGTCCTGGAACTTATTATGTAGACCAGGGTGGCCCATCTCAGAGATCTATCTGCCTCTGCATCCTGAGTGCTGGGATTAAAGGCGTGGGCCACCATAACCAACTTGAATAACTATTTTATTTTTATGTGTATGAGTATGTTTTGCCTCCATGTATGTCTGTGTGTGCACCACATGAGGACCCCAGAAGAGCATGTTGGATCCCTTGGAACTGGAATTACAAAGAGCTGTGAGCTGCCATGTTGGTGATGGGAACTGAACGACGGTCCCGTGCAAGAACATCTGAGCTGTCTCTACAGCACCAAGAGGTAGGAATAGTTGTTACTTATAATGGAAGTTTTGGTTTCTTTAAAAACTCAGCTATGTTATATAAGCATGTTTTTTTGTCTTAATCCCAGGCGTGGGATATGGGGGCTGCTCCAGTTTGTCCACAGCTGATAACTGTCTCATGAGAGGGCACGTGACCTTTGTCAGTTGGGAACTGCCTCGTGCAGGGGCATGGTCTTCGCCAGTTGGAATAAATAAATGCCAGACCCATAGAAAGACTGGGGGGCCCCAAGACAGAAGAATGCGATGCCCAACTCCTCACCTCCCCCCCCCCCCCGATGCTCCTGGTTGCTGTTGATGCAGTGGGATGAGAAGAGGTTGCAGTTATCCTGATGATGGAGATTGGTGTTGCCTCAAAGAAGCTGCTGACCCTAAACAGCAGGAAGTAGCCAAAGAGAACTCTGCCCCTTCTCCCACTAACCTTCCTTCTTGCCTACCTGATGTTGAGGTATTAGAAAAGACTGGGGTGGAGAAGGGAGAAAGAGGTATAAGAGACTGCAATAAATTAAACTAAAGAAAAAAAAAAGTAGCACCTACAGTTACTGGTTATCTTAGTAATGATTATGGAGGCCAAGCATGTAGCTTAGTTTATAGAGTGCTTGCCTAGCATGAACAGATGCCTGGATCTGAACCACATAAGCTGGGTGTGGTAGCCTGTACTTGTAATATCACTTGGGAGGTAGGGACAGGAGTTCAAGGTCATCATCCTTGGCTGTATATCAAGTCTGAAGCCAGTCTGGGATGCATGAAGCAACCATCTCCTCCTCTCCCTCCTCAATATTATCTACAAGTTGGGAGGGGTGAGGCAGGGCTAAAACAGTATCTGTAAAGTGCGGGGTCTCTGAGGCCTTCACCAGTCTGCCGAGAGAAGGTCCAAGGGGAGGCAGGAAGGCAGTTAGGTTCAGCCAGGATCAGTAGCCAATGTTGGTTCAGACTTGGAAAGTCTGGCCCTAAGTGCTTTATTTTAGGCATGGCACAATTGGGTGGAAACCATTCTGGTGATTAATTAACTCAAACCCATGTGTTCACAGCAAAGCACACGTAAACCTCAGGGGAGATGCAACTACATCAAAACTCTGTAAAGTCCATAAAGGTTCTAAAGACTGACTAGGAAAAACAAACTTATGGCTCTCTTTGGGGGATGATCAGGTGCCAGAAAAGTCTCCAGCCAAGGTCACCAGGCTAGTACACATCTGCTTCCAGCCTTCTGGGCAGATAGCAGGTATAGCTTTCCTTCCCTTGAAGGAACGACCTTAAGGTTTAGGCTCCCCCAGGGCTTATCTGTGACCACAAAGACAACACAGGGCCCCCCACAGGCCCCTCACCACCACTTGCCTCCTACAGTAAAGAATCAGAAACACTGTGTAGGAGATGGTTATGTTTGCTTATTTTGTGTTCAGATATGATGATGGAATAGCTTTATTTTTTCCCCCCACCAGAGCATGAGTTTGTCTGAAATTGCTGTTTTCTGAAATTGTGCTGAACTGGACACCACCACTGTTGTGCCCTCTGGTACTCAGGTGGAAGGGTGTCCACAACTCTGAGGGCTGGGAAGGTATCCCAGCCCTGAGGTGGGACAGTTTCCGAAGGATTTCCTGAGGCACGAGAGCCCAGGAACCTCACAGCTCTGAGAGGAGGCCTCCTCAACAGAGACTACGCAGCTCCCAGGGGAGAGTCGCCCCAAACCCTGAGGAGCGGAGGAGCCTTGGAGCCTGCGCTCTGCTCCTTTTCATGTCTTCTTCCTTCTCTTCATTTCTTCTTCCAATGAGTGAGTCACAGCAGGCAGTAAATCTCTTAAAAGAGATTTATTGGGGGCTAGAGAGATGGCTCAGAGGTTAAGAGCATTGTCTGCCCTTCCAGAGGTCCTGAGTTCAAGTCCCAGCAACCACATGGTGGCTCACAACCATCTATAATGTGATTTGATGCCTTCGCACTGTATATATAATAAATAAATACATACATAAATAAATCTTAAGAGACAGAGAGAGAAACAGACAGACAGATTGATTGGAGGGACAAATCAAATCCAGGAGTGGCTGCCTCTGCTCCTGGGAGAAGACAGTGGTAACCTGGGTAGACACAGCCTCTATATAAGGTTTCTTAGGAGGCAGAACTTTCTGGGGCAGGCATTTCCAGAGTGTGGATTGGTGGGATTTCAAGCCTGAGCTGGGGGAAGCTCAGGGATTGGCAGGCTTTTGTCCAGACTTCTCATCCCAAATTAGCATAATCTGTGGTGAGTCCTACTGCTGAGGAGCTGGAGATGGCAGTTACAGAGATCTGGGGGTAGGGTGCAGCTGGGCTGCTGGAGCTTTCTCAGGCAGAGTTCTGGCCACTTTCCTGCCTTGATGGGTAATAAAGTTTACAATGTGTCCAAAATTTACAAAGAGTTCATTGTAAAGGCAGTAGGCTGAAGCAGAAATGATTGTTGTCATCATGGCAGTGGCAACAGGCTTTCTTTCTCCTCCTCCTCCTCCTCCTCCTCCTCCTCCTCCTCCTCCTCCTCCTCCTCTCTTTTTTTGTTGTTTTTTTGTTTGTTTGGTTGGTTGGTTGGTTTGGTTTGGTTTTGGTTTTTCGAGACAGGGTTTCTCTGTGTGTATCCCTGGCTGTCCTGGACTCACTTTGTAGACCAGGCTGGCCTCAAACTCACAGGGATCCACTTGCCTCTGCCTCTCGAGTGCTGGGATTAAAGGTGTTCGCCCGGCTGGCAGCAGGCTTTCTGAGTCAGGAAAGGTGTCTGGGTTTTCTTTAACTGTCTGCTGAGGGAGGCATAGTCACCATGGACAGCTCCCATGGCAGGAAAGATGTAACCAGTAGGTTGAGGCAGGAGTAGTCACAATCCTCCTGCTGAGGCGCTGACAAGAGCCGCCATTTTGTCTCCCCAGGGCGAGGAGGGGCTGACTGCCCTGAGGTGGGGAGGAGGGCTGGCAGCGAGCCACCTGAAATTTTAGTGGCCCAAGGCTCATAGCTCTTGGGGATGATGATTCAGTGGGCTGAAGGACTGGCGTGGGGGGCAGTGGGCTCCCCGCAGATTGAGGATAGTAGGGTGTCACAAGGCTGGGGAAGGCGGGGGGGGGGGGGGGGGAGGGGGGGATGAGGTGGGGGGGTTGGGGGGAGTGAGCGACACAGTGGATAGCTGAAGCAGCAGACCGCCACAGCTTGGAGACGGACCGCCATGGCTTTGGGGCAGGCTACTATCGCTGCCCCAGGCCGAGGACTGAGGCAGGGCACCACAGCTTTGATCGAGCCTCTGCCAAGGCAGCGGGGTTAAGAAATCCCTACAATCACAACTTCACACTGTTGGTGCAAGGCCGTGTCCTGGCAACACCAAGGCTTTGGGGAGAAGAGTGAAAGACAGCTGCCAGCAACTGTTTTTTCTTTTTCACTGTCACACTTGAGGGAAAAATAGAATTGGCAACCTCCTTTTGGCAGAACATGAAGTCTCCCACTTACTAGAGAGACATTTCTAACATCTTCTAACAGGTCCACTTTGTTCCTTCATACCTCTACCTGTCCACAGCAAACACTTACGTTTGCGCATGTGCACGCACACATGCACGCACCCATACACACACACACACACCACTAAGCCATAAGAGAACCAACCAGACCCAGAAAGAGTAGCTTCTTTTTTTTTTTACTTTATTTAATTTTGTGTGCATTGGTGTGAAAGTGTCGGATCCCCTGGAACTGGAGTTACAGACATTTGTGAGCTGTCATGTGGGTGCAGAGAACTGAACCTGGATCCCCTGGAAGAGCAGCCAGTGCTCTTAACCGCAGAGCCATCTCTCCAACCCCCCCCCCCCCCTAGAAAGAGTAGTTTTGCCCAGATCTTCCAGTTTAGCTGGAAACAGGGTTGAAACTAGAATGCTGACTTGGTTTTCATTTCCTTCCTTCCTACCTTCCTCTTTGTTTCTTTTTTCTTTTCCAGACAGGGTTTCTTTGTGCAGCCCTGTCTGTCCTGGAACTCGCTGTGTAGACCAGGCTGGCCTCAACTCAGAGGTCCACCTGCTCTGCCTCCTGAGTGCTGGGATTAAAGGCGTGCATGACCACTGCCCGGCTTGCCTTTGGTTTTCCATCATGCAAAACCCCTTCCAGACATTGGGGCAGGCTGTTAAACATCTCAGGTATCCGCTTCTAAGTTGATTTAAGAACACAAGACCTTCTCCTGTTCACCCTGTTCACAGCACGCTCTATCTTCTCTCTCCGCTTTTGGTGTTCCATGGTGGTCCCATGACAGCTGGGATCCTAAGATCTTCGAGAGCCAGTCTAGCCCTATGCTTTCAACCCCCATATCCCTGCCTAACGGTTCTCCTTTGTTTCGACTTAGGTAAGACTATATAGCCCGGGATCGTCTGGAACTCAGGATCTTCCTGCATCAGCCTCCAGGGCTAAAATTAGAGTCATTGAAGCTGGACGTGGTGGCACAGAGAGACCCTGTCTTGAAAAACAACAACAACAACAACAAAAATTAGAGTCATTGAGTGGCTCAGGTATCTACCCTTCTCTCTGCCTGGAACTCTCCACTCCATCCCTACACAGGCGATTCTTTTCACTATCCTTGTTACGTCTTCTAACCACTGACACTTCCTCTTGCAGCCCTCCGGCCTCGTTGGAGAACTTTCTTTGGTTTTTACTGACTGGTATCCCTATCGTCGGTCAAGTGCACTGGGCTAGGGTGGGAAAACCATGCCCAGTGTCCAGCCTTCTGTGCTGGCCTTTCACGCCAATGAAGCGCCCCTCGAGCTGAGACAGTTGCGGTCTTCACGACCCTGGGAGCTTTCTTAACCCGGGTTCCAGACTCCACCAGAAGCCACTCCCCCCCCCCCCCCCCCCCGCCCGCACGGCCGACAGCAACAGCATCCGACGACTGCGCATGCTCCAGTTGTAGCTCCCCCCCCCCCAGACCCCGCCCCCGGCCTGCCCGCGCCTGCGCAGCTGCCCGCGCCGGCTTCCGGGTTGAGACAGGAGCGATGGGGCGGAGGGTGGACGTCGCGGAGTAGCGGCGGCGAGTGGGCGTGTGCGCCGAGCGGTCGGGCGCCCGCGCTGGAGTCGCGGGGTCTCCGGGAGCCGGTCCCGGGCGCGGAGAGATCCTTCGACTGCCACCGGCGTCTGCTCACTGGGCATGTCGGCCGAGGCTTCTGGCCCAGCGGAGGCTGCGGCCGAACGCCCAGAGTCCCCTAAGCCCTCGGGTGTGGAGCCTGGCTCCCCCTCGTACAGTCTGAAGCCCCTGACCCCGAACAGCAAGTATGTGAAGCTGAACGTGGGCGGCTCGCTGCACTACACCACGCTGCGCACCCTCACGGGGCAGGACACCATGCTCAAGGCCATGTTCAGCGGCCGCGTGGAAGTGCTCACAGACGCGGGAGGTATGCGTGCCGCCGGTACACGTGCTGCCCTCCAGCCTCCCCCCACCCCGTTCCATCTTATCTTTTCCTTATTCAGAGTCTCCCCCCCCCCCCTTCCCCGTCCTTTTACTTTAGCAGTACCCTCTGCCAAGCGCTCCTTTGCGGTTCTCTTCTCCCTGCAGTCCAGAAAAGCCTAGGAACCAGCTCTGCGTCAAGCAGCACCCCTCAGACAACCTTTACCACTTAATTCCCACTGCCCAGCCGTTTGTTTGCCTTCCTACCTTATAACCGCCAGCAAGCAACCTGGAGAACCGAGAGAAGTGTGTGTGTCTGGCGCTAACACAAGTTCCTGCACTGTAGAGGGAGGAATCATCTATGAACGCAGAGGTGGAGGAGGAGGCTGCTTTGGGTTTACCAGGGACCTGAGTGAAGGAAGGGGGCGGCAGGTGAACCTTATTAACCTTCTCAGAGTGTTGCCTTTAAAGTTGGGACCCACCTGCTGCAGTCTAGCCTTAAAGGAGAGGGCTTAACAGAGATTATGGAAGCAAACACTTAGGGTGAAGTTCAACTTTCCAACACTGAAGATGAAAATCTCGGTTATTTGATACGTGTTTGTGAAGCTGCAGTGAGGGCTAGAGAAAGTTTGGTAAAGGCACCTGAGGAGTCAGTCCGATGTGTGGAGACTGGATGGGAGTCAGTAGACAAGAAAATCATGTGTAATCACAGAGTAGCTTCTTTGAATAATGTTGCTACTACTTTGTTGTGGTGAACTGGAGGGGTCAAGTGGACATTTTCATTATGTGAGATAGTTAAAATTATTACAAGGGGTTAAATTTATTGATAAGGTTCACTTGCTGAGGAGAGAGAGCTTTGCGGCACATGCCTGTAACGCTAGCACTCAGTCTGGGCTACATGAGATCATGCCTTAAAAACAACTTTCCCATGGTGAGAGCCTTCTGACTGTCCAGCACACATTTGGGAGGAAGTTACTTTGTGACAGCTGTGTGCATGACTCCCTGGAAAGAGTTTTCGAATGTGGCGGAGGTTTGTAACAAATAAGTTTTAAGGCTTTCTTTTCATTTTCCCCACTCTAGACACTGTTTCTCTGTGTAGTTCTGGCTGCCTTGAAACTCACTCTGTAGACAGGCTGACCTTGAACTCACGGAGATCCCCCCTAGTGCTGGGATTAAAGGCGTGCTGCATCACCACCTGGCATATTTAGGTTTTCTAAAAATGTATTAGCTTCAGTCCCTGCCCCCACCAAGCCATTTTTCCTTTTTCCTTTTTCCACCCCACCAGGCTGGGTGCTGATTGACCGGAGTGGCCGACACTTTGGTACAATCCTCAACTACCTGCGGGACGGGTCGGTGCCACTGCCTGAGAGTACCAGAGAGCTTGGGGAGCTGCTGGGTGAAGCCCGATACTACCTGGTACAGGGCCTGATTGAAGACTGTCAGGTGGCGCTGCAGGTGAGACTCCCACCCCCCCTTCTGTGTCCCTGGGCTCCATCAGTTAGCTAGTACGACAGGAGAGAGATGCAGCCTAGACAGCCTGCCTCAAACTGGACCACTGTCCTCCGCAGCATCCCTGCCGGGCCCCACTAGCAACTGGTGTTAGGACTGTTGTCATTAGAAATACCTGCTCTGAGCTCAGGCTGGTGGTGCACTCACACCTTTAATCCCAGCACTCAGGGAGGCAGAGGCGGCTGGATCTCTCTAACTCCAGGCCAGTCTGGTCTACAAAGCCAGGACCACACAGAGAAACCCTGTCTGGAAAAAAGGAAGACCTGCCGCCCTGCTCTGTGCTTGGAGCTATTCCTGCTCAGCTTCTGATGCCGCCAGTGACATCATTAAACACAGCCCTGTTCCTTCTCTTCTTTGTTCACAAGTCTTGAGTAGCTCTCTAGGCCAGCTTGGGGATCTCAATTTATAGAATTAAATTTTTTTCTTTTTCTTTTCTTTTTTCTATTTTTTTTTTTTTTTTTTTGAGACAGGGTTTCTCTGTAGCTGTGGCTGTCCTGGACTCTCTGTGTAGACCAGGCTAGCCTCGAACTCAGAGATCCAACTGCCTCTGCTTCCCTGAGTGCTGGGATTACAAGAGTGCAGAGGGCTACCACGCCTGGTTTATTATTTTTTTTAAAGATTATTGTATTTTGTTTTATGTGTATGAGTATTTTCCTGCACACACACACACACACACACATATATATGTGCACCGTGTCATTTTGGTGCTGGGGATTGAAACCCAGTCCTCTAGAGGAGCAGCCAGTGCTCTTAACCACTGAGCCATCTCTCCAGCGCCCGTGATTAAAATTCTTTTATTTCTTATTATGTGCGTGCGTGCGTGCGTGCCACACTGGAACACTTGTGGAGGTCAGTCACAGGACAGCTTTCCACCAGTTCTCTCCTCTTTGACTGTTGCATTCTGGAGATAAAGCACTGGTCACCAGGTTTGGCTACTGGGCCATCTCTGCAGCCTGTTTTCACTGTGTCACAGTTTAGTTGGGATCTCATAGCCATTGTGATCTGGTCCTGCCTTGGAAGGCAGCCCCCCCCCAGCCCCCACCCCCCACCCCCCCCACCCCCCTACCCCCCCTCACCTTCCAGCCCCTCAGGGCTTCTTTATTTTTGGTTTCTTTCCTCAAACAAAGTGTCAAAGAAATGGAGCCATACTCCATAAACAGGCCTGGGGCGGTCCAGGCCTCCCCATCTGCGCTCCTCTACCCCTGTGGGCTCAGTGGATTCCATCAGGTCCCCTCAGGATCCAGGCCACCTCTGCTTTGCCTAGTAACAAGCCAGTTAGTTGCTGCCTCTAGCGTTCTGCTTTCATGTTCCAAAAGATAAGAAAAATAAATACACTGTAGTAAATATTAATCCAGTCTTTTGTATTGTTCAGGGTTTTTGTAATAATACAGTAATAGATTGTAGTTGTGTGTCTTGAATGCGAGTTGTAAATTAAGTGGAGATTGAGCTGCTTTTCTCTCAGGGAATGCTTATTGGTTTTCATTTTTTTATTGTGTTTATTTGCTTGATGAGGGTATGGGTACAAATGAGAATAAGCTGCAGCATATATGTGAAGGTCAGAGGACTACTCCCTCCTTCCGCATCCTGTACCTCCAGCAACAACCAGTAATTAAGCCAGATGCCTTCTTTGTACCATACAGGCCCTGGGGATTGAACTCAGGCCTTCAGGCTTGCTGGCAAGCTATTTTACCCACTGAGCCACCTCACTGGTCTGCTTATTGGCTCTTGAAATCCAAAAGTACAGAATTCTTGTGGACAATATACATATTTTTCAAGCTTTTTATCTGTAGCTCATAGAAAAAATTTCATTTTGTGCTTGTACAATTCAAGGCATTTTGTGAAAGAGTGCAGTTAATAAAATGTCCCTTTGTATATTTCTTCCTTTGCTCCTCCTTCCCTCTCTCTCTCTCTAATGTTTGAGAGAGTTGCCATGTAGCAGTTTGAACAGTACTGAATTAGATTTTTTTTTTCAATATACTTTTTGGGGGAGTGTCATGTGCCACATATAATGTGGAGGCCAGAGGACAGCTTTGGAGAATGGGCTCTTCTCCTGCCTTGTGGGTCCTGAGCCTGGGGAGCTGGGACTTGGCCTGTCAGTTCTGCCCTTTGCTCTCCAAGCCATCTGGCTGGCCCTGCACTAGATCCTGAAGTACAGCCCTGCTCGGCTATTTTATCTTATGTTTTAGAGACAGGATCTAACTGTGTAGCCCGGGTTGGCCTGATCTCAAGATCTTCCTGCATCAGCCTCCTGGGTGCTGGGATCACAGGTGTGGTGCCTAGTTCTGCTCGTAACTGGAGTTGAACTAATGTCCTTGCACACCCAGAGTGTCAGGAGGGCTTTTGCTGTCTGCTTGTTGGTACATCTTGTGCCCTTGGTTAACATACAAAGATACAAAGAAACATTAGGGATGTGTTCAAAAGCTCCAATTCATCTCACTCCTGAGTGTGGTATGTCTCAGGCCCTCCAGCTCCACATAGTCCTCAGCATGGCAGAGCATCACTGGTCCAGGCACATCTTTGCTCTTTTGGTTTTGTGTCCCCTCCTCCCCTTCATGGCCAATCCCTTGTCCATTTCCCTCACTCCTGCCCCAGTCTAGTCCTGGCATGTTGAGACATAGGCTTGGATCCGTTCTTCCCTGGGAAAACAATAGCATTTTTGTGTGGCTATGTTTCCACCAGCATCGCCGAGTCTGTTTTTTTCACTCAGCACTTCTCACAGGATCTAGTTACGCTGCATAGACTGCTGTGCAGGAATCCATGCTATTTTCTCGCCATTCTTTACTTGTACATCCTCTTGAGTTTGGAGTTTGCTTTCTCCTTCCTGCTCCCACAAACAGCGCTACCATGGGCATGCTGTATGTATCCCCTTCTGGTCCCATGTGAATTTCTTACAATTATATCTTAAGCATCACTAGGCCATGAGATACATGTAAGCCAAATTTCAGTAAATATGGTCAGATTGTTTTCTCAGATGGTTACATTGCTTTGTCCTCCTGACAAAGGTGCCTAGGAAACCTCATTCCGGCAATTCTCGGTAATCCTCGCCGTCCTCCATCTTTCTAGTACCATGTGGATAGGCGTGATCTCATTTGACCTCGCAGGCTTCTCGTCACTGATGAGGCTGAGCGAACATACATCCTTCCTCACACGCAATCACTGGCTCTTCATGAGTCCCGTTCTGCGGTGCTTTACATGTTTACCAGCTGTCTCCGGGCCCTTGTGCTTGTTGCTTAGCGGGAGAGCCTTGAGTATTTTCATTTTCTTCCTAGCAGAATTAAGCCATGTTACGTAAGAGCACATGTGTTAAGATAAAAAATGGCTTTTCAGCTGTGTGCGGTGGCACACACCTGTAATCTCAGCACTCGGGAGGCAGAGGCAGGTAGATCTCTGTGAGTTCAAGGCCAGCCTGGTCTACAAAGCAAGTCTAGGACAGCCAGGGTTACAGAGAGAAACCCTGTCTCAAAAACTAACAAACAAACAAACAAAACCTCCAAAAAACAAAACAAAAAAACCCACAAAAAATGGCTTTTCTCTTAAGCAACAGTGATACTGTGTATGTAGCCTCCATACTTGGGAACTCAGAAAATACTTAGGTAGCTAGTCGTTGCAGCACACGCCTGTAACCCCAGTACTCAGGAGACAGAGGCAGCAGGATTGTAACCTCTAAGTTCCACAGGAACTGGGCTTAGTGTGCACACCTTTAACCTCAGCACTGAGGAGTCAGAGGCAGACAGAGCTTTGAATTTCAGGACATCTGGTCTGCAGAGTCAATTCCAGGATGGCCAGAGCTATACAAAGAAACTCTTTCTTTCTTTCTTTCTTTCTTTCTTTCTTTCTTTCTTTTCTTTTGTCCTTTCTTTCTTTCTTTCTTTCTTTCTTTTCTTTTGTCCTTTCTTTCTTTCTTTCGAGTTATATAGGGAGATCTCATGTCAAAAACAAAAAACTTGTAACTTTTTTTCTGGCTTTTGAGGATCAGGTTTATATATTGCCATATTTTCTCTTAGAATGTCACTTATCTGCTGGGCGTGGTGGCACACACCTTTAATCCCTGCACTCGGGAGACAGAGGCAGGCAGATCACTGTGAGTTCAAGACCAGCCTGGTCTACAAAGTGAGCCCAGGACAGCCAAGGCTACACAGTGAAACCTTGTCTATAAAAGATAAAAACAAAAACAAGCAAAAAAAAAAAGTATGTCACTTGTTTGTGGAAAAGATGTGTGTTTAATGTTTTATTTAATTTTATTCATTTTTGTGTATAGCTACATTTGTGCTACAGTGTGCATGTGGGAGGTCAGAGAACAGCTTGTGACTATTAGTTGTCGCCTTTCCACATGTGTGCCCTCTGGACCGAACTCAGGTTGTGAGGCTTGCTGACATGCATCTTTGTGTGCTGAGCCATCTTGCTGGCACGAGATCCTTGAATTTCTAAGTTACAAAATGCTATTTAATTGTGTGTATGTGTTATGTGTGGGTATGTGCACATGTGTGTATATGAGCATGGAGGCCAGACGTTAACATCAAGGGTCGTCCTCAGTCACTCGCCACATTATTATTATTTCTTTTTTTTTTTTTTTTTTTTGCATGGGTCTTATTGTCCAGCTCCCCCCTTACTTTACAGGCTCTCACCTGCACCTGCCCTGGCTGGGCTGTGGGGCAGTAAGCTCAAGGGGCTTGTCTGCCCTCACGTCTCAGCAACGGGATTACAATGTATGTCATGGGCTTTTTATGTGGACTCGGGTCCTCATGACTGTACAACAGGGACTTTAGTGACCGAACCAGCTCTCCAGTCCCACCATTTATTATTTTTATAGTAGTACTGCCAACTATAGAAATTTAGGAAATGAATCACAAAAAAGGAAAAATAATAATAAAGCATCCATTTCTCTAGGTTTTTATGTGTATGTGTGCACGTGTATGTCATTGACTAAAATCTGGCCATGTTGTATGTACGGTTTTGTATACTGCTTTTTATTTTTGACATTGTTAATAATTGATATCTTTATGTCAATAAAGTTTTACTCTAACATCCAGGACATATGCTCCAGTTTCTCCAGTTCTGCCTGAAATGTGTTGAGCAGTTTTATAGTTTCACGTTGCGGCTGGCTGTGTTCTGTAAGTCTCCTCCAGTCTGGAACAGCCTAGGTCTTTGTTTGCTTCTTGTTTTTCTTGTAAAGTTGACTTGTTAATACATTGACTATACAATGGTTTGTTTACCAAACTTGCCTGATTATTCTGTCTTCTCTCATTTAGTACAAACCCTGATATGTCCCAAATTTACTATAAATTTTGTTTTATGATTTGATTTGATGTTAAGTATTTCGGTTAGAGTACATTCTAGGAGGTGAAGTGTATTTCATATTGTATTGTATCAGGACACCCACAATGTTCCTGATGTGTCGAATGATGCTCAGAATTGGTCCCTGAAATCAGGTGAGAGGTTCAGTCCTCCACTGTCAATTACAGTTCCTTGTTGCCAACTATAAATTCATCCGTGTGGTGTTAATTGGGGCATTGTACAAATGGCCTGTCAACAACACACCAATTGATATGCCTTGCCTGAGTCAGTAATTTCATTAGGGTTAGGGCATAATTATAGGTTTAGGGTTTCTTCAGTGTTGTTCCATGGGGTCATTTGGTTTGGGGCTTTTGTTTTTGTTTTTGTTTTTTTGTTGCTGTTGTTGTTGTTTTTTGGTTTTTCAAAACAGAATTTCTCTGTGTAGCTTAGCTGTTCTGGACTCAACTCTGTAGACCAAGCTTGTCTTGAACTAACAGAAATCAACTTGCCTCTGCCTCCCGAGTGCTGAGATTAAAGGTGTGCACCCCACCACCTGGCCCCTGGGGTCGTTCGTAAAGTCATGTTTTGCACTATCAGCTGAGCGATTCTTGTCGTGAAGCTAAGTGGCACAGGCAGGGAGAAGGAGAAGGAAGAGGTTGCTTAGGGTTTCCTATTCTACTTCTTTATTACCTTTATAATTTTACATACAGATCTTTTTATATAAGGACTTTTTTTTTTCCGAGACAGGGTTTCTCTGTGTAGCCTTGGCTGTCCCGGACTCGCTTTGTAGACCAGGCTGGCCTCGAACTCACAGAGATTCACCTGCCTCTGCCTCCCGAGGGCTAGGATTAAAGGTGTGCACCACTGTGCCCGGCCCTATATAAGGACTTTTTAAAGGAGTGTGTGTGTGTGTGTGTGTGTGTGTGTGTGTGTGTGTGTGTGTTTTGCCTGCATTGTGTGTATGTATGTGCACCACATGCATGCCTGGGGCATCGGATTCCCTGGGACTGGAGTTACTGGTGGTTGTAAGTTGCTGTGTGGTGATGGAAACAGAACCGGATCCTCTGCAAGAGCAGCCCCGAGGCATCTCTCCAGCCCCTCATATATGGACATTTTCATATGTAAATTATGAAGGGATTTAACTTTTTTTTTTTTACATAGAGTAAGCTGGTTTTCCAGGTACCATCTATTAAGAAAAATTTGATAGCTAGTATCCAAAATGGCCACTGATGATTCTTGCCTCCCTGGAATTCAGGCTCTTATTTAGTCCCTTCCCACACTGAGTAGGACTGGCATATGCAGCCACCATGTTGTAGAGATACGCTAACTGGAAAGACAGGGTCTCAAGTAGTTGCCAGCTGGCCTCGAACTCTTGCTCCTTCTACCTCTACCTCCTAAATGCTGAGATTTCAGGCATGCACCACCACACTCAGCTAGAGCTAGTGTGTGGCTTGTGAAGCTATGTCATAAAAGACATAGCATCTGCTCTTCCAGCATTCACTCTGGTAAGCATGTGAGTAAATGAGGAACCCAGGCGGCCCTTGGGAAGGCTTCCTGTGAGGAGCCGGAGCCTCAGTCGGTCAGCAGGCTCTCACCTGTGTGGGCCGGCTTTATGGGAAGCAGACCCTCTAGGCCTGGTCCAGTACTCAGATAATATGTTCCTGGCCAGCATCTTGTGGGAGTTTTGTTTTAGGTTTTTTGAGACAGGGCTTCTTTGTGTAACAGCCCTAGCTGTCCTAGACTGCTTAGACCAGGCTGGCCTCAAACTCATAGAGATCCACCTGCCTCTGCCTCCCGAGTGCTGGGATTAAAGGCGTGCACTGCCCACGCCCAGCTCAGCATCTTGGTTTGTAGACTCGGTCCCCTTATGTATCGCAGGCTAGCCTTGAACTCAAGGTCCTTTTCCCATCGCTCTTAGACTGGGACTACAGCATGTGCCACAATGGCCGAGTGTGACCATCTAGACTAGTTGATGAGAGACCCCGGGCCAGTCTGATGTTCTGACACGCAGAGATTTAATTAAGAAGGCAACAAGAAATGGTTCCTGTTATGTCAGCAGCTGTCTGTAGTCATTTGTTATCCGGAGGGACAGACTGCGCAGTGGCTTTCACACACAACAGAGACTGTGACAAATACAGGTCCACACCAGACAATCCAGGCACCCAGAAGGGGAAAGTCCCAGCCCTAACCAAGAACCCCTTTGCAGTGGGTGCCTTCTGGGAATGGGCAACTCGGTGTTCTCCAGTGCAGTGTCACTGGGCACGCACCACACTCCAAGGCAGTGTTCAGGAGCAGCTGGCCAGCACAAAACACAGTCTGTGGCTTTTGTCTTGTCTTGGTGTTTTCTATCTTAATGGTTTTCTCTTTTCTTCTTGTTTTGGTTTGTTCGTTATTTTGACACATGGTCTCACTCTATAGCCCTGGCTGTCCTCGAATTTCCTCTGTAGACCTCAGGCTCACAGAGATCCACCTTCCTCTGTCTCCCAGAGTGGTTAAAGATGTGCACCACCCCCCGCCCCCAGCTTGGTTTTCTTTCCTTCTTTCCTTCTTTCCTTCTTTCTTTCTTTCTTTCTTTCTTTCTTTCTTTCTTTTTTTGTTCTTTATTTTCTTGAGACAAGGTTTCTCTCTGTAGTCTTTGCTGTCCTGCACTTGCTTTGTAGATCAGGCTGGTCTCAAATTCACAGCAATCCACCTGCCTCTGCCTCCCTGAGTGCTGGTATTACAGGCCTGTGCTGCTGTACCCAGCTAGTCTTTCTGTTTTGTTTTTTGTTTTTTAACAAGCCTTTTTAAAAAAAAATGTATTTACCTTTATTTTATGTGCATTTGTGTTTTGCCTTCATGTAAGTCTGTGTAAGAGTGTCAGATCTTACAGAGTTACAGACAGCTGTGTGCTGCCATGTAGGTACTGGGATTTGTGGTCCTCTGGAAGAGAGGCCAGTGCACCTCAGCCACTGAGACCTCTCTTCACACACGCCCTTTATTCCTGAGAGGGAAAAAAAACATGAAGTTGGATGGGTAGGCAGGTGGAGAGGACCTTGAAGGAATTTGGGAAGAAGAAACAATATGATTTTTAAAAAGGATTTAAGCTTTTAATCCCAGCACTTGGGAGGTAGAAGCTGGCGGATCTCTGTGAGTTTGAGGCCAGCCTGGTCTACAAAGTGAGTCCAGGACAACCAAGATTATACAGAAAAACCTTGTCTAAACACACACACACACACACACACACACACACACACACACACACACACACACACACAACCAAAGGGGAAGGGAGATTTAATTAGCCAAGCAGTGGTGATGCATGCCTTCAGAGGCAGAGGCAAGTGGATTTCTGTGAGTTTAAGGCCAGCCTGGTCTACGGAGCAAAGTTTAGGACAGCCAGGGCTACACAGAGAAACCCTGTCTTGGAAAAACAACAACAACAAAAGGATTTAGTAAATTGAAAAGAAAGAGAAAGCAAGTTTTGTATTTTGCAGTGCCGGTTTTTCTGTGCAAGTCACTAAATGACACGTCTTTAATCCCTTGAAGTGCTCTGGAGGCAGAGGCGGATGGACTTCTGTGCATGCTCCAGGCCAGCCTGCTCTACAGGGGGAGCTCCAGGCCAGCCTGCTCTGCAGGGGGAGCTCCAGGCCAGCCTGCTCTGCAGGGGGAGCTCCAGAAGAGAGGGAGAGCTGAAGAAGCTAATGTGGAACAACAGAGCCAGGAGCTGTTTGCACATTCTCCAGCTTTCCAGATAACGCAGACCACTAACAAATACCTTCCATGCAAAGACTGAATACAGGCTATTCCCAGGAAAAATGCCACCTAAAGATAAATTTTAAAATGCGATTGTAAAGTTTTTGTTCAGACCCGGAAATCCCCAGAGAATCATCTAGTTACATAGTAGCCTTTTGTTCATAGCACAAGCTGACTTCCTGATCCTCCTGCCTCAATCTCCAATAAACTTGATTACAGGAATGTACTGTCATGTTCACCCAAAAATAGCTCTTCTAAGAAGCCTGGCCGGACAGTGGTGGCGCACGCCTTTAATCCCAGCACTCGGGAGGCAGAGGCAGGCGGATCGCTGTGAGTTCGAGGCCAGCCTGGTCTACAAAGTGAGTCCAAGACAGCCAAGGCTACACAGAGAAACCCTGTCTCAAAAACAAGCAAACAAACAAACAAAAAAGAAGCCTCAGATTGCATTGTCCTGCCTGATGGGCACACCATTAATCTCAGCACTCAGAAGCAGAGGCCTCACAATGAGATCCAGTCTAAAATAAAATGTAAAAGCAACTTAAAATGTGGCCTTTCAGCAGCCTATTTACAAGCCTAAAGTAGTGAAAAGCTCCTTTCAAAGAGGTTATAGGTGTGGTCTTTTCTCTTATGACATAAACCCTAAGCTTAGAAGGCACTAGCAGCCAAGACATTGGCAGGGACATCACCACCTGGACTTCAAGGGGCAACCACTGCTGAAGTAGAACAGAGCTTTGGACAGTGAGACTTGTGCATGTGGAACGCAGGCTGAGGAAACTGGGGGTGTATCTCTTGGAAAAAGAATTATTGCTCTGGGCATCAGACCTGTGTGCATCATAACTGGCCAGGAGCAGGCAACAAAGGGTTCCCAGTGTCCCAGGAAGCTATAGACTTTAGAACCAGTGACTTCTATGTGTTGCCCTGGCCCTTCCCACCTTTTGAACAAGAGCATCCTAAGTGAGTTAAGTGGAAGAGATAACATGTGTTGTTCATAGCTCTTGAGCTAGGGGGGAAATGCCCCTCGTGAACTGAAGTTGGTGAGCTGTACCAGATGGCCTCTTCCCAACCTGACCCTGCCTTAGGTTTTCCGTGCTTTGAGAAGCCAGTGTAGTGGATAAGACTTGGACAGTCTTGGCAGGCGGGTTGCATGTGAATACATGGAGGTGTCGATGGAGCCAGCTTTGAGACAGCTCCCGGTGACTTAAGGCCAATGAAACTAGTCATAAAACACAGTGACTGGACCTCTTTGTGAGGCCTCTGCCTAAAGCAGTCCTATAGAGAGTAGCAAAGGCTAGACCCTTCGTGCAACAGCCATGTGAGTATAGCAGCCTTATTTCTCAGTAAGTGATCCTCAGGAGGCAGCCATGCCTTCAGATGCCTGTAGCCCCTGATGTGCGTGCCTCCATGGAGAACCTATGCCACGCCTCAATGAATTCCTGACCCCCCAGGAAAAAGGAATCCTAAGTACCTTCTGTTGATTTAAGCTGTGAGTCTGGAGTGAGTTGTTATACAGCAATAGATAATGCATGTGCACTCTGCTTCTGGCACGTCTCTGTGCATCATTGTTTTTTGTTTTTGTTTTGTTTTTTCTTTGTGTAGCCCTGGCTGTCCTGGACTCACTTTGTAGACCAGGCTGGCCTCTGCCTCCAAGTGCTGGAATGACAGGCAGGCGCCACCACCCAGCTACTTCTTTGTGTCTTGTCAGTGAATCTTTACTTATAGAATTGGTAATTGCGGACTCTGAGGCTCCCGCTGTTTGTTTCCTGTGTTTGGAGGCAGGCTTGCTGAGTAGCCCGTGCTGGTTTCAAACCTGAGAGCCACTTGCCTCTGCCTCCCAGTGCTTCCATCACAGTGTACATGTTCTTGGCTTCTGTTGTTTTTGTTTTGAGACGGTCTTGATGCAAAGTACTGGATAACCTCAAATTCTATGTTGACCAAGCTAGCCTTGCATTTGTGGCTATCCTCAACACTGCCTCCAGGGATTATGGGTATACTTTTTCATTTGTACTTTGTTTGACAGTTAGGTCTAGGCTGTTCTCACATTCCCAAATTTAAGCAGCCTCCCACCTCATCCTATATAGCTGGGCCTTAGGTATCTGCTGCCATGCCTGACCTTCCATGTTCATTTTACACACACACACACACACACACACACACACACACACACACATCTCTAATCTCTTAGCTGGGCATGGTGGTACGTCCCTTTAATCCCAGTACTTGGGAGACAGAGACCAGCCTGGTCTACAGAGTGAGTTCCAGGACAGCCAGGTCTACACAGTGATACCCTGTCTTGAAAAACAAACAAAAAAAAGCAAAACAAACAAACAAACAAAAAATTCTGAGATGGCTCAGGTTAAGAGCATTAGCTGTTCTTCCAAAGGTCCTGAGTTCAGTTCCTAGCAATCACAATGTAGCTCACAAACATTTGTAGTGAGATCTGGTGCCCTTTTTGACATGCAGGCGTACATGCAGGCAAAATACTGTATGTATAATAAATAAATCTTTTAAAATTTTTCTTAAGTTTGTCTCAGAACTTAAAAAGACAGGTATGGTTTGGCGCATTCTAACATTTGGGAAGCTGAGGCAGGAGGATTGTCCTGGGTTTTTTGTTTGTTTTGTTTTTGAGACAGGCTCTCACTATGTAGATCAGGCTGGTCTCAAATTCAGAGATCTACCTCCATCTGCCTCCCAAGTGCTAGAGTTACAGGTGCGCACGGTGGCCGACTGAGGCTAGAGTTACAGGTGTGCACACAGTGGCCGACTGAGGCTAGAGTTACAGGTGTGTGCACAGTGGCTGACTGAGGCTAGAGTTACAGGTGTGCACACAGTGGCCGACTGAGGCTAGAGTTACAGGTGTGTGCACAGTGGCCGACTGAGGCTAGAGTTACAGGTGTGCACACGGTGGCCGACTGAGGCTAGAGTTACAGGTGTGCACACAGTGGCTGACTGAGGCTAGAGTTACAGGTGTGCACACAGTGGCCGACTGAGGCTAGAGTTACAGGTGCACACAGTGGCCGACTGAGGCTAGAGTTACAGGTGCACACAGTGGCTGACTGAGGCTAGAGTTACAGGTGCACACAGTGGCCGACTGAGGCTAGAGTTACAGGTGTGCACAGTGGCCGACTGAGGCTAGAGTTACAGGTGTGCACACAGTGGCCGACTGAGGCTAGAGTTACAGGTGTGCGCACAGTGGCCGACTGAGGCTAGAGTTACAGGTGTGCGCACAGTGGCCGACTGAGGCTAGAGTTACAGGTGTGCACAGTGGCCGACTGAGGCTAGAGTTACAGGTGTGCGCACAGTGGCCGACTGAGGCTAGAGTTACAGGTGCACACAGTGGCCGACTGAGGCTAGAGTTACAGGTGTGCACAGTGGCCGACTGAGGCTAGAGTTACAGGTGTGCACACAGTGGCCGACTGAGGCTAGAGTTACAGGTGTGCACACAGTGGCCGCCTGAGGCTAGAGTTACAGGTGTGCACACGGTGGCCGACTGAGGCTAGAGTTACAGGTGTGCACACAGTGGCCGACTGAGGCTAGAGTTACAGGTGTGCGCACAGTGGCCGACTGAGGCTAGAGTTACAGGTGTGCGCACAGTGGCCGACTGAGGCTAGAGTTACAGGTGCGCACAGTGGCCGACTGAGGCTAGAGTTACAGGTGTGCACACAGTGGCCGACTGAGGCTAGAGTTACAGGTGTGCACAGTGGCCGACTGAGGCTAGAGTTACAGGTGTGCACACAGTGGCCGACTGAGGCTAGAGTTACAGGTGTGCACACAGTGGCCGACTGAGGCTAGAGTTACAGGTGTGCGCACAGTGGCCGACTGAGGCTAGAGTTACAGGTGTGCGCACAGTGGCCGACTGAGGCTAGAGTTACAGGTGTGCACACAGTGGCCGACTGAGGCTAGAGTTACAGGTGTGCACACAGTGGCCGACTGAGGCTAGAGTTACAGGTGTGCACACAGTGGCCGACTGAGGCTAGAGTTACAGGTGTGCACACAGTGGCCGACTGAGGCTAGAGTTACAGGTGTGCGCACAGTGGCCGACTGAGGCTAGAGTTACAGGTGTGCACACAGTGGCCGACTGAGGCTAGAGTTACAGGTGTGCACACAGTGGCCGACTGAGGCTAGAGTTACAGGTGTGCACACGGTGGCCGACTGAGGCTAGAGTTACAGGTGTGCACACAGTGGCCGACTGAGGCTAGAGTTACAGGTGTGCACACGGTGGCCGACTGAGGCTAGAGTTACAGGTGTGCACACAGTGGCCGACTGAGGCTAGAGTTACAGGTGTGCACACAGTGGCCGACTGAGGCTAGAGTTACAGGTGTGCACACAGTGGCCGACTGAGGCTAGAGTTACAGGTGCACACAGTGGCCGACTGAGGCTAGAGTTACAGGTGTGCACACAGTGGCCGACTGAGGCTAGAGTTACAGGTGTGCGCACAGTGGCCGACTGAGGCTAGAGTTACAGGTGTGCACACAGTGGCCGACTGAGGCTAGAGTTACAGGTGTGCACACAGTGGCCGACTGAGGCTAGAGTTACAGGTGTGCACACAGTGGCCGACTGAGGCTAGAGTTACAGGTGTGCACACAGTGGCCGACTGAGGCTAGAGTTACAGGTGTGCACACGGTGGCCGACTGAGGCTAGAGTTACAGGTGTGCACACAGTGGCCGACTGAGGCTAGAGTTACAGGTGTGCACACGGTGGCCGACTGAGGCTAGAGTTACAGGTGTGCACACAGTGGCCGACTGAGGCTAGAGTTACAGGTGTGCACACAGTGGCCGACTGAGGCTAGAGTTACAGGTGTGCGCACAGTGGCCGACTGAGGCTAGAGTTACAGGTGTGCGCACAGTGGCCGACTGAGGCTAGAGTTACAGGTGTGCACACAGTGGCCGACTGAGGCTAGAGTTACAGGTGTGCACACAGTGGCCGACTGAGGCTAGAGTTACAGGTGTGCACACAGTGGCCGACTGAGGCTAGAGTTACAGGTGTGCACACAGTGGCCGACTGAGGCTAGAGTTACAGGTGTGCACACAGTGGCCGACTGAGGCTAGAGTTACAGGTGTGCACACAGTGGCCGACTGAGGCTAGAGTTACAGGTGTGCGCACAGTGGCCGACTGAGGCTAGAGTTACAGGTGTGCACACAGTGGCCGACTGAGGCTAGAGTTACAGGTGCGCACAGTGGCCGACTGAGGCTAGAGTTACAGGTGTGCGCACAGTGGCCGACTGAGGCTAGAGTTACAGGTGCGCACAGTGGCCGACTGAGGCTAGAGTTACAGGTGTGCGCACAGTGGCCGACTGAGGCTAGAGTTACAGGTGCGCACAGTGGCCGACTGAGGCTAGAGTTACAGGTGTGCACAGTGGCCGACTGAGGCTAGAGTTACAGGTGCGCACAGTGGCCGACTGAGGCTAGAGTTACAGGTGTGCGCACAGTGGCCGACTGAGGCTAGAGTTACAGGTGTGCACACAGTGGCCGACTGAGGCTAGAGTTACAGGTGTGCACACAGTGGCCGACTGAGGCTAGAGTTACAGGTGTGCACACGGTGGCCGACTGAGGCTAGAGTTACAGGTGCGCACACAGTGGCCGACTGAGGCTAGAGTTACAGGTGCGCACACAGTGGCCGACTGAGGCTAGAGTTACAGGTGTGCACACAGTGGCCGACTGAGGCTAGAGTTACAGGTGTGCACACAGTGGCCGACTGAGGCTAGAGTTACAGGTGCGCACACAGTGGCCGACTGAGGCTAGAGTTACAGGTGTGCACACAGTGGCCGACTGAGGCTAGAGTTACAGGTGCGCACAGTGGCCGACTGAGGCTAGAGTTACAGGTGCGCACAGTGGCCGACTGAGGCTAGAGTTACAGGTGTGCGCACAGTGGCCGACTGAGGCTAGAGTTACAGGTGCGCACAGTGGCCGACTGAGGCTAGAGTTACAGGTGTGCGCACAGTGGCCGACTGAGGCTAGAGTTACAGGTGTGCACAGTGGCCGACTGAGGCTAGAGTTACAGGTGTGCACACAGTGGCCGACAGAGGCTAGAGTTACAGGTGTGCACAGTGGCCGACTGAGGCTAGAGTTAAAGGTGTGCACAGTGGCCGACTGAGGCTAGAGTTACAGGTGTGCACAGTGGCCGACTGAGGCTAGAGTTACAGGTGCACACGGTGGCCGACTGAGGCTAGAGTTACAGGTGTGCACAGTGGCCGACTGAGGCTAGAGTTACAGGTGCGCACAGTGGCCGACTGAGGCTAGAGTTACAGGTGTGCGCACGGTGGCCGACTGAGGCTAGAGTTACAGGTGTGCACACAGTGGCCGACTGAGGCTAGAGTTACAGGTGTGCACACAGTGGCCGACTGAGGCTAGAGTTACAGGTGTGCACACAGTGGCCGACTGAGGCTAGAGTTACAGGTGTGCACACAGTGGCCGACTGAGGCTAGAGTTACAGGTGTGCACAGTGGCCGACTGAGGCTAGAGTTACAGGTGTGCACAGTGGCCGACTGAGGCTAGAGTTACAGGTGTGCACAGTGGCCGACTGAGGCTAGAGTTACAGGTGTGCACAGTGGCCGACTGAGGCTAGAGTTACAGGTGTGCACACAGTGGCCGACTGAGGCTAGAGTTACAGGTGTGCACACGGTGGCCGACTGAGGCTAGAGTTACAGGTGTGCGCACAGTGGCCGACTGAGGCTAGAGTTACAGGTGTGTGCACAGTGGCCGACTGAGGCTAGAGTTACAGGTGTGCACACAGTGGCCGACTGAGGCTAGAGTTACAGGTGTGCACACAGTGGCCGACTGAGGCTAGAGTTACAGGTGTGCGCACAGTGGCCGACTGAGGCTAGAGTTACAGGTGTGCACACGGTGGCCGACTGAGGCTAGAGTTACAGGTGTGCGCACAGTGGCCGACTGAGGCTAGAGTTACAGGTGTGTGCACAGTGGCCGACTGAGGCTAGAGTTACAGGTGTGCACAGTGGCCGACTGAGGCTAGAGTTACAGGTGTGCACAGTGGCCGACTGAGGCTAGAGTTACAGGTGTGCACACAGTGGCCGACTGAGGCTAGAGTTACAGGTGCACACGGTGGCCGACTGAGGCTAGAGTTACAGGTGTGCACAGTGGCCGACTGAGGCTAGAGTTACAGGTGCGCACAGTGGCCGACTGAGGCTAGAGTTACAGGTGTGCGCACGGTGGCCGACTGAGGCTAGAGTTACAGGTGTGCACACAGTGGCCGACTGAGGCTAGAGTTACAGGTGTGCGCACGGTGGCCGACTGAGGCTAGAGTTACAGGTGTGCGCACAGTGGCCGACTGAGGCTAGAGTTACAGGTGTGCACACAGTGGCCGACTGAGGCTAGAGTTACAGGTGTGCACACAGTGGCCGACTGAGGCTAGAGTTACAGGTGTGCACACAGTGGCCGACTGAGGCTAGAGTTACAGGTGTGCACACAGTGGCCGACTGAGGCTAGAGTTACAGGTGCACACAGTGGCCGACTGAGGCTAGAGTTACAGGTGTGCACACAGTGGCCGACTGAGGCTAGAGTTACAGGTGTGCGCACGGTGGCCGACTGAGGCTAGAGTTACAGGTGTGCACACAGTGGCCGACTGAGGCTAGAGTTACTGGTGTGCGCACGGTGGCCGACTGAGGCTAGAGTTACAGGTGTGCGCACAGTGGCCGACTGAGGCTAGAGTTACAGGTGTGCACACAGTGGCCGACTGAGGCTAGAGTTACAGGTGTGCACACAGTGGCCGACTGAGGCTAGAGTTACAGGTGTGCACACAGTGGCCGACTGAGGCTAGAGTTACAGGTGTGCACACAGTGGCCGACTGAGGCTAGAGTTACAGGTGCACACAGTGGCCGACTGAGGCTAGAGTTACAGGTGTGCACACAGTGGCCGACTGAGGCTAGAGTTACAGGTGCACACAGTGGCCGACTGAGGCTAGAGTTACAGGTGTGCACACAGTGGCCGACTGAGGCTAGAGTTACAGGTGTGCGCACAGTGGCCGACTGAGGCTAGAGTTACAGGTGTGCACACAGTGGCCGACTGAGGCTAGAGTTACAGGTGTGCACACAGTGGCCGACTGAGGCTAGAGTTACAGGTGTGCACACAGTGGCCGACTGAGGCTAGAGTTACAGGTGTGCACACAGTGGCCGACTGAGGCTAGAGTTACAGGTGCACACAGTGGCCGACTGAGGCTAGAGTTACAGGTGTGCACACAGTGGCCGACTGAGGCTAGAGTTACAGGTGTGCGCACAGTGGCCGACTGAGGCTAGAGTTACAGGTGTGCACACAGTGGCCGACTGAGGCTAGAGTTACAGGTGTGCACAGTGGCCGACTGAGGCTAGAGTTACAGGTGTGCACAGTGGCCGACTGAGGCTAGAGTTACAGGTGTGCGCACAGTGGCCGACTGAGGCTAGAGTTACAGGTGTGCGCACGGTGGCCGACTGAGGCTAGAGTTACAGGTGTGCGCACAGTGGCCGACTGAGGCTAGAGTTACAGGTGTGCACAACAGTGGCCGACTGAGGCTAGAGTTACAGGTGTGCACACAGTGGCCGACTGAGGCTAGAGTTACAGGTGTGCACACAGTGGCCGACTGAGGCTAGAGTTACAGGTGTGCACACAGTGGCCGACTGAGGCTAGAGTTACAGGTGCGCGCACGGTGGCCGACTGAGGCTAGAGTTACAGGTGCGCACGGTGGCCGACTGAGGCCAGAGTTACAGGTGTGCGCACAGTGGCCGACTGAGGCCAGAGTTACAGGTGTGCACACAGTGGCCGACTGAGGCTAGAGTTACAGGTGCGCACACAGTGGCCGACTGAGGCTAGAGTTACAGGTGCGCACGGTGGCCGACTGAGGCTAGAGTTACAGGTGTGCACACGGTGGCCGACTGAGGCTAGAGTTACAGGTGCACACAGTGGCCGACTGAGGCTAGAGTTACAGGTGTGCGCACAGTGGCCGACTGAGGCTAGAGTTACAGGTGTGCACAGTGGCCGACTGAGGCTAGAGTTACAGGTGTGCACAGTGGCCGACTGAGGCTAGAGTTACAGGTGCGCACAGTGGCCGACTGAGGCCAGAGTTACAGGTGTGCACACAGTGGCCGACTGAGGCTAGAGTTACAGGTGCGCACACAGTGGCCGACTGAGGCTAGAGTTACAGGTGTGCACAGTGGCCGACTGAGGCTAGAGTTACAGGTGTGCGCACGGTGGCCGACTGAGGCTAGAGTTACAGGTGTGCACAGTGGCCGACTGAGGCTAGAGTTACAGGTGTGCACACAGTGGCCGACTGAGGCTAGAGTTACAGGTGTGCGCACAGTGGCCGACTGAGGCTAGAGTTACAGGTGTGCGCACAGTGGCCGACTGAGACTAGAGTTACAGGTGTGCACACAGTGGCCGACTGAGGCTAGAGTTACAGGTGTGCACACAGTGGCCGACTGAGGCTAGAGTTACAGGTGTGCACACAGTGGCCGACTGAGACTAGAGTTACAGGTGTGCGCACAGTGGCCGACTGAGGCTAGAGTTACAGGTGTGTGCACAGTGGCCGACTGAGACTAGAGTTACAGGTGTGCGCACAGTGGCCGACTGAGGCTAGAGTTACAGGTGTGCGCCACAGTGGCCGACTGAGACTAGAGTTACAGGTGTGCGCACAGTGGCCGACTGAGGCTAGAGTTACAGGTGTGCGCACAGTGGCCGACTGAGGCTAGAGTTACAGGTGTGCGCACAGTGGCCGACTGAGACTAGAGTTACAGGTGTGTGCACAGTGGCCGACTGAGGCTAGAGTTACAGGTGTGCGCACAGTGGCCGACTGAGGCTAGAGTTACAGGTGTGCACACAGTGGCCGACTGAGACTAGAGTTACAGGTGTGCACACAGTGGCCGACTGAGGCTAGAGTTACAGGTGTGTGCACAGTGGCCGACTGAGGCTAGAGTTACAGGTGTGCACAGTGGCCGACTGAGGCTAGAGTTACAGGTGTGCGCACAGTGGCCGACTGAGGCTAGAGTTACAGGTGTGCGCACGGTGGCCGACTGAGGCTAGAGTTACAGGTGTGCGCACGGTGGCCGACTGAGGCTAGAGTTACAGGTGTGCACACAGTGGCCGACTGAGGCTAGAGTTACAGGTGCACACAGTGGCCGACTGAGGCTAGAGTTACAGGTGTGCACACGGTGGCCGACTGAGGCTAGAGTTACAGGTGCACACAGTGGCCGACTGAGGCTAGAGTTACAGGTGTGCACACAGTGGCCGACTGAGGCTAGAGTTACAGGTGTGCACACAGTGGCCGACTGAGGCTAGAGTTACAGGTGTGCACACGGTGGCCGACTGAGGCTAGAGTTACAGGTGCACACAGTGGCCGACTGAGGCTAGAGTTACAGGTGCACACGGTGGCCGACTGAGGCTAGAGTTACAGGTGTGCGCACAGTGGCCGACTGAGGCTAGAGTTACAGGTGTGCGCACAGTGGCCGACTGAGGCTAGAGTTACAGGTGTGCACACAGTGGCCGACTGAGGCTAGAGTTACAGGTGTGCACACAGTGGCCGACTGAGGCTAGAGTTACAGGTGTGCGCACGGTGGCCGACTGAGGCTAGAGTTACAGGTGTGCGCACAGTGGCCGACTGAGGCTAGAGTTACAGGTGTGCACAGTGGCCGACTGAGGCTAGAGTTACAGGTGTGCACACGGTGGCCGACTGAGGCTAGAGTTACAGGTGTGCGCACGGTGGCCGACTGAGGCTAGAGTTACAGGTGTGCACACAGTGGCCGACTGAGGCTAGAGTTACAGGTGTGCGCACGGTGGCCGACTGAGGCTAGAGTTACAGGTGTGCGCACGGTGGCCGACTGAGGCTAGAGTTACAGGTGTGCGCACGGTGGCCGACTGAGGCTAGAGTTACAGGTGTGCACACAGTGGCCGACTGAGGCTAGAGTTACAGGTGTGCACACAGTGGCCGACTGAGGCTAGAGTTACAGGTGTGCACCACGGTGGCCGACTGAGGCTAGAGTTACAGGTGTGCACACAGTGGCCGACTGAGGCTAGAGTTACAGGTGTGCACACAGTGGCCGACTGAGGCTAGAGTTACAGGTGTGCGCACAGTGGCCGACTGAGGCTAGAGTTACAGGTGTGCACAGTGGCCGACTGAGGCTAGAGTTACAGGTGCACACAGTGGCCGACTGAGGCTAGAGTTACAGGTGTGCACACAGTGGCCGACTGAGGCTAGAGTTACAGGTGTGCGCACAGTGGCCGACTGAGGCTAGAGTTACAGGTGTGCGCACAGTGGCCGACTGAGGCTAGAGTTACAGGTGTGCGCACAGTGGCCGACTGAGGCTAGAGTTACAGGTGTGCGCACGGTGGCCGACTGAGGCTAGAGTTACAGGTGTGCACACAGTGGCCGACTGAGGCTAGAGTTACAGGTGTGCGCACGGTGGCCGACTGAGGCTAGAGTTACAGGTGTGCGCCCAGTGGCCGACTGAGGCTAGAGTTACAGGTCACGTGCATGCGCACACGTGGCCGACTGAGGCTAGAGTTACAGGTGTGCGCACAGTGGCTCCTCGCCGGACTGACTAGAGTTACAGGTGTGCGCACGGTGGCCGACTGAGGCTAGAGTTACAGGTGTGCACACAGTGGCCGACTGAGGCTAGAGTTACAGGTGTGCGACCACAGTGGCCGACTGAGGCTAGAGTTACAGGTGTGCGCACGGTGGCCGACTGAGGCTAGAGTTACAGGTGTGCACACAGTGGCCGACTGAGGCTAGAGTTACAGGTGTGCGCACCGTGGCCGACTGAGGCTAGAGTTACAGGTGTGCACACGGTGGCCGACTGAGGCTAGAGTTACAGGTGTGCCACAGTGGCCGACTGAGGCTAGAGTTACAGGTGTGCACACGGTGGCCGACTGAGGCTAGAGTTACAGGTGTGCACACAGTGGCCGACTGAGGCTAGAGTTACAGGTGTGCGCACAGTGGCCGACTGAGGCTAGAGTTACAGGTGTGCGCACAGTGGCCGACTGAGGCTAGAGTTACAGGTGTGCACACAGTGGCCGACTGAGGCTAGAGTTACAGGTGTGCGCACAGTGGCCGACCTGAGGCTAGAGTTACAGGTGTGCACACAGTGGCCGACTGAGGCTAGAGTTACAGGTGTGCGCACAGTGGCCGACTGAGGCTAGAGTTACAGGTGTGCCACACAGTGGCCGATGAGGCTAGAGTTACAGGGTGCACGACGTGGCCGACAGTAGGCTACGTGCGTT